>NC_081760.1:19400193-19761026 GCF_963082965.1 Carassius carassius | reverse complement strand
CAGAATCACTATTTAAACATAACTTGTCTCAGAAACCTGTAAAAAGACAATCTTGAGCATTGAAGTCCTAACATAAGTTTTTGTGCATATAACTTCTAAAACATTAAAAACTGTCTTACAGCATTGCAAAAACATTGTATTTCATAAGGCATAAGCATCTTTCAGTTTGGCAAGATTTGCACTGAATATTGAATGAAGCAGCTCTATCTCACAGAGAGACAAGCTTTTGAGCATATTTGGGCTAGATTTCACTTCATTTGAACAGAATCACTATTTAAACATAACTGGTCTCAGAAACCTGTAAACTGACAACCTTGAGCATTGAAGTCCTAACATAAGTTTTTGTGCATATAACTTCTAACACATTAAAAACTGTCTTACAGCATTGCAAAAACATTGTATTTCATAAGGCATAAGCATCTTTCAGTTTGGCAAGATTTGCACTGAATATTGAATGAAGCAGCTCTATCTCACAGAGAGACAAGCTTTTGAGCATATTTGGGCTAGATTTCACTTCATTTGAACAGAATCACTACTTAAACATAACTGGTCTCAGAAACCTGTAAACTGACAACCTTGAGCATTGAAGTCCTAACATAAGTTTTTGTGCATATAACTTCTAACACATTAAAAACTGTCTCAACGCATTGCAGAAGTCATTTTATTTCTTAAGACATAAGCATCTTTCAGTTTGGCAAGATTTGCACTGAATATTGAATGAAGCAGCTCTATCTCACAGAGAGACAAGCTTTTGAGCATATTTGGGCTAGATTTCACTTGATTTGAACAGAATCACTACTTAAACATAACTGGTCTCAGAAACCTGTAAACTGACAATCTTGAGCATTAAAGTCCCAACATAAGTTTTTGTGCATATAACTTCTAACACATTAAAAACTGTCTTATACAGCATTGCAAAAACATTGTATTTAATAAGGCATAAGCATCTTTCAGTTTGGCAAGATTTGCACTGAATATTGAATGAAGCAGCTTTCTCTCATAGAGAGACAAGCTTTTGAGCAGATTTGGGCTAGATTTCACTTCATTTGAACAGAAGCACTATTTCAAAATTACTGGTCTCAGAAACCTGTAAACTGACAATCTTGAGCATTGAAGTCCTAACATAAGGTTTTGTGCATATAACTTCTAACACATTAAAAACTGTCTTACAGGATTGCAAAAACATTGTATTTCATAAGGCATAAGCATCTTTCAGTTTGGCAAGATTTGCACTGAATATTGAATGAAGCACCTTTCTCTCATAGAGAGACAAGCGTTTGAGCAGATTTGGGCTAGATTTCACTTCATTTGAACAGAAGCACTATTTCAACATTACTGGTCTCAGAAACCTGTAAACTGACAATCTTGAGCATTGAAGTCCTAACATATGTTTTTGTGCATATATAACTTCTAACACATTAAAAACTGTCTCAACGCATTGCAGAAGTCATTTTATTTCATAAGACATAAGCATCTTTCAGTTTGGCAAGATTTGCACTGAACATTGAATGAAGCAGCTCTATCTCACAGAGAGACAAGCTTTTGAGCAGATTTGGGCTAGATTTCACTTCATTTGAACAGAAGCACCATTTCAACATAACTGGTCTCAGAAACCTGTAAACTGACAATCTTGAGCATTGAAGTCCTAACATATGTTTTTGTGCATATAACTTCTAACACATTAAAAACTGTCTTACAGCATTGCAAAAACATTGTATTTCATAAGGCATAAGCATCTTTCAGTTTGGCAAGATTTGCACTGAATATTGAATGAAGCAGCTCTCTCTCATAGAGAAACATGCTTTTGAGCAGATTTGGGCTAGATTTCACTTTATTCGAACAGAAGCACTATTTCAACATAACTGGTCTCAGAAACCTGTAAACTGACAATCTTGAGCATTGAAGTCCCAACATAAGGTTTTGTGCATATAACTTCTAACACATTAAAAACTGTCTCAACGCATTGCAAAAACTTTGTATTTCATAAGGCATAAGCATCTTTAAGTTTGGCAAGATTTGCCCTGAACATTGAATGAAGCAGCTTTCTCTCATAGAGAGACAAGCTTTTGAGCAGATTTGGGCTAGATTTCACTTCATTTGAACAGAAGCACTATTTCAACATTACTGGTCTCAGAAACCTGTAAACTGACAATCTTGAGTATTAAAGTCCTAACATAAGTTTTTGTGCATATAACTTCTAACACATTAAAAACTTTCTCAACGCATTGCAGAAGTCATTTTATTTCATAAGACGTAAGCATCTTTCAGTTTGGCAAGATTTGCACTGAATATTGAATGAAGCAGCTCTATCTCACAGAGAGACAAGCTTTTGAGCATATTTGGGCTAGATTTCACTTCATTTGAACAGAATCACTATTTAAACATAACTGATCTCAGAAACCTGTAAACTGACAATCTTGAGCATTGAAGTCCTAACATAAGTTTTTGTGCATATAACTTCTAACACATTAAAAACTGTCTTACAGCATTGCAAAAACATTGTATTTCATAAGGCATAAGCATCTTTCAGTTTGGCAAGATTTGCACTGAATATTGAATGAAGCAGCTTTCTCTCATAGAGAGACAAGATTTTGAGCAGATTTGGGCTAGATTTCACTTCATTTGAACAGAAGCACTATTTCAACATTACTGGTCTCAGAAACCTGTAAACTGACAATCTTGAGCATTGAAGTCCTAACATAAGGTTTAGTGCATATAACTTCTAACACATTAAAAACTGTCTTACAGCATTGCAAAAACATTGTATTTCATAAGGCATAAGCATCTTTCAGTTTGGCAAGATTTGCACTGAATATTGAATGAAGCAGCATTCTCTCATAGAGAGACAAGCTTTTGAGCAGATTTGGGCTAGATTTCACTTCATTTGAACAGAAGCACTATTTTAACATTATTGGTCTCAGAAACCTGTAAACTGACAATCTTGAGCATTGAAGTCCTAACATAAGTTTTTGTGCATATAACTTCTAACACATTAAAAACTGTCTCAACGCATTGCAGAAGTCATTTTATTTCTTAAGACATAAGCATCTTTCAGTTTGGCAAGATTTGCACTGAATATTGAATGAAGCACCTTTCTCTCATAGAGAGACAACCTTTTGAGCATATTTGGGCTAGATTTCACTTCATTTGAACAGAAGCACTATTTCAACATTACTGGTCTCAGAAATCTGTAAACTGACAATCTTGAGCATTGAAGTCCTAACATCCGTCATAAGGTTTTGTGCATATAACTTCTAACACATTAAAAACTGTCTTACAGCATTGCAAAAACATTGTATTTCATAAGGCATAAGCATCTTTCAGTTTGGCAAGATTTGCACTGAATATTGAATGAAGCAGCTCTATCTCACAGAGAGACAAGCTTTTGAGCAGATTTGGGCTAGATTTCACTTCATTTGAACAGAAGCACTATTTCAACATTACTGGTCTCAGAAACCTGTAAACTGACAATCTTGAGCATTGAAGTCCTAACATAAGGTTTTGTGCATATAACTTCTAACACATTAAAAACTGTCTTACAGGATTGCAAAAACATTGTATTTCATAAGGCATTAGCATCTTTCAGTTTGGCAAGATTTGCACTGAATATTGAATGAAGCACCTTTCTCTCATAGAGAGACAAGCGTTTGAGCAGATTTGGGCTAGATTTCACTTCATTTGAACAGAAGCACTATTTCAACATTACTGGTCTCAGAAACCTGTAAACTGACAATCTTGAGCATTGAAGTCCTAACATATGTTTTTGTGCATATATAACTTCTAACACATTAAAAACTGTCTCAACGCATTGCAGAAGTCATTTTATTTCATAAGACATAAGCATCTTTCAGTTTGGCAAGATTTGCACTGAACATTGAATGAAGCAGCTCTATCTCACAGAGAGACAAGCTTTTGAGCAGATTTGGGCTAGATTTCACTTCATTTGAACAGAAGCACCATTTCAACATAACTGGTCTCAGAAACCTGTAAACTGACAATCTTGAGCATTGAAGTCCTAACATATGTTTTTGTGCATATAACTTCTAACACATTAAAAACTGTCTTACAGCATTGCAAAAACATTGTATTTCATAAGGCATAAGCATCTTTCAGTTTGGCAAGATTTGCACTGAATATTGAATGAAGCAGCTCTCTCTCATAGAGAAACATGCTTTTGAGCAGATTTGGGCTAGATTTCACTTTATTCGAACAGAAGCACTATTTCAACATAACTGGTCTCAGAAACCTGTAAACTGACAATCTTGAGCATTGAAGTCCCAACATAAGGTTTTGTGCATATAACTTCTAACACATTAAAAACTGTCTCAACGCATTGCAAAAACTTTGTATTTCATAAGGCATAAGCATCTTTAAGTTTGGCAAGATTTGCCCTGAACATTGAATGAAGCAGCTTTCTCTCATAGAGAGACAAGCTTTTGAGCAGATTTGGGCTAGATTTCACTTCATTTGAACAGAAGCACTATTTCAACATTACTGGTCTCAGAAACCTGTAAACTGACAATCTTGAGTATTAAAGTCCTAACATAAGTTTTTGTGCATATAACTTCTAACACATTAAAAACTTTCTCAACGCATTGCAGAAGTCATTTTATTTCATAAGACGTAAGCATCTTTCAGTTTGGCAAGATTTGCACTGAATATTGAATGAAGCAGCTCTATCTCACAGAGAGACAAGCTTTTGAGCATATTTGGGCTAGATTTCACTTCATTTGAACAGAATCACTATTTAAACATAACTGATCTCAGAAACCTGTAAACTGACAATCTTGAGCATTGAAGTCCTAACATAAGTTTTTGTGCATATAACTTCTAACACATTAAAAACTGTCTTACAGCATTGCAAAAACATTGTATTTCATAAGGCATAAGCATCTTTCAGTTTGGCAAGATTTGCACTGAATATTGAATGAAGCAGCTTTCTCTCATAGAGAGACAAGATTTTGAGCAGATTTGGGCTAGATTTCACTTCATTTGAACAGAAGCACTATTTCAACATTACTGGTCTCAGAAACCTGTAAACTGACAATCTTGAGCATTGAAGTCCTAACATAAGGTTTAGTGCATATAACTTCTAACACATTAAAAACTGTCTTACAGCATTGCAAAAACATTGTATTTCATAAGGCATAAGCATCTTTCAGTTTGGCAAGATTTGCACTGAATATTGAATGAAGCAGCATTCTCTCATAGAGAGACAAGCTTTTGAGCAGATTTGGGCTAGATTTCACTTCATTTGAACAGAAGCACTATTTTAACATTATTGGTCTCAGAAACCTGTAAACTGACAATCTTGAGCATTGAAGTCCTAACATAAGTTTTTGTGCATATAACTTCTAACACATTAAAAACTGTCTCAACGCATTGCAGAAGTCATTTTATTTCTTAAGACATAAGCATCTTTCAGTTTGGCAAGATTTGCACTGAATATTGAATGAAGCACCTTTCTCTCATAGAGAGACAACCTTTTGAGCATATTTGGGCTAGATTTCACTTCATTTGAACAGAAGCACTATTTCAACATTACTGGTCTCAGAAATCTGTAAACTGACAATCTTGAGCATTGAAGTCCTAACATCCGTCATAAGGTTTTGTGCATATAACTTCTAACACATTAAAAACTGTCTTACAGCATTGCAAAAACATTGTATTTCATAAGGCATAAGCATCTTTCAGTTTGGCAAGATTTGCACTGAATATTGAATGAAGCAGCTCTATCTCACAGAGAGACAAGCTTTTGAGCAGATTTGGGCTAGATTTCACTTCATTTGAACAGAAGCACTATTTCAACATTACTGGTCTCAGAAACCTGTAAACTGACAATCTTGAGCATTGAAGTCCTAACATAAGTTTTTGTGCATATAACTTCTAACACATTAAAAACTGCCTTACAGCATTGCAAAAACATTGTATTTCATAAGGCATAAGCATCTTTCAGTTTGGCAAGATTTGCACTGAATATTGAATGAAGCAGCTCTATCTCACAGAGAGACAAGCTTTTGAGCATATTTGGGCTAGATTTCACTTCATTTGAACAGAATCACTATTTAAACATAACTTGTCTCAGAAACCTGTAAAAAGACAATCTTGAGCATTGAAGTCCTAACATAAGTTTTTGTGCATATAACTTCTAAAACATTAAAAACTGTCTTACAGCATTGCAAAAACATTGTATTTCATAAGGCATAAGCATCTTTCAGTTTGGCAAGATTTGCACTGAATATTGAATGAAGCAGCTCTATCTCACAGAGAGACAAGCTTTTGAGCATATTTGGGCTAGATTTCACTTCATTTGAACAGAATCACTATTTAAACATAACTGGTCTCAGAAACCTGTAAACTGACAACCTTGAGCATTGAAGTCCTAACATAAGTTTTTGTGCATATAACTTCTAACACATTAAAAACTGTCTTACAGCATTGCAAAAACATTGTATTTCATAAGGCATAAGCATCTTTCAGTTTGGCAAGATTTGCACTGAATATTGAATGAAGCAGCTCTATCTCACAGAGAGACAAGCTTTTGAGCATATTTGGGCTAGATTTCACTTCATTTGAACAGAATCACTACTTAAACATAACTGGTCTCAGAAACCTGTAAACTGACAACCTTGAGCATTGAAGTCCTAACATAAGTTTTTGTGCATATAACTTCTAACACATTAAAAACTGTCTCAACGCATTGCAGAAGTCATTTTATTTCTTAAGACATAAGCATCTTTCAGTTTGGCAAGATTTGCACTGAATATTGAATGAAGCAGCTCTATCTCACAGAGAGACAAGCTTTTGAGCATATTTGGGCTAGATTTCACTTGATTTGAACAGAATCACTACTTAAACATAACTGGTCTCAGAAACCTGTAAACTGACAACCTTGAGCATTGAAGTCCTAACATAAGTTTTTGTGCATATAACTTCTAACACATTAAAAACTGTCTTATACAGCATTGCAAAAACATTGTATTTAATAAGGCATAAGCATCTTTCAGTTTGGCAAGATTTGCACTGAATATTGAATGAAGCAGCTCTATCTCACAGAGAGACAAGCTTTTGAGCAGATTTGGGCTAGATTTCACTTCATTTGAACAGAATCACTACTTAAACATAACTGGTCTCAGAAACCTGTAAACTGACAACCTTGAGCATTGAAGTCCTAACATAAGTTTTTGTGCATATAACTTCTAACACATTAAAAACTGTCTTACAGCATTGCAAAAACATTGTATTTAATAAGGCATAAGCATCTTTCAGTTTGGCAAGATTTGCACTGAATATTGAATGAAGCAGCTTTCTCTCATAGAGAGACAAGCTTTTGAGCAGATTTGGGCGAGATTTCACTTCATTTGAACAGAAGCACTATTTCAAAATTACTGGTCTCAGAAACCTGTAAACTGACAATCTTGAGCATTGAAGTCCTAACATAAGGTTTTGTGCATATAACTTCTAACACATTAAAAACTGTCTTACAGGATTGCAAAAACATTGTATTTCATAAGGCATAAGCATCTTTCAGTTTGGCAAGATTTGCACTGAATATTGAATGAAGCACCTTTCTCTCATAGAGAGACAAGCGTTTGAGCAGATTTGGGCTAGATTTCACTTCATTTGAACAGAAGCACTATTTCAACATTACTGGTCTCAGAAACCTGTAAACTGACAATCTTGAGCATTGAAGTCCTAACATATGTTTTTGTGCATATATAACTTCTAACACATTAAAAACTGTCTCAACGCATTGCAGAAGTCATTTTATTTCATAAGACATAAGCATCTTTCAGTTTGGCAAGATTTGCACTGAACATTGAATGAAGCAGCTCTATCTCACAGAGAGACAAGCTTTTGAGCAGATTTGGGCTAGATTTCACTTCATTTGAACAGAAGCACCATTTCAACATAACTGGTCTCAGAAACCTGTAAACTGACAATCTTGAGCATTGAAGTCCTAACATATGTTTTTGTGCATATAACTTCTAACACATTAAAAACTGTCTTACAGCATTGCAAAAACATTGTATTTCATAAGGCATAAGCATCTTTCAGTTTGGCAAGATTTGCACTGAATATTGAATGAAGCAGCTCTCTCTCATAGAGAAACATGCTTTTGAGCAGATTTGGGCTAGATTTCACTTTATTCGAACAGAAGCACTATTTCAACATAACTGGTCTCAGAAACCTGTAAACTGACAATCTTGAGCATTGAAGTCCCAACATAAGGTTTTGTGCATATAACTTCTAACACATTAAAAACTGTCTCAACGCATTGCAAAAACTTTGTATTTCATAAGGCATAAGCATCTTTAAGTTTGGCAAGATTTGCCCTGAACATTGAATGAAGCAGCTTTCTCTCATAGAGAGACAAGCTTTTGAGCAGATTTGGGCTAGATTTCACTTCATTTGAACAGAAGCACTATTTCAACATTACTGGTCTCAGAAACCTGTAAACTGACAATCTTGAGTATTAAAGTCCTAACATAAGTTTTTGTGCATATAACTTCTAACACATTAAAAACTTTCTCAACGCATTGCAGAAGTCATTTTATTTCATAAGACGTAAGCATCTTTCAGTTTGGCAAGATTTGCACTGAATATTGAATGAAGCAGCTCTATCTCACAGAGAGACAAGCTTTTGAGCATATTTGGGCTAGATTTCACTTCATTTGAACAGAATCACTATTTAAACATAACTGATCTCAGAAACCTGTAAACTGACAATCTTGAGCATTGAAGTCCTAACATAAGTTTTTGTGCATATAACTTCTAACACATTAAAAACTGTCTTACAGCATTGCAAAAACATTGTATTTCATAAGGCATAAGCATCTTTCAGTTTGGCAAGATTTGCACTGAATATTGAATGAAGCAGCTTTCTCTCATAGAGAGACAAGATTTTGAGCAGATTTGGGCTAGATTTCACTTCATTTGAACAGAAGCACTATTTCAACATTACTGGTCTCAGAAACCTGTAAACTGACAATCTTGAGCATTGAAGTCCTAACATAAGGTTTAGTGCATATAACTTCTAACACATTAAAAACTGTCTTACAGCATTGCAAAAACATTGTATTTCATAAGGCATAAGCATCTTTCAGTTTGGCAAGATTTGCACTGAATATTGAATGAAGCAGCATTCTCTCATAGAGAGACAAGCTTTTGAGCAGATTTGGGCTAGATTTCACTTCATTTGAACAGAAGCACTATTTTAACATTATTGGTCTCAGAAACCTGTAAACTGACAATCTTGAGCATTGAAGTCCTAACATAAGTTTTTGTGCATATAACTTCTAACACATTAAAAACTGTCTCAACGCATTGCAGAAGTCATTTTATTTCTTAAGACATAAGCATCTTTCAGTTTGGCAAGATTTGCACTGAATATTGAATGAAGCACCTTTCTCTCATAGAGAGACAACCTTTTGAGCATATTTGGGCTAGATTTCACTTCATTTGAACAGAAGCACTATTTCAACATTACTGGTCTCAGAAATCTGTAAACTGACAATCTTGAGCATTGAAGTCCTAACATCCGTCATAAGGTTTTGTGCATATAACTTCTAACACATTAAAAACTGTCTTACAGCATTGCAAAAACATTGTATTTCATAAGGCATAAGCATCTTTCAGTTTGGCAAGATTTGCACTGAATATTGAATGAAGCAGCTCTATCTCACAGAGAGACAAGCTTTTGAGCAGATTTGGGCTAGATTTCACTTCATTTGAACAGAAGCACTATTTCAACATTACTGGTCTCAGAAACCTGTAAACTGACAATCTTGAGCATTGAAGTCCTAACATAAGTTTTTGTGCATATAACTTCTAACACATTAAAAACTGCCTTACAGCATTGCAAAAACATTGTATTTCATAAGGCATAAGCATCTTTCAGTTTGGCAAGATTTGCACTGAATATTGAATGAAGCAGCTCTATCTCACAGAGAGACAAGCTTTTGAGCATATTTGGGCTAGATTTCACTTCATTTGAACAGAATCACTATTTAAACATAACTTGTCTCAGAAACCTGTAAAAAGACAATCTTGAGCATTGAAGTCCTAACATAAGTTTTTGTGCATATAACTTCTAAAACATTAAAAACTGTCTTACAGCATTGCAAAAACATTGTATTTCATAAGGCATAAGCATCTTTCAGTTTGGCAAGATTTGCACTGAATATTGAATGAAGCAGCTCTATCTCACAGAGAGACAAGCTTTTGAGCATATTTGGGCTAGATTTCACTTCATTTGAACAGAATCACTATTTAAACATAACTGGTCTCAGAAACCTGTAAACTGACAACCTTGAGCATTGAAGTCCTAACATAAGTTTTTGTGCATATAACTTCTAACACATTAAAAACTGTCTTACAGCATTGCAAAAACATTGTATTTCATAAGGCATAAGCATCTTTCAGTTTGGCAAGATTTGCACTGAATATTGAATGAAGCAGCTCTATCTCACAGAGAGACAAGCTTTTGAGCATATTTGGGCTAGATTTCACTTCATTTGAACAGAATCACTACTTAAACATAACTGGTCTCAGAAACCTGTAAACTGACAACCTTGAGCATTGAAGTCCTAACATAAGTTTTTGTGCATATAACTTCTAACACATTAAAAACTGTCTCAACGCATTGCAGAAGTCATTTTATTTCTTAAGACATAAGCATCTTTCAGTTTGGCAAGATTTGCACTGAATATTGAATGAAGCAGCTCTATCTCACAGAGAGACAAGCTTTTGAGCATATTTGGGCTAGATTTCACTTGATTTGAACAGAATCACTACTTAAACATAACTGGTCTCAGAAACCTGTAAACTGACAATCTTGAGCATTAAAGTCCCAACATAAGTTTTTGTGCATATAACTTCTAACACATTAAAAACTGTCTTATACAGCATTGCAAAAACATTGTATTTAATAAGGCATAAGCATCTTTCAGTTTGGCAAGATTTGCACTGAATATTGAATGAAGCAGCTTTCTCTCATAGAGAGACAAGCTTTTGAGCAGATTTGGGCTACATTTCACTTCATTTGAACAGAAGCACTATTTCAACATTACTGGTCTCAGAAACCTGTAAACTGACAATCTTGAGCATTGAAGTCCTAACATAAGGTTTAGTGCATATAACTTCTAACACATTAAAAACTGTCTTACAGCATTGCAAAAACATTGTATTTCATAAGGCATAAGCATCTTTCAGTTTGGCAAGATTTGCACTGAATATTGAATGAAGCAGCATTCTCTCATAGAGAGACAAGCTTTTGAGCAGATTTGGGCTAGATTTCACTTCATTTGAACAGAAGCACTATTTCAACATTATTGGTCTCAGAAACCTGTAAACTGACAATCTTGAGCATTGAAGTCCTAACATAAGTTTTTGTGCATATAACTTCTAACACATTAAAAACTGTCTCAACGCATTGCAGAAGTCATTTTATTTCTTAAGACATAAGCATCTTTCAGTTTGGCAAGATTTGCACTGAATATTTAATGAAGCACCTTTCTCTCATAGAGAGACAACCTTTTGAGCATATTTGGGCTAGATTTCACTTCATTTGAACAGAAGCACTATTTCAACATTACTGGTCTCAGAAACCTGTAAACTGACAATCTTGAGCATTGAAGTCCTAACATCCGTCATAAGGTTTTGTGCATATAACTTCTAACACATTAAAAACTGTCTTACAGCATTGCAAAAACATTGTATTTCATAAGGCATAAGCATCTTTCAGTTTGGCAAGATTTGCACTGAATATTGAATGAAGCAGCTCTATCTCACAGCGAGACAAGCTTTTGAGCATATTTGGGCTAGATTTCACTTCATTTGAACAGAAGCACTATTTCAACATTACTGGTCTCAGAAACCTGTAAACTGACAATCTTGAGCATTGAAGTCCTAACATAAGTTTTTGTGCATATAACTTCTAACACATTAAAAACTGTCTTACAGCATTGCAAAAGCATTGTATTTCATAAGGCATAAGCATCTTTCAGTTTGGCAAGATTTGCACTGAATATTGAATGAAGCAGCTCTATCTCACAGAGAGACAAGCTTTTGAGCATATTTGGGCTAGATTTCACTTCATTTGAACAGAATCACTATTTCAACATTAATGGTCTCAGAAACCTGTAAACTGACAATCTTGAGCATTGAAGTCCTAACATAAGTTTTTGTGTATATAACTTCTAACACATTAAAAACTGTCTTACAGCATTGCAAAAACATTGTATTTCATAAGGCATAAGCATCTTTCAGTTTGGCAAGATTTGCACTGAATATTGAATGAAGCAGCTTTCTCGCATAGAGAGACAAGCTTTTGAGCAGATTTGGGCTAGATTTCACTTCATTTGAACAGAAGCACTATTTCAACATTACTGGTCTCAGAAACCTGTAAACTGACAATCTTGAGCATTGAAGTCCTAACTAAGGTTTAGTGCATATAACTTCTAACACATTAAAAACTGTCTTACAGCATTGCAAAAACATTGTATTTCATAAGGCATAAGCATCTTTCAGTTTGGCAAGATTTGCACTGAATATTGAATGAAGCAGCATTCTCTCATAGAGAGACAAGCTTTTGAGCAGATTTGGGCTAGATTTCACTTCATTTGAACAGAAGCACTATTTCAACATTATTGGTCTCAGAAACCTGTAAACTGACAATCTTGAGCATTAAAGTCCTAACATAAGTTTTTGTGCATATATATCTTCTAACACGTTAAAAACTGTCTCAACGCATTGCAGAAGTCATTTTATTTCTTAAGACATAAGCATCTTTCAGTTTGGCAAGATTTGCACTGAATATTGAATGAAGCACCTTTCTCTCATAGAGAGACAAGCTTTTGAGCATATTTGGGCTAGATTTCACTTCATTTGAACAGAAGCACTATTTCAACATTACTGGTCTCAGAAACCTGTAAACTGACAATCTTGAGCATTGAAGTCCTAACATCCGTCATAAGGTTTTGTGCATATAACTTCTAACACATTGAAAACTGTCTTACAGCATTGCAAAAACATTGTATTTCATAAGGCATAAGCATCTTTCAGTTTGGCAAGATTTGCACTGAATATTGAATGAAGCAGCTCTATCTCACAGAGAGACAAGCTTTTGAGCATATTTGGGCTAGATTTCACTTCATTTGAACAGAAGCACTATTTCAACATTACTGGTCTCAGAAACCTGTAAACTGACAATCTTGAGCATTGAAGTCCTAACATAAGGTTTAGTGCATATAACTTCTAACACATTAAAAACTGTCTTACAGCATTGCAAAAACATTGTATTTCATAAGGCATAAGCATCTTTCAGTTTGGCAAGATTTGCACTGAATATTGAATGAAGCACCGCTCTCTCATAGAGACACAAGCTTTTGAGCAGATTTGAGCTAGATTTCACTTCATTTGAACAGAAGCACTATTTCAACATTACTGGTCTCAGAAACTTGTAAACTGACAATCTTGAGCTTTGAAGTCCTAACATAAGTTTTTGTGCATATAACTTCTAACACATTACAAACTGTCTTACAGCATTGCAAAAACATTGTATTTCATAAGGCATAAGCATCTTTCAGTTTGGCAAGATTTGCACTGAATATTGAATGAAGCAGCTTTCTCTCATAGAGAGACAAGCTTTTGAGCAGATTTGGGCTAGATTTCACTTCATTTGAACAGAAGCACTATTTCAACATTACTGGTCTCAGAAACCTGTAAACTGACAATCTTGAGCATTGAAGTCCTAAAATAAGTTTTTGTGCATATAACTTCTAACACATAAAAAACTGTCTCAACGCATTGCAAAAACATTGTATTTCATAAGGCATAAGCATCTTTCAGTTTGGCAAGATTTGCACTGAATATTGAATGAAGCAGCTTTCTCTCATAGAGAGACAAGCTTTTGAGCAGATTTGGGCTAGATTTCACTTCATTTGAACAGAAGCACTATTTCAACATTACTGGTCTCAGAAACCTGTAAACTGACAATCTTGAGCATTGAAGTCCTAACATAAGTTTTTGTGCATATAACTTCTAACACATTAAAAACTGTCTTACAGCATTGCAAAAACATTGTATTTCATAAGGCATAAGCATCTTTCAGTTTGGCAAGATTTGCACTGAATATTGAATGAAGCAGCTCTATCTCACAGAGAGACAAGCTTTTGAGCATATTTGGGCTAGATTTCACTTCATTTGAACAGAAGCACTATTTCAACATTACTGGTCTCAGAAACCTGTAAACTGACAATCTTGAGCATTGAAGTCCTAACATAAGGTTTAGTGCATATAACTTCTAACACATTTAAAACTGTCTTACAGCATTGCAAAAACATTGTATTTCATAAGGCATAAGCATCTTTCAGTTTGGCAAGATTTGCACTGAATATTGAATGAAGCAGCTTTCTCTCATAGAGAGACAAGCTTTTGAGCAGATTTGGGCTAGATTTCACTTCATTTGAACAGAAGCACTATTTCAACATTACTGGTCTCAGAAACCTGTAAACTGACAATCTTGAGCATTGAAGTCCTAACTAAGGTTTAGTGCATATAACTTCTAACACATGAAAAACTGTCTTACAGCATTGCAAAAACATTGTATTTCATAAGGCATAAGCATCTTTCAGTTTGGCAAGATTTGCACTGAATATTGAATGAAGCAGCATTCTCTCATAGAGAGACAAGCTTTTGAGCAGATTTGGGCTAGATTTCACTTCATTTGAACAGAAGCACTATTTCAACATTATTGGTCTCAGAAACCTGTAAACTGACAATCTTGAGCATTGAAGTCCTAACATAAGTTTTTGTGCATATATATCTTCTAACACATTAAAAACTGTCTCAACGCATTGCAGAAGTCATTTTATTTCTTAAGACATAAGCATCTTTCAGTTTGGCAAGATTTGCACTGAATATTGAATGAAGCACCTTTCTCTCATAGAGAGACAAGCTTTTGAGCATATTTGGGCTAGATTTCACTTCATTTGAACAGAAGCACTATTTCAACATTACTGGTCTCAGAAACCTGTAAACTGACAATCTTGAGCATTGAAGTCCTAACATCCGTCATAAGGTTTTGTGCATATAACTTCTAACACATTAAAAACTGTCTTACAGCATTGCAAAAACATTGTATTTCATAAGGCATAAGCATCTTTCAGTTTGGCAAGATTTGCACTGAATATTGAATGAAGCAGCTCTATCTCACAGAGAGACAAGCTTTTGAGCATATTTGGGCTAGATTTCACTTCATTTGAACAGAAGCACTATTTCAACATTACTGGTCTCAGAAACCTGTAAACTGACAATCTTGAGCATTGAAGTCCTAACATAAGGTTTAGTGCATATAACTTCTAACACATTAAAAACTGTCTTACAGCATTGCAAAAACATTGTATTTCATAAGGCATAAGCATCTTTCAGTTTGGCAAGATTTGCACTGAATATTGAATGAAGCACCTCTCTCTCATAGAGACACAAGCTTTTGAGCAGATTTGAGCTAGATTTCACTTCATTTGAACAGAAGCACTATTTCAACATTACTGGTCTCAGAAACCTGTAAACTGACAATCTTGAGCATTGAAGTCCTAACATTAGTTTTTGTGCATATAACTTCTAACACATTAAAAACTGTCTCAACGCATTGCAAAAACATTGTATTTCATAAGGCATAAGCATCTTTCAGTTTGGCAAGATTTGCACTGAATATTGAATGAAGCAGCTTTCTCTCATAGAGAGACAAGCTTTTGAGCAGATTTGGGCTAGATTTCACTTCATTTGAACAGAAGCACTATTTCAACATTACTGGTCTCAGAAACCTGTAAACTGACAATCTTGAGCATTGAAGTCCTAACATAAGTTTTTGTGCATATAACTTCTAACACATTAAAAACTGTCTCCACTGCATTGCAGAAATCATTTTATTTCATAAGACATAAGCATCTTTCAGTTTGGCAAGATTTGGACTGAATATTGAATAAAGCAGCTTTCTCTCATAGAGAGACAAGCATTTGAGCAGATTTGGGCTAGATTTCACTTCATTTGAACAAAAGCACTATTTCATCATAACTGGTCTCAGAAACTTGTAAACTGACAATCTTGAGTATTGAAGTCCTAACATAAGGTTTTGTGCATATAACTTCTAACACATTAAAAACTGTCTCACAGCATTGCAAAAACATTGTATTTCATAAGGCATAAGCATCTTTCAGTTTGGCAAGATTTGCACTGAATATTGAATGAAGCAGCTCTATCTCACAGAGAGACAAGCTTTTGAGCATATTTGGGCTAGATTTCACTTCATTTGAACAGAATCACTATTTAAACATAACTGGTCTCAGAAACCTGTAAACTGACAATCTTGAGCATTGAAGTCCTAACATAAGTTTTTGTGCATATAACTTCTAACACATTAAAAACTGTCTTACAGCATTGCAAAAACATTGTATTTCATAAGGCATAAGCATCTTTCAGTTTGGCAAGATTTGCACTGAATATTGAATGAAGCAGCTCTATCTCACAGAGAGACAAGCTTTTGAGCATATTTGGGCTAGATTTCACTTCATTTGAACAGAATCACTATTTAAAAATAACTGGTCTCAGAAACCTGTAAACTGACAATCTTGAGCATTGAAGTCCCAACATAAGGTTTTGTGCATATAACTTCTAACACATTAAAAACTGTCTCAACGCATTGCAAAAACGTTGTATTTCATAAGGCATAAGCATCTTTCAGTTTGGCAAGATTTGCACTGATCATTGAATGAAGCAGCTCTCTCTCACAGAGAGACAAGCTTTTGAGCATATTTGGGCTAGATTTCACTTCATTTGAACAGAATCACTACTTAAACATAACTGGTCTCAGAAACCTGTAAACTGACAACCTTGAGCATTGAAGTCCTAACATAAGTTTTTGTGCATATAACTTCTAACACATTACAAACTGTCTTACAGCATTGCAAAAACATTGTATTTAATAAGGCATAAGCATCTTTCAGTTTGGCAAGATTTGCACTGAATATTGAATGAAGCAGCTTTCTCTCATAGAGAGACAAGCTTTTGAGCAGATTTGGGCTAGATTTCACTTCATTTGAACAGAAGCACTATTTCAACATTACTGGTCTCAGAAACCTGTAAACTGACAATCTTGAGCATTGAAGCCCTAAAATAAGTTTTTGTGCATATAACTTCTAACACATTAAAAACTGTCTCAACGCATTGCCGAAGTCATTTTATTTCTTAAGACATAAGCATCTTTCAGTTTGGCAAGATTTGCACTGAATATTGAATGAAGCAGCTCTATCTCACAGAGAGACAAGCTTTTGAGCATATTTGGGCTAGATTTCACTTCATTTGAACAGAATCACTATTTAAACATAACTGGTCTCAGAAACCTTTAAACTGACAATCTTGAGCATTGAAGTCCTAACATAAGTTTTTGTGCATATAACTTCTAACACATTAAAAACTGTCTCAACGCATTGCAGAAGTCATTTTATTTCTTAAGACATAAGCATCTTTCAGTTTGGCAAGATTTGCACTGAATATTGAATGAAGCAGCTTTCTCTCATAGAGAGACAAGCTTTTGAGCAGATTTGGGCTAGATTTCACTTCATTTGAACAGAAGCACTATTTCAACATTACTGGTCTCAGAAACCTGTAAACTGACAATCTTGAGCATTGAAGTCCTAACATAAGTTTTTGTGCATATAACTTCTAACACATTAAAAACTGTCTCCACTGCATTGCAGAAATCATTTTATTTCATAAGACATAAGCATCTTTCAGTTTGGCAAGATTTGCACTGAATATTGAATAAAGCAGCTTTCTCTCATAGAGAGACAAGCATTTGAGCAGATTTGGGCTAGATTTCACTTCATTTGAACAAAAGCACTATTTCATCATAACTGGTCTCAGAAACTTGTAAACTGACAATCTTGAGTATTGAAGTCCTAACATAAGGTTTTGTGCATATAACTTCTAACACATTAAAAACTGTCTCACAGCATTGCAAAAACATTGTATTTCATAAGGCATAAGCATCTTTCAGTTTGGCAAGATTTGCACTGAATATTGAATGAAGCAGCTCTATCTCACAGAGAGACAAGCTATTGAGCATATTTGGGCTAGATTTCACTTCATTTGAACAGAATCACTATTTAAACATAACTGGTCTCAGAAACCTGTAAACTGACAATCTTGAGCATTGAAGTCCTAACATAAGTTTTTGTGCATATAACTTCTAACACATTAAAAACTGTCTTACAGCATTGCAAAAACATTGTATTTCATAAGGCATAAGCATCTTTCAGTTTGGCAAGATTTGCACTGAATATTGAATGAAGCAGCTCTATCTCACAGAGAGACAAGCTTTTGAGCATATTTGGGCTAGATTTCACTTCATTTGAACAGAATCACTATTTAAACATAACTGGTCTCAGAAACCTGTAAACTGACAATCTTGAGCATTGAAGTCCCAACATAAGGTTTTGTGCATATAACTTCTAACACATTAAAAACTGTCTCAACGCATTGCAAAAACTTTGTATTTCATAAGGCATAAGCATCTTTCAGTTTGGCAAGATTTGCACTGATCATTGAATGAAGCAGCTTTCTCTCATAGAGAGACAAGCTTTTGAGCAGATTTGGGCTAGATTTCACTTCATTTGAACAGAAGCACTATTTCAACATTACTGGTCTCAGAAACATGTAAACTGACAATCTTGAGCATTAAAGTCCTAACATAAGTTTTTGTGCATATAACTTCTAACACATTAAAAACTGTCTCACTGCATTGCAGAAATCATTTTATTTCATAAGACATAAGCATCTTTCAGTTTGGCAAGATTTGCACTGAATATTGAATAAAGCAGCTTTCTCTCATAGAGAGACAAGCATTTGAGCAGATTTGGGCTAGATTTCACTTCATTTGAACAAAAGCACTATTTCATCATAACTGGTCTCAGAAACTTGTAAACTGACAATCTTGAGTATTGAAGTCCTAACATAAGGTTTTGTGCATATAACTTCTAACACATTAAAAACTGTCTTACAGCATTGCAAAAACATTGTATTTCATAAGGCATAAGCATCTTTCAGTTTGGCAAGATTTGCACTGAATATTGAATGAAGCAGCTCTATCTCACAGAGAGACAAGCTTTTGAGCATATTTGGGCTAGATTTCACTTCATTTGAACAGAATCACTACTTAAACATAACTGGTCTCAGAAACCTGTAAACTGACAATCTTGAGCATTGAAGTCCCAACATAAGGTTTTGTGCATATAACTTCTAACACATTAAAAACTGTCTCAACGCATTGCAAAAACGTTGTATTTCATAAGGCATAAGCATCTTTCAGTTTGGCAAGATTTGCACTGATCATTGAATGAAGCAGCTCTCTCTCACAGAGAGACAAGCTTTTGAGCATATTTGGGCTAGATTTCACTTCATTTGAACAGAATCACTACTTAAACATAACTGGTCTCAGAAACCTGTAAACTGACAACCTTGAGCATTGAAGTCCTAACATAAGTTTTTGTGCATATAACTTCTAACACATTACAAACTGTCTTACAGCATTGCAAAAACATTGTATTTAATAAGGCATAAGCATCTTTCAGTTTGGCAAGATTTGCACTGAATATTGAATGAAGCAGCTTTCTCTCATAGAGAGACAAGCTTTTGAGCAGATTTGGGCTAGATTTCACTTCATTTGAACAGAAGCACTATTTCAACATTACTGGTCTCAGAAACCTGTAAACTGACAATCTTGAGCATTGAAGCCCTAAAATAAGTTTTTGTGCATATAACTTCTAACACATTAAAAACTGTCTCAACGCATTGCCGAAGTCATTTTATTTCTTAAGACATAAGCATCTTTCAGTTTGGCAAGATTTGCACTGAATATTGAATGAAGCAGCTCTATCTCACAGAGAGACAAGCTTTTGAGCATATTTGGGCTAGATTTCACTTCATTTGAACAGAATCACTATTTAAACATAACTGGTCTCAGAAACCTTTAAACTGACAATCTTGAGCATTGAAGTCCTAACATAAGTTTTTGTGCATATAACTTCTAACACATTAAAAACTGTCTCAACGCATTGCAGAAGTCATTTTATTTCTTAAGACATAAGCATCTTTCAGTTTGGCAAGATTTGCACTGAATATTGAATGAAGCAGCTTTCTCTCATAGAGAGACAAGCTTTTGAGCAGATTTGGGCTAGATTTCACTTCATTTGAACAGAAGCACTATTTCAACATTACTGGTCTCAGAAACCTGTAAACTGACAATCTTGAGCATTGAAGTCCTAACATAAGTTTTTGTGCATATAACTTCTAACACATTAAAAACTGTCTCCACTGCATTGCAGAAATCATTTTATTTCATAAGACATAAGCATCTTTCAGTTTGGCAAGATTTGCACTGAATATTGAATAAAGCAGCTTTCTCTCATAGAGAGACAAGCATTTGAGCAGATTTGGGCTAGATTTCACTTCATTTGAACAAAAGCACTATTTCATCATAACTGGTCTCAGAAACTTGTAAACTGACAATCTTGAGTATTGAAGTCCTAACATAAGGTTTTGTGCATATAACTTCTAACACATTAAAAACTGTCTCACAGCATTGCAAAAACATTGTATTTCATAAGGCATAAGCATCTTTCAGTTTGGCAAGATTTGCACTGAATATTGAATGAAGCAGCTCTATCTCACAGAGAGACAAGCTATTGAGCATATTTGGGCTAGATTTCACTTCATTTGAACAGAATCACTATTTAAACATAACTGGTCTCAGAAACCTGTAAACTGACAATCTTGAGCATTGAAGTCCTAACATAAGTTTTTGTGCATATAACTTCTAACACATTAAAAACTGTCTTACAGCATTGCAAAAACATTGTATTTCATAAGGCATAAGCATCTTTCAGTTTGGCAAGATTTGCACTGAATATTGAATGAAGCAGCTCTATCTCACAGAGAGACAAGCTTTTGAGCATATTTGGGCTAGATTTCACTTCATTTGAACAGAATCACTATTTAAACATAACTGGTCTCAGAAACCTGTAAACTGACAATCTTGAGCATTGAAGTCCCAACATAAGGTTTTGTGCATATAACTTCTAACACATTAAAAACTGTCTCAACGCATTGCAAAAACTTTGTATTTCATAAGGCATAAGCATCTTTCAGTTTGGCAAGATTTGCACTGATCATTGAATGAAGCAGCTTTCTCTCATAGAGAGACAAGCTTTTGAGCAGATTTGGGCTAGATTTCACTTCATTTGAACAGAAGCACTATTTCAACATTACTGGTCTCAGAAACATGTAAACTGACAATCTTGAGCATTAAAGTCCTAACATAAGTTTTTGTGCATATAACTTCTAACACATTAAAAACTGTCTCACTGCATTGCAGAAATCATTTTATTTCATAAGACATAAGCATCTTTCAGTTTGGCAAGATTTGCACTGAATATTGAATAAAGCAGCTTTCTCTCATAGAGAGACAAGCATTTGAGCAGATTTGGGCTAGATTTCACTTCATTTGAACAAAAGCACTATTTCATCATAACTGGTCTCAGAAACTTGTAAACTGACAATCTTGAGTATTGAAGTCCTAACATAAGGTTTTGTGCATATAACTTCTAACACATTAAAAACTGTCTTACAGCATTGCAAAAACATTGTATTTCATAAGGCATAAGCATCTTTCAGTTTGGCAAGATTTGCACTGAATATTGAATGAAGCAGCTCTATCTCACAGAGAGACAAGCTTTTGAGCATATTTGGGCTAGATTTCACTTCATTTGAACAGAATCACTACTTAAACATAACTGGTCTCAGAAACCTGTAAACTGACAACCTTGAGCATTGAAGTCCTAACATAAGTTTTTGTGCATATAACTTCTAACACATTAAAAACTGTCTTACAGCATTGCAAAAAACATTGTATTTAATAAGGCATAAGCATCTTTCAGTTTGGCAAGATTTGCACTGAATATTGAATGAAGCAGATTTCTCTCATAGAGAGACAAGCTTTTGAGCATATTTGGGCTAGATTTCACTTCATTTGAACAGAATCACTATTTAAAAATAACTGGTCTCAGAAACCTGTAAACTGACAATCTTGAGCATTGAAGTCCCAACATAAGGTTTTGTGCATATAACTTCTAACACATTAAAAACTGTCTCAACGCATTGCAAAAACGTTGTATTTCATAAGGCATAAGCATCTTTCAGTTTGGCAAGATTTGCACTGATCATTGAATGAAGCAGCTCTCTCTCACAGAGAGACAAGCTTTTGAGCATATTTGGGCTAGAT
The DNA here is from genome assembly GCF_963082965.1 of Carassius carassius. Classification (NCBI taxonomy): domain Eukaryota; kingdom Metazoa; phylum Chordata; class Actinopteri; order Cypriniformes; family Cyprinidae; genus Carassius; species Carassius carassius. The sequence continues at coordinate 19,738,687 of NC_081760.1, read as the reverse complement.
TTCACTTCATTTGAACAGAATCACTACTTAAACATAACTGGTCTCAGAAACCTGTAAACTGACAACCTTGAGCATTGAAGTCCTAACATAAGTTTTTGTGCATATAACTTCTAACACATTACAAACTGTCTTACAGCATTGCAAAAACATTGTATTTAATAAGGCATAAGCATCTTTCAGTTTGGCAAGATTTGCACTGAATATTGAATGAAGCAGCTTTCTCTCATAGAGAGACAAGCTTTTGAGCAGATTTGGGCTAGATTTCACTTCATTTGAACAGAAGCACTATTTCAACATTACTGGTCTCAGAAACCTGTAAACTGACAATCTTGAGCATTGAAGCCCTAAAATAAGTTTTTGTGCATATAACTTCTAACACATTAAAAACTGTCTCAACGCATTGCCGAAGTCATTTTATTTCTTAAGACATAAGCATCTTTCAGTTTGGCAAGATTTGCACTGAATATTGAATGAAGCAGCTCTATCTCACAGAGAGACAAGCTTTTGAGCATATTTGGGCTAGATTTCACTTCATTTGAACAGAATCACTATTTAAACATAACTGGTCTCAGAAACCTTTAAACTGACAATCTTGAGCATTGAAGTCCTAACATAAGTTTTTGTGCATATAACTTCTAACACATTAAAAACTGTCTCAACGCATTGCAGAAGTCATTTTATTTCTTAAGACATAAGCATCTTTCAGTTTGGCAAGATTTGCACTGAATATTGAATGAAGCAGCTTTCTCTCATAGAGAGACAAGCTTTTGAGCAGATTTGGGCTAGATTTCACTTCATTTGAACAGAAGCACTATTTCAACATTACTGGTCTCAGAAACCTGTAAACTGACAATCTTGAGCATTGAAGTCCTAACATAAGTTTTTGTGCATATAACTTCTAACACATTAAAAACTGTCTCCACTGCATTGCAGAAATCATTTTATTTCATAAGACATAAGCATCTTTCAGTTTGGCAAGATTTGCACTGAATATTGAATAAAGCAGCTTTCTCTCATAGAGAGACAAGCATTTGAGCAGATTTGGGCTAGATTTCACTTCATTTGAACAAAAGCACTATTTCATCATAACTGGTCTCAGAAACTTGTAAACTGACAATCTTGAGTATTGAAGTCCTAACATAAGGTTTTGTGCATATAACTTCTAACACATTAAAAACTGTCTCACAGCATTGCAAAAACATTGTATTTCATAAGGCATAAGCATCTTTCAGTTTGGCAAGATTTGCACTGAATATTGAATGAAGCAGCTCTATCTCACAGAGAGACAAGCTATTGAGCATATTTGGGCTAGATTTCACTTCATTTGAACAGAATCACTATTTAAACATAACTGGTCTCAGAAACCTGTAAACTGACAATCTTGAGCATTGAAGTCCTAACATCCGTCATAAGGTTTTGTGCATATAACTTCTAACACATTAAAAACTGTCTTACAGCATTGCAAAAACATTGTATTTCATAAGGCATAAGCATCTTTCAGTTTGGCAAGATTTGCACTGAATATTGAATGAAGCAGCTCTATCTCACAGAGAGACAAGCTTTTGAGCATATTTGGGCTAGATTTCACTTCATTTGAACAGAAGCACTATTTCAACATTACTGGTCTCAGAAACCTGTAAACTGACAATCTTGAGCATTGAAGTCCTAACATAAGGTTTAGTGCATATAACTTCTAACACATTAAAAACTGTCTTACAGCATTGCAAAAACATTGTATTTCATAAGGCATTAGCATCTTTCAGTTTGGCAAGATTTGCACTGAATATTGAATGAAGCAGCTCTATCTCACAGAGAGACAAGCTTTTGAGCATATTTGGGCTAGATTTCACTTCATTTGAACAGAATCACTATTTAAACATAACTGGTCTCAGAAACCTGTAAACTGACAATCTTGAGCATTGAAGTCCCAACATAAGGTTTTGTGCATATAACTTCTAACACATTAAAAACTGTCTTAACGCATTGCAAAAACTTTGTATTTCATAAGGCATAAGCATCTTTCAGTTTGGCAAGATTTGCACTGATCATTGAATGAAGCAGCTTTCTCTCATAGAGAGACAAGCTTTTGAGCAGATTTGGGCTAGATTTCACTTCATTTGAACAGAAGCACTATTTCAACATTACTGGTCTCAGAAACATGTAAACTGACAATCTTGAGCATTAAAGTCCTAACATAAGTTTTTGTGCATATAACTTCTAACACATTAAAAACTGTCTCACTGCATTGCAGAAATCATTTTATTTCATAAGACATAAGCATCTTTCAGTTTGGCAAGATTTGCACTGAATATTGAATAAAGCAGCTTTCTCTCATAGAGAGACAAGCATTTGAGCAGATTTGGGCTAGATTTCACTTCATTTGAACAAAAGCACTATTTCATCATAACTGGTCTCAGAAACTTGTAAACTGACAATCTTGAGTATTGAAGTCCTAACATAAGGTTTTGTGCATATAACTTCTAACACATTAAAAACTGTCTTACAGCATTGCAAAAACATTGTATTTCATAAGGCATAAGCATCTTTCAGTTTGGCAAGATTTGCACTGAATATTGAATGAAGCAGCTCTATCTCACAGAGAGACAAGCTTTTGAGCATATTTGGGCTAGATTTCACTTCATTTGAACAGAATCACTACTTAAACATAACTGGTCTCAGAAACCTGTAAACTGACAACCTTGAGCATTGAAGTCCTAACATAAGTTTTTGTGCATATAACTTCTAACACATTAAAAACTGTCTTACAGCATTGCAAAAAACATTGTATTTAATAAGGCATAAGCATCTTTCAGTTTGGCAAGATTTGCACTGAATATTGAATGAAGCAGATTTCTCTCATAGAGAGACAAGCTTTTGAGCATATTTGGGCTAGATTTCACTTCATTTGAACAGAATCACTATTTAAAAATAACTGGTCTCAGAAACCTGTAAACTGACAATCTTGAGCATTGAAGTCCCAACATAAGGTTTTGTGCATATAACTTCTAACACATTAAAAACTGTCTCAACGCATTGCAAAAACGTTGTATTTCATAAGGCATAAGCATCTTTCAGTTTGGCAAGATTTGCACTGATCATTGAATGAAGCAGCTCTCTCTCACAGAGAGACAAGCTTTTGAGCATATTTGGGCTAGATTTCACTTCATTTGAACAGAATCACTACTTAAACATAACTGGTCTCAGAAACCTGTAAACTGACAACCTTGAGCATTGAAGTCCTAACATAAGTTTTTGTGCATATAACTTCTAACACATTACAAACTGTCTTACAGCATTGCAAAAACATTGTATTTAATAAGGCATAAGCATCTTTCAGTTTGGCAAGATTTGCACTGAATATTGAATGAAGCAGCTTTCTCTCATAGAGAGACAAGCTTTTGAGCAGATTTGGGCTAGATTTCACTTCATTTGAACAGAAGCACTATTTCAACATTACTGGTCTCAGAAACCTGTAAACTGACAATCTTGAGCATTGAAGCCCTAAAATAAGTTTTTGTGCATATAACTTCTAACACATTAAAAACTGTCTCAACGCATTGCCGAAGTCATTTTATTTCTTAAGACATAAGCATCTTTCAGTTTGGCAAGATTTGCACTGAATATTGAATGAAGCAGCTCTATCTCACAGAGAGACAAGCTTTTGAGCATATTTGGGCTAGATTTCACTTCATTTGAACAGAATCACTATTTAAACATAACTGGTCTCAGAAACCTTTAAACTGACAATCTTGAGCATTGAAGTCCTAACATAAGTTTTTGTGCATATAACTTCTAACACATTAAAAACTGTCTCAACGCATTGCAGAAGTCATTTTATTTCTTAAGACATAAGCATCTTTCAGTTTGGCAAGATTTGCACTGAATATTGAATGAAGCAGCTTTCTCTCATAGAGAGACAAGCTTTTGAGCAGATTTGGGCTAGATTTCACTTCATTTGAACAGAAGCACTATTTCAACATTACTGGTCTCAGAAACCTGTAAACTGACAATCTTGAGCATTGAAGTCCTAACATAAGTTTTTGTGCATATAACTTCTAACACATTAAAAACTGTCTCCACTGCATTGCAGAAATCATTTTATTTCATAAGACATAAGCATCTTTCAGTTTGGCAAGATTTGCACTGAATATTGAATAAAGCAGCTTTCTCTCATAGAGAGACAAGCATTTGAGCAGATTTGGGCTAGATTTCACTTCATTTGAACAAAAGCACTATTTCATCATAACTGGTCTCAGAAACTTGTAAACTGACAATCTTGAGTATTGAAGTCCTAACATAAGGTTTTGTGCATATAACTTCTAACACATTAAAAACTGTCTCACAGCATTGCAAAAACATTGTATTTCATAAGGCATAAGCATCTTTCAGTTTGGCAAGATTTGCACTGAATATTGAATGAAGCAGCTCTATCTCACAGAGAGACAAGCTATTGAGCATATTTGGGCTAGATTTCACTTCATTTGAACAGAATCACTATTTAAACATAACTGGTCTCAGAAACCTGTAAACTGACAATCTTGAGCATTGAAGTCCTAACATAAGTTTTTGTGCATATAACTTCTAACACATTAAAAACTGTCTTACATCATTGCAAAAACATTGTATTTCATAAGGCATAAGCATCTTTCAGTTTGGCAAGATTTGCACTGAATATTGAATGAAGCAGCTCTATCTCACAGAGAGACAAGCTTTTGAGCATATTTGGGCTAGATTTCACTTCATTTGAACAGAATCACTATTTAAACATAACTGGTCTCAGAAACCTGTAAACTGACAATCTTGAGCATTGAAGTCCCAACATAAGGTTTTGTGCATATAACTTCTAACACATTAAAAACTGTCTCAACGCATTGCAAAAACTTTGTATTTCATAAGGCATAAGCATCTTTCAGTTTGGCAAGATTTGCACTGATCATTGAATGAAGCAGCTTTCTCTCATAGAGAGACAAGCTTTTGAGCAGATTTGGGCTAGATTTCACTTCATTTGAACAGAAGCACTATTTCAACATTACTGGTCTCAGAAACATGTAAACTGACAATCTTGAGCATTAAAGTCCTAACATAAGTTTTTGTGCATATAACTTCTAACACATTAAAAACTGTCTCACTGCATTGCAGAAATCATTTTATTTCATAAGACATAAGCATCTTTCAGTTTGGCAAGATTTGCACTGAATATTGAATAAAGCAGCTTTCTCTCATAGAGAGACAAGCATTTGAGCAGATTTGGGCTAGATTTCACTTCATTTGAACAAAAGCACTATTTCATCATAACTGGTCTCAGAAACTTGTAAACTGACAATCTTGAGTATTGAAGTCCTAACATAAGGTTTTGTGCATATAACTTCTAACACATTAAAAACTGTCTTACAGCATTGCAAAAACATTGTATTTCATAAGGCATAAGCATCTTTCAGTTTGGCAAGATTTGCACTGAATATTGAATGAAGCAGCTCTATCTCACAGAGAGACAAGCTTTTGAGCATATTTGGGCTAGATTTCACTTCATTTGAACAGAATCACTACTTAAACATAACTGGTCTCAGAAACCTGTAAACTGACAACCTTGAGCACTGAAGTCCTAACATAAGTTTTTGTGCATATAACTTCTAACACATTAAAATCTGTCTTACAGCATTGCAAAAAACATTGTATTTAATAAGGCATAAGCATCTTTCAGTTTGGCAAGATTTGCACTGAATATTGAATGAAGCAGATTTCTCTCATAGAGAGACAAGCTTTTGAGCAGATTTGGGCTAGATTTCACTTCATTTGAACAGAAGCACTATTTCAACATTACTGGTCTCAGAAACCTGTAAACTGACAATCTTGAGCATTGAAGTCCTAACATAAGGTTTAGTGCATATAACTTCTAACACATTAAAAACTGTCTTACAGCATTGCAAAAACATTGTATTTCATAAGGCATAAGCATCTTTCAGTTTGGCAAGATTTGCACTGAATATTGAATGAAGCAGCTCTATCTCACAGAGAGACAAGCTTTTGAGCATATTTGGGCTAGATTTCACTTCATTTGAACAGAATCACTATTTAAAAATAACTGGTCTCAGAAACCTGTAAACTGACAATCTTGAGCATTGAAGTCCCAACATAAGGTTTTGTGCATATAACTTCTAACACATTAAAAACTGTCTCAACGCATTGCAAAAACGTTGTATTTCATAAGGCATAAGCATCTTTCAGTTTGGCAAGATTTGCACTGATCATTGAATGAAGCAGCTCTCTCTCACAGAGAGACAAGCTTTTGAGCATATTTGGGCTAGATTTCACTTCATTTGAACAGAATCACTACTTAAACATAACTGGTCTCAGAAACCTGTAAACTGACAACCTTGAGCATTGAAGTCCTAACATAAGTTTTTGTGCATATAACTTCTAACACATTAAAAACTGTCTTACAGCATTGCAAAAAACATTGTATTTAATAAGGCATAAGCATCTTTCAGTTTGGCAAGATTTGCACTGAATATTGAATGAAGCACCTCTCTCTCATAGAGACACAAGCTTTTGAGCAGATTTGAGCTAGATTTCACTTCATTTGAACAGAAGCACTATTTCAACATTACTGGTCTCAGAAACTTGTAAACTGACAATCTTGAGCTTTGAAGTCCTAACATAAGTTTTTGTGCATATAACTTCTAACACATTACAAACTGTCTTACAGCATTGCAAAAACATTGTATTTCATAAGGCATAAGCATCTTTCAGTTTGGCAAGATTTGCACTGAATATTGAATGAAGCAGCTTTCTCTCATAGAGAGACAAGCTTTTGAGCAGATTTGGGCTAGATTTCACTTCATTTGAACAGAAGCACTATTTCAACATTACTGGTCTCAGAAACCTGTAAACTGACAATCTTGAGCATTGAAGTCCTAACATTAGTTTTTGTGCATATAACTTCTAACACATTAAAAACTGTCTCAACGCATTGCAAAAACATTGTATTTCATAAGGCATAAGCATCTTTCAGTTTGGCAAGATTTGCACTGAATATTGAATGAAGCAGCTTTCTCTCATAGAGAGACAAGCTTTTGAGCAGATTTGGGCTAGATTTCACTTCATTTGAACAGAAGCACTACTTCAACATTACTGGTCTCAGAAACCTGTAAACTGACAACTTGAGCATTGAAGTCCTAACATAAGTTTTTGTGCATATAACTTCTAACACATTAAAAACTGTCTCCACTGCATTGCAGAAATCATTTTATTTCATAAGACATAAGCATCTTTCAGTTTGGCAAGATTTGCACTGAATATTGAATAAAGCAGCTTTCTCTCATAGAGAGACAAGCATTTGAGCAGATTTGGGCTAGATTTCACTTCATTTGAACAAAAGCACTATTTCATCATAACTGGTCTCAGAAACTTGTAAACTGACAATCTTGAGTATTGAAGTCCTAACATAAGGTTTTGTGCATATAACTTCTAACACATTAAAAACTGTCTCACAGCATTGCAAAAACATTGTATTTCATAAGGCATAAGCATCTTTCAGTTTGGCAAGATTTGCACTGAATATTGAATGAAGCAGCTCTATCTCACAGAGAGACAAGCTTTTGAGCATATTTGGGCTAGATTTCACTTCATTTGAACAGAATCACTATTTAAACATAACTGGTCTCAGAAACCTGTAAACTGACAATCTTGAGCATTGAAGTCCTAACATAAGTTTTTGTGCATATAACTTCTAACACATTAAAAACTGTCTTACAGCATTGCAAAAACATTGTATTTCATAAGGCATAAGCATCTTTCAGTTTGGCAAGATTTGCACTGAATATTGAATGAAGCAGCTCTATCTCACAGAGAGACAAGCTTTTGAGCATATTTGGGCTAGATTTCACTTCATTTGAACAGAATCACTATTTAAAAATAACTGGTCTCAGAAACCTGTAAACTGACAATCTTGAGCATTGAAGTCCCAACATAAGGTTTTGTGCATATAACTTCTAACACATTAAAAACTGTCTCAACGCATTGCAAAAACGTTGTATTTCATAAGGCATAAGCATCTTTCAGTTTGGCAAGATTTGCACTGATCATTGAATGAAGCAGCTCTCTCTCACAGAGAGACAAGCTTTTGAGCATATTTGGGCTAGATTTCACTTCATTTGAACAGAATCACTACTTAAACATAACTGGTCTCAGAAACCTGTAAACTGACAACCTTGAGCATTGAAGTCCTAACATAAGTTTTTGTGCATATAACTTCTAACACATTAAAAACTGTCTTACAGCATTGCAAAAACATTGTATTTAATAAGGCATAAGCATCTTTCAGTTTGGCAAGATTTGCACTGAATATTGAATGAAGCAGCTTTCTCTCATAGAGAGACAAGCTTTTGAGCAGATTTGGGCTAGATTTCACTTCATTTGAACAAAAGCACTATTTCATCATAACTGGTCTCAGAAACTTGTAAACTGACAATCTTGAGTATTGAAGTCCTAACATAAGGTTTTGTGCATATAACTTCTAACACATTAAAAACTGTCTTACAGCATTGCAAAAACATTGTATTTCATAAGGCATAAGCATCTTTCAGTTTGGCAAGATTTGCACTGAATATTGAATGAAGCAGCTCTATCTCACAGAGAGACAAGCTTTTGAGCATATTTGGGCTAGATTTCACTTCATTTGAACAGAATCACTACTTAAACATAACTGGTCTCAGAAACCTGTAAACTGACAACCTTGAGCATTGAAGTCCTAACATAAGTTTTTGTGCATATAACTTCTAACACATTAAAAACTGTCTTACAGCATTGCAAAAACATTGTATTTAATAAGGCATAAGCATCTTTCAGTTTGGCAAGATTTGCACTGAATATTGAATGAAGCAGCTTTCTCTCATAGAGAGACAAGCCTTTGAGCAGATTTGGGCTAGATTTCACTTCATTTGAACAGAAGCACTATTTCAACATTACTGGTCTCAGAAACCTGTAAACTGACAATCTTGAGCATTGAAGTCCTAACATAAGTTTTTGTGCATATAACTTCTAACACATTAAAAACTGTCTCCACTGCATTGCAGAAATCATTTTATTTCATAAGACATAAGCATCTTTCAGTTTGGCAAGATTTGCACTGAATATTGAATAAAGCAGCTTTCTCTCATAGAGAGACAAGCATTTGAGCAGATTTGGGCTAGATTTCACTTCATTTGAACAAAAGCACTATTTCATCATAACTGGTCTCAGAAACTTGTAAACTGACAATCTTGAGTATTGAAGTCCTAACATAAGGTTTTGTGCATATAACTTCTAACACATTAAAAACTGTCTCACAGCATTGCAAAAACATTGTATTTCATAAGGCATAAGCATCTTTCAGTTTGGCAAGATTTGCACTGAATATTGAATGAAGCAGCTCTATCTCACAGAGAGACAAGCTTTTGAGCATATTTGGGCTAGATTTCACTTCATTTGAACAGAATCACTATTTAAACATAACTGGTCTCAGAAACCTGTAAACTGACAATCTTGAGCATTGAAGTCCTAACATAAGTTTTTGTGCATATAACTTCTAACACATTAAAAACTGTCTTACAGCATTGCAAAAACATTGTATTTCATAAGGCATAAACATCTTTCAGTTTGGCAAGATTTGCACTGAATATTGAATGAAGCAGCTTTCTCTCATAGAGAGACAAGCTTTTGAGCAGATTTGGGCTAGATTTCACTTCATTTGAACAGAAGCACTATTTCAACATTACTGGTCTCAGAAACCTGTAAACTGACAATCTTGAGCATTGAAGTCCTAACATTAGTTTTTGTGCATATAACTTCTAACACATTAAAAACTGTCTCAACGCATTGCAAAAACATTGTATTTCATAAGGCATAAGCATCTTTCAGTTTGGCAAGATTTGCACTGAATATTGAATGAAGCAGCTTTCTCTCATAGAGAGACAAGCTTTTGAGCAGATTTGGGCTAGATTTCACTTCATTTGAACAGAAGCACTACTTCAACATTACTGGTCTCAGAAACCTGTAAACTGACAATCTTGAGCATTGAAGTCCCAACATAAGTTTTTGTGCATATAACTTCTAACACATTAAAAACTGTCTCCACTGCATTGCAGAAATCATTTTATTTCATAAGACATAAGCATCTTTCAGTTTGGCAAGATTTGCACTGAATATTGAATAAAGCAGCTTTCTCTCATAGAGAGACAAGCATTTGAGCAGATTTGGGCTAGATTTCACTTCATTTGAACAAAAGCACTATTTCATCATAACTGGTCTCAGAAACTTGTAAACTGACAATCTTGAGTATTGAAGTCCTAACATAAGGTTTTGTGCATATAACTTCTAACACATTAAAAACTGTCTCACAGCATTGCAAAAACATTGTATTTCATAAGGCATAAGCATCTTTCAGTTTGGCAAGATTTGCACTGAATATTGAATGAAGCAGCTCTATCTCACAGAGAGACAAGCTTTTGAGCATATTTGGGCTAGATTTCACTTCATTTGAACAGAATCACTATTTAAACATAACTGGTCTCAGAAACCTGTAAACTGACAATCTTGAGCATTGAAGTCCTAACATAAGTTTTTGTGCATATAACTTCTAACACATTAAAAACTGTCTTACAGCATTGCAAAAACATTGTATTTCATAAGGCATAAGCATCTTTCAGTTTGGCAAGATTTGCACTGAATATTGAATGAAGCAGCTCTATCTCACAGAGAGACAAGCTTTTGAGCATATTTGGGCTAGATTTCACTTCATTTGAACAGAATCACTATTTAAAAATAACTGGTCTCAGAAACCTGTAAACTGACAATCTTGAGCATTGAAGTCCCAACATAAGGTTTTGTGCATATAACTTCTAACACATTAAAAACTGTCTCAACGCATTGCAAAAACGTTGTATTTCATAAGGCATAAGCATCTTTCAGTTTGGCAAGATTTGCACTGATCATTGAATGAAGCAGCTCTCTCTCACAGAGAGACAAGCTTTTGAGCATATTTGGGCTAGATTTCACTTCATTTGAACAGAATCACTACTTAAACATAACTGGTCTCAGAAACCTGTAAACTGACAACCTTGAGCATTGAAGTCCTAACATAAGTTTTTGTGCATATAACTTCTAACACATTAAAAACTGTCTTACAGCATTGCAAAAACATTGTATTTAATAAGGCATAAGCATCTTTCAGTTTGGCAAGATTTGCACTGAATATTGAATGAAGCAGCTTTCTCTCATAGAGAGACAAGCTTTTGAGCAGATTTGGGCTAGATTTCACTTCATTTGAACAAAAGCACTATTTCATCATAACTGGTCTCAGAAACTTGTAAACTGACAATCTTGAGTATTGAAGTCCTAACATAAGGTTTTGTGCATATAACTTCTAACACATTAAAAACTGTCTTACAGCATTGCAAAAACATTGTATTTCATAAGGCATAAGCATCTTTCAGTTTGGCAAGATTTGCACTGAATATTGAATGAAGCAGCTCTATCTCACAGAGAGACAAGCTTTTGAGCATATTTGGGCTAGATTTCACTTCATTTGAACAGAATCACTACTTAAACATAACTGGTCTCAGAAACCTGTAAACTGACAACCTTGAGCATTGAAGTCCTAACATAAGTTTTTGTGCATATAACTTCTAACACATTAAAAACTGTCTTACAGCATTGCAAAAACATTGTATTTAATAAGGCATAAGCATCTTTCAGTTTGGCAAGATTTGCACTGAATATTGAATGAAGCAGCTTTCTCTCATAGAGAGACAAGCCTTTGAGCAGATTTGGGCTAGATTTCACTTCATTTGAACAGAAGCACTATTTCAACATTACTGGTCTCAGAAACCTGTAAACTGACAATCTTGAGCATTGAAGTCCTAACATAAGTTTTTGTGCATATAACTTCTAACACATTAAAAACTGTCTCCACTGCATTGCAGAAATCATTTTATTTCATAAGACATAAGCATCTTTCAGTTTGGCAAGATTTGCACTGAATATTGAATAAAGCAGCTTTCTCTCATAGAGAGACAAGCATTTGAGCAGATTTGGGCTAGATTTCACTTCATTTGAACAAAAGCACTATTTCATCATAACTGGTCTCAGAAACTTGTAAACTGACAATCTTGAGTATTGAAGTCCTAACATAAGGTTTTGTGCATATAACTTCTAACACATTAAAAACTGTCTCACAGCATTGCAAAAACATTGTATTTCATAAGGCATAAGCATCTTTCAGTTTGGCAAGATTTGCACTGAATATTGAATGAAGCAGCTCTATCTCACAGAGAGACAAGCTTTTGAGCATATTTGGGCTAGATTTCACTTCATTTGAACAGAATCACTATTTAAACATAACTGGTCTCAGAAACCTGTAAACTGACAATCTTGAGCATTGAAGTCCTAACATAAGTTTTTGTGCATATAACTTCTAACACATTAAAAACTGTCTTACAGCATTGCAAAAACATTGTATTTCATAAGGCATAAGCATCTTTCAGTTTGGCAAGATTTGCACTGAATATTGAATGAAGCAGCTCTATCTCACAGAGAGACAAGCTTTTGAGCATATTTGGGCTAGATTTCACTTCATTTGAACAGAATCACTATTTAAACATAACTGGTCTCAGAAACCTGTAAACTGACAATCTTGAGCATTGAAGTCCCAACATAAGGTTTTGTGCATATAACTTCTAACACATTAAAAACTGTCTCAACGCATTGCAAAAACTTTGTATTTCATAAGGCATAAGCATCTTTCAGTTTGGCAAGATTTGCACTGATCATTGAATGAAGCAGCTTTCTCTCATAGAGAGACAAGCTTTTGAGCAGATTTGGGCTAGATTTCACTTCATTTGAACAGAAGCACTATTTCAACATTACTGGTCTCAGAAACATGTAAACTGACAATCTTGAGCATTAAAGTCCTAACATAAGTTTTTGTGCATATAACTTCTAACACATTAAAAACTGTCTCACTGCATTGCAGAAATCATTTTATTTCATAAGACATAAGCATCTTTCAGTTTGGCAAGATTTGCACTGAATATTGAATAAAGCAGCTTTCTCTCATAGAGAGACAAGCATTTGAGCAGATTTGGGCTAGATTTCACTTCATTTGAACAAAAGCACTATTTCATCATAACTGGTCTCAGAAACTTGTAAACTGACAATCTTGAGTATTGAAGTCCTAACATAAGGTTTTGTGCATATAACTTCTAACACATTAAAAACTGTCTTACAGCATTGCAAAAACATTGTATTTCATAAGGCATAAGCATCTTTCAGTTTGGCAAGATTTGCACTGAATATTGAATGAAGCAGCTCTATCTCACAGAGAGACAAGCTTTTGAGCATATTTGGGCTAGATTTCACTTCATTTGAACAGAATCACTACTTAAACATAACTGGTCTCAGAAACCTGTAAACTGACAACCTTGAGCATTGAAGTCCTAACATAAGTTTTTGTGCATATAACTTCTAACACATTAAAAACTGTCTTACAGCATTGCAAAAACATTGTATTTAATAAGGCATAAGCATCTTTCAGTTTGGCAAGATTTGCACTGAATATTGAATGAAGCAGCTTTCTCTCATAGAGAGACAAGCTTTTGAGCAGATTTGGGCTAGATTTCACTTCATTTGAACAGAAGCACTATTTCAACATTACTGGTCTCAGAAACCTGTAAACTGACAATCTTGAGCATTGAAGTCCTAACATAAGGTTTTGTGCCTATAACTTCTAACACATTAAAAACTGTCTTACAGGATTGCAAAAACATTGTATTTCATAAGGCATAAGCATCTTTCAGTTTGGCAAGATTTGCACTGAATATTGAATGAAGCACCTTTCTCTCATAGAGAGACAAGCGTTTGAGCAGATTTGGGCTAGATTTCACTTCATTTGAACAGAAGCACTATTTCAACATTACTGGTCTCAGAAACCTGTAAACTGACAATCTTGAGCATTGAAGTCCTAACATAAGTTTTTGTGCATATAACTTCTAACACATTAAAAACTGTCTCCACTGCATTGCAGAAATCATTTTATTTCATAAGACATAAGCATCTTTCAGTTTGGCAAGATTTGCACTGAATATTGAATGAAGCAGCTTTCTCTCATAGAGAGACAAGCTTTTGAGCAGATTTGGGCTAGATTTCACTTCATTTGAACAGAAGCACTATTTCAACATTACTGGTCTCAGAAACCTGTAAACTGACAATCTTGAGCATTGAAGTCCTAACTAAGGTTTAGTGCATATAACTTCTAACACATGAAAAACTGTCTTACAGCATTGCAAAAACATTGTATTTCATAAGGCATAAGCATCTTTCAGTTTGGCAAGATTTGCACTGAATATTGAATGAAGCAGCATTCTCTCATAGAGAGACAAGCTTTTGAGCAGATTTGGGCTAGATTTCACTTCATTTGAACAGAAGCACTATTTCAACATTATTGGTCTCAGAAACCTGTAAACTGACAATCTTGAGCATTGAAGTCCTAACATAAGTTTTTGTGCATATATATCTTCTAACACATTAAAAACTGTCTCAACGCATTGCAGAAGTCATTTTATTTCTTAAGACATAAGCATCTTTCAGTTTGGCAAGATTTGCACTGAATATTGAATGAAGCACCTTTCTCTCATAGCTTTTGAGCATATTTGGGCTAGATTTCACTTCATTTGAACAGAAGCACTATTTCAACATTACTGGTCTCAGAAACCTGTAAACTGACAATCTTGAGCATTGAAGTCCTAACATCCGTCATAAGGTTTTGTGCATATAACTTCTAACACATTAAAAACTGTCTTACAGCATTGCAAAAACATTGTATTTCATAAGGCATAAGCATCTTTCAGTTTGGCAAGATTTGCACTGAATATTGAATGAAGCAGCTCTATCTCACAGAGAGACAAGCTTTTGAGCATATTTGGGCTAGATTTCACTTCATTTGAACAGAAGCACTATTTCAACATTACTGGTCTCAGAAACCTGTAAACTGACAATCTTGAGCATTGAAGTCCTAACATAAGGTTTAGTGCATATAACTTCTAACACATTAAAAACTGTCTTACAGCATTGCAAAAACATTGTATTTCATAAGGCATAAGCATCTTTCAGTTTGGCAAGATTTGCACTGAATATTGAATGAAGCACCTTTCTCTCATAGAGACACAAGCTTTTGAGCAGATTTGAGCTAGATTTCACTTCATTTGAACAGAAGCACTATTTCAACATTACTGGTCTCAGAAACTTGTAAACTGACAATCTTGAGCTTTGAAGTCCTAACATAAGTTTTTGTGCATATAACTTCTAACACATTACAAACTGTCTTACAGCATTGCAAAAACATTGTATTTCATAAGGCATAAGCATCTTTCAGTTTGGCAAGATTTGCACTGAATATTGAATGAAGCAGCTTTCTCTCATAGAGAGACAAGCTTTTGAGCAGATTTGGGCTAGATTTCACTTCATTTGAACAGAAGCACTATTTCAACATTACTGGTCTCAGAAACCTGTAAACTGACAATCTTGAGCATTGAAGTCATAACATTAGTTTTTGTGCATATAACTTCTAACACATTAAAAACTGTCTCAACGCATTGCAAAAACATTTTATTTCATAAGGCATAAGCATCTTTCAGTTTGGCAAGATTTGCACTGAATATTGAATAAAGCAGCTTTCTCTCATAGAGAGACAAGCATTTGAGCAGATTTGGGCTAGATTTCACTTCATTTGAACAAAAGCACTATTTCATCATAACTGGTCTCAGAAACTTGTAAACTGACAATCTTGAGTATTGAAGTCCTAACATAAGGTTTTGTGCATATAACTTCTAACACATTAAAAACTGTCTCACAGCATTGCAAAAACATTGTATTTCATAAGGCATAAGCATCTTTCAGTTTGGCAAGATTTGCACTGAATATTGAATGAAGCAGCTCTATCTCACAGAGAGACAAGCTTTTGAGCATATTTGGGCTAGATTTCACTTCATTTGAACAGAATCACTATTTAAACATAACTGGTCTCAGAAACCTGTAAACTGACAATCTTGAGCATTGAAGTCCTAACATAAGTTTTTGTGCATATAACTTCTAACACATTAAAAACTGTCTTACAGCATTGCAAAAACATTGTATTTCATAAGGCATAAGCATCTTTCAGTTTTGGCAAGATTTGCACTGAATATTGAATGAAGCAGCTCTATCTCACAGAGAGACAAGCTTTTGAGCATATTTGGGCTAGATTTCACTTCATTTGAACAGAATCACTATTTAAAAATAACTGGTCTCAGAAACCTGTAAACTGACAATCTTGAGCATTGAAGTCCCAACATAAGGTTTTGTGCATATAACTTCTAACACATTAAAAACTGTCTCAACGCATTGCAAAAACGTTGTATTTCATAAGGCATAAGCATCTTTCAGTTTGGCAAGATTTGCACTGATCATTGAATGAAGCAGCTCTCTCTCACAGAGAGACAAGCTTTTGAGCATATTTGGGCTAGATTTCACTTCATTTGAACAGAATCACTATTTAAACATAACTGGTCTCAGAAACCTGTAAACTGACAATCTTGAGTATTGAAGTCCTAACATAAGGTTTTGTGCATATAACTTCTAACACATTAAAAACTGTCTCACAGCATTGCAAAAACATTGTATTTCATAAGGCATAAGCATCTTTCAGTTTGGCAAGATTTGCACTGAATATTGAATGAAGCAGCTCTATCTCACAGAGAGACAAGCTTTTGAGCATATTTGGGCTAGATTTCACTTCATTTGAACAGAAGCACTATTTCAACATTACGGGTCTCAGAAACCTGTAAACTGACAATCTTGAGCATTGAAGCCCTAACATAAGTTTTTGTGCATATAACTTCTAACACATTAAAAACTGTCTCAACGCATTGCAGAAGTCATTTTATTTCTTAAGACATAAGCATCTTTCAGTTTGGCAAGATTTGCACTGAATATTGAATGGAGCAGCTCTATCTCATAGAGAGACAAGCTTTTGAGCAGATTTGGGCTAGATTTCACTTCATTTGAACAAAAGCACTATTTCATCATAACTGGTCTCAGAAACTTGTAAACTGACAATCTTGAGCATTGAAGTCCTAACATAAGTTTTTGTGCATATAACTTCTAACACATTAAAAACTGTCTCCACTGCATTGCAGAAATCATTTTATTTCATAAGACATAAGCATCTTTCAGTTTGGCAAGATTTGCACTGAATATTGAATAAAGCAGCTTTCTCTCATAGAGAGACAAGCATTTGAGCAGATTTGGGCTAGATTTCACTTCATTTGAACAAAAGCACTATTTCATCATAACTGGTCTCAGAAACTTGTAAACTGACAATCTTGAGTATTGAAGTCCTAACATAAGGTTTTGTGCATATAACTTCTAACACATTAAAAACTGTCTCACAGCATTGCAAAAACATTGTATTTCATAAGGCATAAGCATCTTTCAGTTTGGCAAGATTTGCACTGAATATTGAATGAAGCAGCTCTATCTCACAGAGAGACAAGCTTTTGAGCATATTTGGGCTAGATTTCACTTCATTTGAACAGAATCACTATTTAAAAATAACTGGTCTCAGAAACCTGTAAACTGACAATCTTGAGCATTGAAGTCCCAACATAAGGTTTTGTGCATATAACTTCTAACACATTAAAAACTGTCTCAACGCATTGCAAAAACGTTGTATTTCATAAGGCATAAGCATCTTTCAGTTTGGCAAGATTTGCACTGATCATTGAATGAAGCAGCTCTCTCTCACAGAGAGACAAGCTTTTGAGCATATTTGGGCTAGATTTCACTTCATTTGAACAGAATCACTATTTAAACATAACTGGTCTCAGAAACCTGTAAACTGACAATCTTGAGTATTGAAGTCCTAACATAAGGTTTTGTGCATATAACTTCTAACACATTAAAAACTGTCTCACAGCATTGCAAAAACATTGTATTTCATAAGGCATAAGCATCTTTCAGTTTGGCAAGATTTGCACTGAATATTGAATGAAGCAGCTCTATCTCACAGAGAGACAAGCTTTTGAGCATATTTGGGCTAGATTTCACTTCATTTGAACAGAAGCACTATTTCAACATTACGGGTCTCAGAAACCTGTAAACTGACAATCTTGAGCATTGAAGCCCTAACATAAGTTTTTGTGCATATAACTTCTAACACATTAAAAACTGTCTCAACGCATTGCAGAAGTCATTTTATTTCTTAAGACATAAGCATCTTTCAGTTTGGCAAGATTTGCACTGAATATTGAATGGAGCAGCTCTATCTCATAGAGAGACAAGCTTTTGAGCAGATTTGGGCTAGATTTCACTTCATTTGAACAAAAGCACTATTTCATCATAACTGGTCTCAGAAACTTGTAAACTGACAATCTTGAGCATTGAAGTCCTAACATAAGTTTTTGTGCATATAACTTCTAACACATTAAAAACTGTCTCCACTGCATTGCAGAAATCATTTTATTTCATAAGACATAAGCATCTTTCAGTTTGGCAAGATTTGCACTGAATATTGAATAAAGCAGCTTTCTCTCATAGAGAGACAAGCATTTGAGCAGATTTGGGCTAGATTTCACTTCATTTGAACAAAAGCACTATTTCATCATAACTGGTCTCAGAAACTTGTAAACTGACAATCTTGAGTATTGAAGTCCTAACATAAGGTTTTGTGCATATAACTTCTAACACATTAAAAACTGTCTCACAGCATTGCAAAAACATTGTATTTCATAAGGCATAAGCATCTTTCAGTTTGGCAAGATTTGCACTGAATATTGAATGAAGCAGCTCTATCTCACAGAGAGACAAGCTTTTGAGCATATTTGGGCTAGATTTCACTTCATTTGAACAGAATCACTATTTAAACATAACTGGTCTCAGAAACCTGTAAACTGACAATCTTGAGCATTGAAGTCCTAACATAAGTTTTTGTGCATATAACTTCTAACACATTAAAAACTGTCTTACAGCATTGCAAAAACATTGTATTTCATAAGGCATAAGCATCTTTCAGTTTGGCAAGATTTGCACTGAATATTGAATGAAGCAGCTCTATCTCACAGAGAGACAAGCTTTTGAGCATATTTGGGCTAGATTTCACTTCATTTGAACAGAATCACTATTTAAACATAACTGGTCTCAGAAACCTGTAAACTGACAATCTTGAGTATTGAAGTCCTAACATAAGGTTTTGTGCATATAACTTCTAACACATTAAAAACTGTCTCACAGCATTGCAAAAACATTGTATTTCATAAGGCATAAGCATCTTTCAGTTTGGCAAGATTTGCACTGAATATTGAATGAAGCAGCTCTATCTCACAGAGAGACAAGCTTTTGAGCATATTTGGGCTAGATTTCACTTCATTTGAACAAAAGCACTATTTCATCATAACTGGTCTCAGAAACTTGTAAACTGACAATCTTGAGTATTGAAGTCCTAACATAAGGTTTTGTGCATATAACTTCTAACACATTAAAAACTGTCTTACAGCATTGCAAAAACATTGTATTTCATAAGGCATAACATCTTTCAGTTTGGCAAGATTTGCACTGAATATTGAATGAAGCAGCTCTATCTCACAGAGAGACAAGCTTTTGAGCATATTTGGGCTAGATTTCACTTCATTTGAACAGAATCACTACTTAAACATAACTGGTCTCAGAAACCTGTAAACTGACAACCTTGAGCATTGAAGTCCTAACATAAGTTTTTGTGCATATAACTTCTAACACATTAAAAACTGTCTTACAGCATTGCAAAAACATTGTATTTAATAAGGCATAAGCATCTTTCAGTTTGGCAAGATTTGCACTGAATATTGAATGAAGCAGCTTTCTCTCATAGAGAGACAAGCTTTTGAGCAGATTTGGGCTAGATTTCACTTCATTTGAACAGAAGCACTATTTCAACATTACTGGTCTCAGAAACCTGTAAACTGACAATCTTGAGCATTGAAGTCCTAACATAAGGTTTTGTGCATATAACTTCTAACACATTAAAAACTGTCTTACAAGATTGCAAAAACATTGTATTTCATAAGGCATAAGCATCTTTCAGTTTGGCAAGATTTGCACTGAATATTGAATGAAGCACCTTTCTCTCATAGAGAGACAAGCGTTTGAGCAGATTTGGGCTAGATTTCACTTCATTTGAACAGAAGCACTATTTCAACATTACTGGTCTCAGAAACCTGTAAACTGACAATCTTGAGCATTAAAGTCCTAACATAAGTTTTTGTGCATATAACTTCTAACACATTAAAAACTGTCTCAACGCATTGCAGAAGTCATTTTATTTCTTAAGACATAAGCATCTTTCAGTTTGGCAAGATTTGCACTGAATATTGAATGAAGCAGCTCTATCTCACAGAGAGACAAGCTTTTGAGCATATTTGGGCTAGATTTCACTTGATTTGAACAGAATCACTACTTAAACATAACTGGTCTCAGAAACCTGTAAACTGACAACCTTGAGCATTGAAGTCCTAACATAAGTTTTTGTGCATATAACTTCTAACACATTAAAAACTGTCTTATACAGCATTGCAAAAACATTGTATTTAATAAGGCATAAGCATCTTTCAGTTTGGCAAGATTTGCACTGAATATTGAATGAAGCAGCTTTCTCTCATAGAGAGACAAGCTTTTGAGCAGATTTGGGCTAGATTTCACTTCATTTGAACAGAAGCACTATTTCAACATTACTGGTCTCAGAAACCTGTAAACTGACAATCTTGAGCATTGAAGTCCTAACATAAGGTTTAGTGCATATAACTTCTAACACATTAAAAACTGTCTTACAGCATTGCAAAAACATTGTATTTCATAAGGCATAAGCATCTTTCAGTTTGGCAAGATTTGCACTGAATATTGAATGAAGCAGCATTCTCTCATAGAGAGACAAGCTTTTGAGCAGATTTGGGCTAGATTTCACTTCATTTGAACAGAAGCACTATTTCAACATTATTGGTCTCAGAAACCTGTAAACTGACAATCTTGAGCATTGAAGTCCTAACATAAGTTTTTGTGCATATAACTTCAAACACATTAAAAACTGTCTCAACGCATTGCAGAAGTCATTTTATTTCTTAAGACATAAGCATCTTTCAGTTTGGCAAGATTTGCACTGAATATTTAATGAAGCACCTTTCTCTCATAGAGAGACAACCTTTTGAGCATATTTGGGCTAGATTTCACTTCATTTGAACAGAAGCACTATTTCAACATTACTGGTCTCAGAAACCTGTAAACTGACAATCTTGAGCATTGAAGTCCTAACATCCGTCATAAGGTTTTGTGCATATAACTTCTAACACATTAAAAACTGTCTTACAGCATTGCAAAAACATTGTATTTCATAAGGCATAAGCATCTTTCAGTTTGGCAAGATTTGCACTGAATATTGAATGAAGCAGCTCTATCTCACAGAGAGACAAGCTTTTGAGCATATTTGGGCTAGATTTCACTTCATTTGAACAGAAGCACTATTTCAACATTACTGGTCTCAGAAACCTGTAAACTGACAATCTTGAGCATTGAAGTCCTAACATAAGTTTTTGTGCATATAACTTCTAACACATTAAAAACTGTCTTACAGCATTGCAAAAACATTGTATTTCATAAGGCATAAGCATCTTTCAGTTTGGCAAGATTTGCACTGAATATTGAATGAAGCAGCTCTATCTCACAGAGAGACAAGCTTTTGAGCATATTTGGGCTAGATTTCACTTCATTTGAACAGAATCACTATTTAAACATATCTGGTCTCAGAAACCTGTAAAATGACAATCTTGAGCATTGAAGTCCTAACATAAGTTTTTGTGCATATAACTTCTAACACATTAAAAACTGTCTTACAGCATTGCAAAAATATTGTATTTCATAAGGCATAAGCATCTTTCAGTTTGGCAAGATTTGCACTGAATATTGAATGAAGCAGCTCTATCTCACAGAGAGACAAGCTTTTGAGCATATTTGGGCTAGATTTCACTTCATTTGAACAGAATCACTATTTAAACATAACTGGTCTCAGAAACCTGTAAACTGACAATCTTGAGCATTGAAGTCCTAACATAAGTTTTTGTGCATATAACTTCTAACACATTAAAAACTGTCTTACAGCATTGCAAAAACATTGTATTTCATAAGGCATAAGCATCTTTCAGTTTGGCAAGATTTGCACTGAATATTGAATGAAGCAGCTTTCTCTCATAGAGAGACAACCTTTTGAGCAGATTTGGGCTAGATTTCACTTCATTTGAACAGAAGCACTATTTCAACATTACTGGTCTCAGAAACCTGTAAACTGACAATCTTGAGCATTGAAGTCCTAACATCCGTCATAAGTTTTTGTGCATATAACTTCTAACACATTAAAAACTGTCTCACTGCATTGCAGAAATCATTTTATTTCATAAGACATAAGCATCTTTCAGTTTGGCAAGATTTGCACTGAATATTGAATAAAGCAGCTTTCTCTCATAGAGAGACAAGCATTTGAGCAGATTTGGGCTAGATTTCACTTCATTTGAACAAAAGCACTATTTCATCATAACAGGTCTCAGAAACTTGTAAACTGACAATCTTGAGTATTGAAGTCCTAATATAAGGTTTTGTGCATATAACTTCTAACACATTAAAAACTGTCTTACAGCATTGCAAAAACATTGTATTTCATAAGGCATAAGCATCTTTCAGTTTGGCAAGATTTGCACTGATATTGAATGCAGCAGCTCTGTCTCACAGAGAGACAAGCTTTTGAGCATATTTGGGCTAGATTTCACTTCATTTGAACAGAATCACTACTTAAACATAACTGGTCTCAGAAACCTGTAAACTGACAACCTTGAGCATTGAAGTCCTAACATAAGTTTTTGTGCATATAACTTCTAACACATTAAAAACTGTCTTACAGCATTGCAAAAACATTGTATTTAATAAGGCATAAGCATCTTTCAGTTTGGCAAGATTTGCACTGAATATTGAATGAAGCAGCTTTCTCTCATAGAGAGACAAGCTTTTGAGCAGATTTGGGCTAGATTTCACTTCATTTGAACAGAAGCACTATTTCAACATTACTGGTCTCAGAAACCTGTAAACTGACAATCTTGAGCATTGAAGTCCTAACATAAGGTTTTGTGCATATAACTTCTAACACATTAAAAACTGTCTTACAGGATTGCAAAAACATTGTATTTCATAAGGCATAAGCATCTTTCAGTTTGGCAAGATTTGCACTGAATATTGAATGAAGCACCTTTCTCTCATAGAGAGACAAGCGTTTGAGCAGATTTGGGCTAGATTTCACTTCATTTGAACAGAAGCACTATTTCAACATTACTGGTCTCAGAAACCTGTAAACTGACAATCTTGAGCATTAAAGTCCTAACATAAGTTTTTGTGCATATAACTTCTAACACATTAAAAACTGTCTCAACGCATTGCAGAAGTCATTTTATTTCTTAAGACATAAGCATCTTTCAGTTTGGCAAGATTTGCACTGAATATTGAATGAAGCAGCTCTATCTCACAGAGAGACAAGCTTTTGAGCTTATTTGGGCTAGATTTCACTTGATTTGAACAGAATCACTACTTAACATAACTGGTCTCAGAAACCTGTAAACTGACAACCTTGAGCATTGAAGTCCTAACATAAGTTTTTGTGCATATAACTTCTAACACATTAAAAACTGTCTTATACAGCATTGCAAAAACATTGTATTTAATAAGGCATAAGCATCTTTCAGTTTGGCAAGATTTGCACTGAATATTGAATGAAGCAGCTTTCTCTCATAGAGAGACAAGCTTTTGAGCAGATTTGGGCTAGATTTCACTTCATTTGAACAGAAGCACTATTTCAACATTACTGGTCTCAGAAACCTGTAAACTGACAATCTTGAGCATTGAAGTCCTAACATAAGGTTTAGTGCATATAACTTCTAACACATTAAAAACTGTCTTACAGCATTGCAAAAACATTGTATTTCATAAGGCATAAGCATCTTTCAGTTTGGCAAGATTTGCACTGAATATTGAATGAAGCAGCTCTATCTCACAGAGAGACACGCTTTTGAGCATATTTGGGCTAGATTTCACTTCATTTGAACAGAATCACTATTTAAACATATCTGGTCTCAGAAACCTGTACAATGACAATCTTGAGCATTGAAGTCCTAACATAAGTTTTTGTGTATATAACTTCTAACACATTAAAAACTGTCTTACAGCATTGCAAAAATATTGTATTTCATAAGGCATAAGCATCTTTCAGTTTGGCAAGATTTGCACTGAATATTGAATGAAGCAGCTCTATCTCACAGAGAGACAAGCTTTTGAGCATATTTGGGCTAGATTTCACTTCATTTGAACAGAATCACTATTTAAACATAACTGGTCTCAGAAACCTGTAAACTGACTATCTTGAGCATTGAAGTCCTAACATAAGTTTTTGTGCATATAACTTCTAACACATTAAAAACTGTCTCAACGCATTGCAGAAGTCATTTTATTTCTTAAGACATAAGCATCTTTCAGTTTGGCAAGATTTGCACTGAATATTGAATGAAGCAGCTCTATCTCACAGAGAGACAAGCTTTTGAGCATATTTGGGCTAGATTTCACTTGATTTGAACAGAATCACTACTTAACATAACTGGTCTCAGAAACCTGTAAACTGACAACCTTGAGCATTGAAGTCCTAACATAAGTTTTTGTGCATATAACTTCTAACACATTAAAAACTGTCTTATACAGCATTGCAAAAACATTGTATTTAATAAGGCATAAGCATCTTTCAGTTTGGCAAGATTTGCACTGAATATTGAATGAAGCAGCTTTCTCTCATAGAGAGACAAGCTTTTGAGCACATTTGGGCTAGATTTCACTTCATTTGAACAGAAGCACTATTTCAACATTACTGGTCTCAGAAACCTGTAAACTGACAATCTTGAGCATTGAAGTCCTAACATAAGGTTTAGTGCATATAACTTCTAACACATTAAAAACTGTCTTACAGCATTGCAAAAACATTGTATTTCATAAGGCATAAGCATCTTTCAGTTTGGCAAGATTTGCACTGAATATTGAATGAAGCAGCTCTATCTCACAGAGAGACACGCTTTTGAGCATATTTGGGCTAGATTTCACTTCATTTGAACAGAATCACTATTTAAACATATCTGGTCTCAGAAACCTGTAAAATGACAATCTTGAGCATTGAAGTCCTAACATAAGTTTTTGTGCATATAACTTCTAACACATTAAAAACTGTCTTACAGCATTGCAAAAATATTGTATTTCATAAGGCATAAGCATCTTTCAGTTTGGCAAGATTTGCACTGAATATTGAATGAAGCAGCTCTATCTCACAGAGAGACAAGCTTTTGAGCATATTTGGGCTAGATTTCACTTCATTTGAACAGAATCACTATTTAAACATAACTGGTCTCAGAAACCTGTAAACTGACAATCTTGAGCATTAAAGTCCTAACATAAGTTTTTGTGCATATAACTTCTAACACATTAAAAACTGTCTCAACGCATTGCAGAAGTCATTTTATTTCTTAAGACATAAGCATCTTTCAGTTTGGCAAGATTTGCACTGAATATTGAATGAAGCAGCTCTATCTCACAGAGAGACAAGCTTTTGAGCATATTTGGGCTAGATTTCACTTGATTTGAACAGAATCACTACTTAACATAACTGGTCTCAGAAACCTGTAAACTGACAACCTTGAGCATTGAAGTCCTAACATAAGTTTTTGTGCATATAACTTCTAACACATTAAAAACTGTCTTATAAAGCATTGCAAAAACATTGTATTTAATAAGGCATAAGCATCTTTCAGTTTGGCAAGATTTGCACTGAATATTGAATGAAGCAGCTTTCTCTCATAGAGAGACAAGCTTTTGAGCAGATTTGGGCTAGATTTCACTTCATTTGAACAGAAGCACTATTTCAACATTACTGGTCTCAGAAACCTGTAAACTGACAATCTTGAGCATTGAAGTCCTAACATAAGGTTTAGTGCATATAACTTCTAACACATTAAAAACTGTCTTACAGCATTGCAAAAACATTGTATTTCATAAGGCATAAGCATCTTTCAGTTTGGCAAGATTTGCACTGAATATTGAATGAAGCAGCTCTATCTCACAGAGAGACACGCTTTTGAGCATATTTGGGCTAGATTTCACTTCATTTGAACAGAATCACTATTTAAACATATCTGGTCTCAGAAACCTGTAAAATGACAATCTTGAGCATTGAAGTCCTAACATAAGTTTTTGTGCATATAACTTCTAACACATTAAAAACTGTCTTACAGCATTGCAAAAATATTGTATTTCATAAGGCATAAGCATCTTTCAGTTTGGCAAGATTTGCACTGAATATTGAATGAAGCAGCTCTATCTCACAGAGAGACAAGCTTTTGAGCATATTTGGGCTAGATTTCACTTCATTTGAACAGAATCACTATTTAAACATAACTGGTCTCAGAAACCTGTAAACTGACAATCTTGAGCATTGAAGTCCTAACATAAGTTTTTGTGCATATAACTTCTAACACATTAAAAACTGTCTTACAGCATTGCAAAAACATTGTATTTCATAAGGCATAAGCATCTTTCAGTTTGGCAAGATTTGCACTGAATATTGAATGAAGCAGCTTTCTCTCATAGAGAGACAAGCTTTTGAGCAGATTTGGGCTAGATTTCACTTCATTTGAACAGAAGCACTATTTCAACATTACTGGTCTCAGAAACCTGTAAACTGACAATCTTGAGCATTGAAGTCCTAACATCCGTCATAAGGTTTTGTGCATATAACTTCTAACACATTAAAAACTGTCTTTTACAGCATTGCAAAAACATTGTATTTCATAAGGCATAAGCATCTTTCAGTTTGGCAAGATTTGCACTGAATATTGAATGAAGCAGCTCTATCTCACAGAGAGACAAGCTTTTGAGCATATTTGGGCTAGATTTCACTTCATTTGAACAGAATCACTATTTAAACATAACTGGTCTCAGAAACCTGTAAAATGACAATCTTGAGCATTGAAGTCCTAACATAAGTTTTTGTGCATATAACTTCTAACACATTAAAAACTGTCTTACAGCATTGCAAAAACATTGTATTTCATAAGGCATAAGCATCTTTCAGTTTGGCAAGATTTGCACTGAATATTGAATGAAGCAGCACTATCTCACAGAGAGACAAGCTTTTGAGCATATTTGGGCTAGATTTCACTTCATTTGAACAGAATCACTATTTAAACATAACTGGTCTCAGAAACCTGTAAACTGACAATCTTGAGCATTGAAGTCCTAACATAAGTTTTTGTGCATATAACTTCTAACACGTTAAAAACTGTCTTACAGCATTGCAAAAACATTGTATTTCATAAGGCATAAGCATCTTTCAGTTTGGCAAGATTTGCACTGAATATTGAATGAAGCAGCTTTCTCTCATAGAGAGACAAGCTTTTGAGCAGATTTGGGCTAGATTTCACTTCATTTGAACAGAAGCACTATTTCAACATTACTGGTCTCAGAAACCTGTAAACTGACAATCTTGAGCATTGAAGTCCTAACATAAGTTTTTGTGCATATAACTTCTAACACATTAAAAACTGTCTTACAGCATTGCAAAAACATTGTATTTAATAAGGCATAAGCATCTTTCAGTTTGGCAAGATTTGCACTGAATATTGAATGAAGCAGCTTTCTCTCATAGAGAGACAAGCTTTTGAGCAGATTTGGGCTAGATTTCACTTCATTTGAACAGAAGCACTATTTCAACATTACTGGTCTCAGAAACTTGTAAACTGACAATCTTGAGCTTTGAAGTCCTAACATAAGTTTTTGTGCATATAACTTCTAACACATTAAAAACTGTCTTACAGCATTGCAAAAACATTGTATTTCATAAGGCATAAGCATCTTTCAGTTTGGCAAGATTTGCACTGAATATTGAATGAAGCAGCTTTCTCTCATAGAGAGACAAGCTTTTTGAGCAGATTTGGGCTAGATTTCACTTCATTTGAACAGAAGCACTATTTCAACATTACTGGTCTCAGAAACCTGTAAACTGACAATCTTTAGCATTGAAGTCCTAACATATGTTTTTGTGCATATAACTTCTAACACATTAAAAACTGTCTTACAGCATTGCAAAAACATTGTATTTCATAAGGCATAAGCATCTTTCAGTTTGGCAAGATTTGCACTGAATATTGAATGAAGCAGCTTTCTCTCATAGAGAGACAAGCTTTTGAGCAGATTTGGGCTAGATTTCACTTCATTTGAACAGAAGCACTATTTCAACATTACTGGTCTCAGAAACTTGTAAACTGACAATCTTGAGCTTTGAAGTCCTAACATAAGTTTTTGTGCATATAGCTTCTAACACATTAAAAACTGTCTTACAGCATTGCAAAAACATTGTATTTCATAAGGCATAAGCATCTTTCAGTTTGGCAAGATTTGCACTGAATATTGAATGAAGCAGCTTTCTCTCATAGAGAGACAAGCTTTTTGAGCAGATTTGGGCTAGATTTCACTTCATTTGAACAGAAGCACTATTTCAACATTACTGGTCTCAGAAACCTGTAAACTGACAATCTTTAGCATTGAAGTCCTAACATATGTTTTTGTGCATATAACTTCTAACACATTAAAAACTGTCTTACAGCATTGCAAAAACATTGTATTTCATAAGGCATAAGCATCTTTCAGTTTGGCAAGATTTGCACTGAATATTGAATGAAGCAGCTTTCTCTCATAGAGAGACAAGCTTTTGAGCAGATTTGGGCTAGATTTCACTTCATTTGAACAGAAGCACTATTTCAACATTACTGGTCTCAGAAACCTGTAAACTGACAATCTTGAGCATTGAAGTCCCAACATAAGGTTTTGTGCATATAACTTCTAACACATTAAAAACTGTCTTACAGCATTGCAAAAACATTGTATTTCATAAGGCATAAGCATCTTTCAGTTTGGCAAGATTTGCACTGAATATTGAATGAAGCAGCTTTCTCTCATAGAGAGACAAGCTTTTGAGCAGATTTGGGCTAGATTTCACTTCATTTGAACAGAAGCACTATTTCAACATTATTGGTCTCAGAAACCTGTAAACTGACAATCTTGAGCATTGAAGTCCTAACATAAGTTTTTGTGCATATAACTTCTAACACATTAAAAACTGTCTCAACGCATTGCAGAAGTCATTTTATTTCTTAAGACATAAGCATCTTTCAGTTTGGCAAGATTTGCACTGAATATTGAATGAAGCACCTTTCTCTCATAGAGAGACAACCTTTTGAGCATATTTGGGCTAGATTTCACTTCATTTGAACAGAAGCACTATTTCAACATTACTGGTCTCAGAAACCTGTAAACTGACAATCTTGAGCATTGAAGTCCTAACATCCGTAATAAGGTTTTGTGCATATAACTTCTAACACATTAAAAACTGTCTTTTACAGCATTGCAAAAACATTGTATTTCATAAGGCATAAGCATCTTTCAGTTTGGCAAGATTTGCACTGAATATTGAATGAAGCAGCTCTATCTCACAGAGAGACAAGCTTTTGAGCATATTTGGGCTAGATTTCACTTCATTTGAACAGAATCACTATTTAAACATAACTGGTCTCAGAAACCTGTAAAATGACAATCTTGAGCATTGAAGTCCTAACATAAGTTTTTGTGCATATAACTTCTAACACATTAAAAACTGTCTTACAGCATTGCAAAAACATTGTATTTCATAAGGCATAAGCATCTTTCAGTTTGGCAAGATTTGCACTGAATATTGAATGAAGCAGCTCTATCTCACAGAGAGACAAGCTTTTGAGCATATTTGGGCTAGATTTCACTTCATTTGAACAGAATCACTATTTAAACATAACTGGTCTCAGAAACCTGTAAACGGACAATCTTGAGCATTGAAGTCCTAACATAAGTTTTTGTGCATATAACTTCTAACACGTTAAAACTGTCTTACAGCATTGCAAAAACATTGTATTTCATAAGGCATAAGCATCTTTCAGTTTGGCAAGATTTGCACTGAATATTGAATGAAGCAGCTTTCTCTCATAGAGAGACAAGCTTTTGAGCAGATTTGGGCTAGATTTCACTTCATTTGAACAGAAGCACTATTTCAACATTACTGGTCTCAGAAACCTGTAAACTGACAATCTTAAGCATTGAAGTCCTAACATAAGTTTTTGTGCATATAACTTCTAACACATTAAAAACTGTCTTACAGCATTGCAAAAACATTGTATTTAATAAGGCATAAGCATCTTTCAGTTTGGCAAGATTTGCACTGAATATTGAATGAAGCAGCTTTCTCTCATAGAGAGACAAGCTTTTGAGCAGATTTGGGCTAGATTTCACTTCATTTGAACAGAAGCACTATTTCAACATTACTGGTCTCAGAAACCTGTAAACTGACAATCTTGAGCATTGAAGTCCTAACATAAGGTTTTGTGCATATAACTTCTAACACATTAAAAACTGTCTTACAAGATTGCAAAAAAATTGTATTTCATAAGGCATAAGCATCTTTCAGTTTGGCAAGATTTGCACTGAATATTGAATGAAGCACCTTTCTCTCATAGAGAGACAAGCGTTTGAGCAGATTTGGGCTAGATTTCACTTCATTTGAACAGAAGCACTATTCAACATTACTGGTCTCAGAAACTTGTAAACTGACAATCTTGAGCTTTGAAGTCCTAACATAAGTTTTTGTGCATATAACTTCTAACACATTAAAAACTGTCTTACAGCATTGCAAAAACGTTGTATTTCATAAGGCATAAGCATCTTTCAGTTTGGCAAGATTTGCACTGAATATTGAATGAAGCAGCTCTATCTCACAGAGAGACAAGCTTTTGAGCATATTTGGGCTAGATTTCACTTCATTTGAACAGAATCACTATTTAAACATAACTGGTCTCAGAAACCTGTAAACTGACAATCTTGAGCATTGAAGTCCTAACATAAGTTTTTGTGCATATAACTTCTAACACATTAAAAACTGTCTTACAGCATTGCAAAAACATTGTATTTCATAAGGCATAAGCATCTTTCAGTTTGGCAAGATTTGCACTGAATATTGAATGAAGCAGCTTTCTCTCATAGAGAGACAAGCTTTTGAGCAGATTTGGGCTAGATTTCACTTCATTTGAACAGAAGCACTATTTCAACATTACTGGTCTCAGAAACCTGTAACTGACAATCTTGAGCATTGAAGTCCCAACATAAGGTTTTGTGCATATAACGTCTAACACATTAAAAACTGTCTTACAGCATTGCAAAAACATTGTATTTCATAAGGCATAAGCATCTTTCAGTTTGGCAAGATTTGCACTGAATATTGAATGAAGCAGCTTTCTCTCATAGAGAGACAAGTTTTTGGGCAGATTTGGGCTAGATTTCACTTCATTTGAACAGAAGCACTATTTCAACATTACTGGTCTCAGAAACCTGTAAACTGACAATCTTGAGCATTAAAGTCCTAACATAAGTTTTTGTGCATATAACTTCTAACACATTAAAAACTGTCTTACAGCATTGCAGAAGTCATTTTATTTCTTAAGACATAAGCATCTTTCAGTTTGGCAAGATTTGCACTGAATATTGAATGAAGCACCTTTCTCTCATAGAGAGACAACCTTTTGAGCATATTTGGGCTAGATTTCACTTCATTTGAACAGAAGCACTATTTCAACATTACTGGTCTCAGAAACCTGTAAACTGACAATCTTGAGCATTGAAGTCCTAACATCCGTCATAAGGTTTTGTGCATATAACTTCTAACACATTAAAAACTGTCTTTTACAGCATTGCAAAAACATTGTATTTCATAAGGCATAAGCATCTTTCAGTTTGGCAAGATTGGCACTGAATATTGAATGAAGCAGCTCTATCTCACAGAGAGACAAGCTTTTGAGCATATTTGGGCTAGATTTCACTTCATTTGAACAGAATCACTATTTAAACATAACTGGTCTCAGAAACCTGTAAAATGACAATCTTGAGCATTGAAGTCCTAACATAAGTTTTTGTGCATATAACTTCTAACACATTAAAAACTGTCTTACAGCATTGCAAAAACATTGTATTTCATAAGGCATAAGCATCTTTCAGTTTGGCAAGATTTGCACTGAATATTGAATGAAGCAGCTCTATCTCACAGAGAGACAAGCTTTTGAGCATATTTGGGCTAGATTTCACTTCATTTGAACAGAAGCACTATTTCAACATTACTGGTCTCAGAAACCTGTAAACTGACAATCTTGAGCATTGAAGTCCTAACATAAGGTTTTGTGCATATAACTTCTAACACATTAAAAACTGTCTTACAGGATTGCAAAAAAATTGTATTTCATAAGGCATAAGCATCTTTCAGTTTGGCAAGATTTGCACTGAATATTGAATGAAGCACCTTTCTCTCATAGAGAGACAAGCGTTTGAGCAGATTTGGGCTAGATTTCACTTCATTTGAACAGAAGCACTATTCAACATTACTGGTCTCAGAAACTTGTAAACTGACAATCTTGAGCTTTGAAGTCCTAACATAAGTTTTTGTGCATATAACTTCTAACACATTAAAAACTGTCTTACAGCATTGCAAAAACATTGTATTTCATAAGGCATAAGCATCTTTCAGTTTGGCAAGATTTGCACTGAATATTGAATGAAGCAGCTCTATCTCACAGAGAGACAAGCTTTTGAGCATATTTGGGCTAGATTTCACTTCATTTGAACAGAATCACTATTTAAACATAACTGGTCTCAGAAACCTGTAAACTGACAATCTTGAGCATTGAAGTCCTAACATAAGTTTTTGTGCATATAACTTCTAACACATTAAAAACTGTCTTACAGCATTGCAAAAACATTATATTTCATAAGGCATAAGCATCTTTCAGTTTGGCAAGATTTGCACTGAATATTGAATGAAGCAGCTTTCTCTCACAGAGAGACAAGCTTTTGAGCAGATTTGGGCTAGATTTCACTTCATTTGAACAGAAGCACTATTTCAACATTACTGGTCTCAGAAACTTGTAAACTGACAATCTTGAGCTTTGAAGTCCTAACATAAGTTTTTGTGCATATAACTTCTAACACATTAAAAACTGTCTTACAGCATTGCAAAAACATTGTATTTCATAAGGCATAAGCATCTTTCAGTTTGGCAAGATTTGCACTGAATATTGAATGAAGCAGCTTTCTCTCATAGAGAGACAAGCTTTTTGAGCAGATTTGGGCTAGATTTCACTTCATTTGAACAGAAGCACTATTTCAACATTACTGGTCTCAAAAACCTGTAAACTGACAATCTTTAGCATTGAAGTCCTAACATATGTTTTTGTGCATATAACTTCTAACACATTAAAAACTGTCTTACAGCATTGCAAAAACATTGTATTTCATAAGGCATAAGCATCTTTCAGTTTGGCAAGATTTGCACTGAATATTGAATGAAGCAGCTTTCTCTCATAGAGAGACAAGCTTTTGAGCAGATTTGGGCTAGATTTCACTTCATTTGAACAGAAGCACTATTTCAACATTACTGGTCTCAGAAACCTGTAAACTGACAATCTTGAGCATTGAAGTCCCAACATAAGGTTTTGTGCATATAACTTCTAACACATTAAAAACTGTCTTACAGCATTGCAAAAACATTGTATTTCATAAGGCATAAGCATCTTTCAGTTTGGCAAGATTTGCACTGAATATTGAATGAAGCAGCTTTCTCTCATAGAGAGACAAGCTTTTGAGCAGATTTGGGCTAGATTTCACTTCATTTGAACAGAAGCACTATTTCAACATTACTGGTCTCAGAAACCTGTAAACTGACAATCTTGAGCATTAAAGTCCTAACATAAGTTTTTGTGCATATAACTTCTAACACATTAAAAACTGTCTCAACGCATTGCAGAAGTCATTTTATTTCTTAAGACATAAGCATTTTTCAGTTTGGCAAGATTTGCACTGAATATTGAATGAAGCAGCTCTATCTCACAGAGAGACAAGCTTTTGAGCATATTTGGGCTAGATTTCACTTCATTTGAACAGAATCACTATTTAAACATAACTGGTCTCAGAAACCTGTAAACTGACAATCTTGAGCATTGAAGTCCTAACATAAGTTTTTGTGCATATAACTTCTAACACATTAAAAACTGTCTTACAGCATTGCAAAAACATTGTATTTCATAAGGCATAAGCATCTTTCAGTTTGGCAAGATTTGCACTGAATATTGAATGAAGCAGCTTTCTCTCATAGAGAGACAAGCTTTTGAGCAGATTTGGGCTAGATTTCACTTCATTTGAACAGAAGCATTATTTCAACATTACTGGTCTCAGAAACCTGTAAACTGACAATCTTGAGCATTGAAGTCCTAACATAAGGTTTAGTGCATATAACTTCTAACACATTAAAAACTGTCTTACAGCATTGCAAAAACATTGTATTTCATAAGGCATAAGCATCTTTCAGTTTGGCAAGATTTGCACTGAATATTGAATGAAGCAGCATTCTCTCATAGAGAGACAAGCTTTTGAGCAGATTTGGGCTAGATTTCACTTCATTTGAACAGAAGCACTATTTCAACATTATTGGTCTCAGAAACCTGTAAACTGACAATCTTGAGCATTGAAGTCCTAACATAAGTTTTTGTGCATATAACTTCTAACACATTAAAAACTGTCTCAACGCATTGCAGAAGTCATTTTATTTCTTAAGACATAAGCATCTTTCAGTTTGGCAAGATTTGCACTGAATATTGAATGAAGCACCTTTCTCTCATAGAGAGACAACCTTTTGAGCATATTTGGGCTAGATTTCACTTCATTTGAACAGAAGCACTATTTCAACATTACTGGTCTCAGAAACCTGTAAACTGACAATCTTGAGCATTGAAGTCCTAACATCCGTCATAAGGTTTTGTGCATATAACTTCTAACACATTAAAAACTGTCTTTTACAGCATTGCAAAAACATTGTATTTCATAAGGCATAAGCATCTTTCAGTTTGGCAAGATTTGCACTGAATATTGAATGAAGCAGCTCTATCTCACAGAGAGACAAGCTTTTGAGCATATTTGGGCTAGATTTCACTTCATTTGAACAGAATCACTATTTAAACATAACTGGTCTCAGAAACCTGTAAACTGACAATCTTGAGCATTGAAGTCCTAACATAAGTTTTTGTGCATATAACTTCTAACACGTTAAAAACTGTCTTACAGCATTGCAAAAACATTGTATTTCATAAGGCATAAGCATCTTTCAGTTTGGCAAGATTTGCACTGAATATTGAATGAAGCAGCTTTCTCTCATAGAGAGACAAGCTTTTGAGCAGATTTGGGCTAGATTTCACTTCATTTGAACAGAAGCACTATTTCAACATTACTGGTCTCAGAAACCTGTAAACTGACAATCTTGAGCATTGAAGTCCTAACATAAGTTTTTGTGCATATAACTTCTAACACATTAAAAACTGTCTTACAGCATTGCAAAAACATTGTATTTAATAAGGCATAAGCATCTTTCAGTTTGGCAAGATTTGCACTGAATATTGAATGAAGCAGCTTTCTCTCATAGAGAGACAAGCTTTTGAGCAGATTTGGGCTAGATTTCACTTCATTTGAACAGAAGCACTATTCAACATTACTGGTCTCAGAAACTTGTAAACTGACAATCTTGAGCTTTGAAGTCCTAACATAAGTTTTTGTGCATATAACTTCTAACACATTAAAAACTGTCTTCCAGGATTGCAAAAACATTGTATTTCATAAGGCATAAGCATCTTTCAGTTTGGCAAGATTTGCACTGAATATTGAATGAAGCACCTTTCTCTCATAGAGAGACAAGCGTTTGAGCAGATTTGGGCTAGATTTCACTTCATTTGAACAGAAGCACTATTCAACATTACTGGTCTCAGAAACTTGTAAACTGACAATCTTTAGCATTGAAGTCCTAACATATGTTTTTGTGCATATAACTTCTAACACATTAAAAACTGTCTTGCAGCATTGCAAAAACATTGTATTTCATAAGGCATAAGCATCTTTCAGTTTGGCAAGATTTGCACTGAATATTGAATGAAGCAGCTTTCTCTCATAGAGAGACAAGCTTTTGAGCAGATTTGGGCTAGATTTCACTTCATTTGAACAGAAGCACTATTTCAACATTACTGGTCTCAGAAACCTGTAAACTGACAATCTTGAGCATTGAAGTCCCAACATAAGGTTTTGTGCATATAACTTCTAACACATTAAAAACTGTCTTACAGCATTGCAAAAACATTGTATTTCATAAGGCATAAGCATCTTTCAGTTTGGCAAGATTTGCACTGAATATTGAATGAAGCAGCTTTCTCTCATAGAGAGACAAGTTTTTGAGCAGATTTGGGCTAGATTTCACTTCATTTGAACAGAAGCACTATTTCAACATTACTGGTCTCAGAAACCTGTAAACTGACAATCTTGAGCATTAAAGTCCTAACATAAGTTTTTGTGCATATAACTTCTAACACATTAAAAACTGTCTCAACGCATTGCAGAAGTCATTTTATTTCTTAAGACATAAGCATCTTTCAGTTTGGCAAGATTTGCACTGAATATTGAATGAAGCAGCTCTATCTCACAGAGAGACAAGCTTTTGAGCATATTTGGGCTAGATTTCACTTCATTTGAACAGAATCACTATTTAAACATAACTGGTCTCAGAAACCTGTAAACTGACAATCTTGAGCATTGAAGTCCTAACATAAGTTTTTGTGCATATAACTTCTAACACATTAAAAACTGTCTTACAGCATTGCAAAAACATTGTATTTCATAAGGCATAAGCATCTTTCAGTTTGGCAAGATTTGCACTGAATATTGAATGAAGCAGCATTCTCTCATAGAGAGACAAGCTTTTGAGCAGATTTGGGCTAGATTTCACTTCATTTGAACAGAAGCACTATTTCAACATTATTGGTCTCAGAAACCTGTAAACTGACAATCTTGAGCATTGAAGTCCTAACATAAGTTTTTGTGCATATAACTTCTAACACATTAAAAACTGTCTCAACGCATTGCAGAAGTCATTTTATTTCTTAAGACATAAGCATCTTTCAGTTTGGCAAGATTTGCACTGAATATTGAATGAAGCACCTTTCTCTCATAGAGAGACAACCTTTTGAGCATATTTGGGCTAGATTTCACTTCATTTGAACAGAAGCACTATTTCAACATTACTGGTCTCAGAAACCTGTAAACTGACAATCTTGAGCATTGAAGTCCTAACATCCGTCATAAGGTTTTGTGCATATAACTTCTAACACATTAAAAACTGTCTTTTACAGCATTGCAAAAACATTGTATTTCATAAGGCATAAGCATCTTTCAGTTTGGCAAGATTTGCACTGAATATTGAATGAAGCAGCTCTATCTCACAGAGAGACAAGCTTTTGAGCATATTTGGGCTAGATTTCACTTCATTTGAACAGAATCACTATTTAAACATAACTGGTCTCAGAAACCTGTAAAATGACAATCTTGAGCATTGAAGTCCTAACATAAGTTTTTGTGCATATAACTTCTAACACATTAAAAACTGTCTTACAGCATTGCAAAAACATTGTATTTCATAAGGCATAAGCATCTTTCAGTTTGGCAAGATTTGCACTGAATATTGAATGAAGCAGCTCTATCTCACAGAGAGACAAGCTTTTGAGCATATTTGGGCTAGATTTCACTTCATTTGAACAGAATCACTATTTAAACAACTGGTCTCAGAAACCTGTAAACTGACAATCTTGAGCATTGAAGTCCCAACATAAGGTTTTGTGCATATAACTTCTAACACATTAAAAACTGTCTTACAGCATTGCAAAAACATTGTATTTCATAAGGCATAAGCATCTTTCAGTTTGGCAAGATTTGCACTGAATATTGAATGAAGCAGCTTTCTCTCATAGAGAGACAAGCTTTTGAGCAGATTTGGGCTAGATTTCACTTCATTTGAACAGAAGCACTATTTCAACATTACTGGTCTCAGAAACCTGTAAACTGACAATCTTGAGCATTAAAGTCCTAACATAAGTTTTTGTGCATATAACTTCTAACACATTAAAAACTGTCTCAACGCATTGCAGAAGTCATTTTATTTCTTAAGACATAAGCATTTTTCAGTTTGGCAAGATTTGCACTGAATATTGAATGAAGCAGCTCTATCTCACAGAGAGACAAGCTTTTGAGCATATTTGGGCTAGATTTCACTTCATTTGAACAGAATCACTATTTAAACATAACTGGTCTCAGAAACCTGTAAACTGACAATCTTGAGCATTGAAGTCCTAACATAAGTTTTTGTGCATATAACTTCTAACACATTAAAAACTGTCTTACAGCATTGCAAAAACATTGTATTTCATAAGGCATAAGCATCTTTCAGTTTGGCAAGATTTGCACTGAATATTGAATGAAGCAGCTTTCTCTCATAGAGAGACAAGCTTTTGAGCAGATTTGGGCTAGATTTCACTTCATTTGAACAGAAGCACTATTTCAACATTACTGGTCTCAGAAACCTGTAAACTGACAATCTTGAGCATTGAAGTCCTAACATAAGGTTTAGTGCATATAACTTCTAACACATTAAAAACTGTCTTACAGCATTGCAAAAACATTGTATTTCATAAGGCATAAGCATCTTTCAGTTTGGCAAGATTTGCACTGAATATTGAATGAAGCAGCATTCTCTCATAGAGAGACAAGCTTTTGAGCAGATTTGGGCTAGATTTCACTTCATTTGAACAGAAGCACTATTTCAACATTATTGGTCTCAGAAACCTGTAAACTGACAATCTTGAGCATTGAAGTCCTAACATAAGTTTTTGTGCATATAACTTCTAACACATTAAAAACTGTCTCAACGCATTGCAGAAGTCATTTTATTTCTTAAGACATAAGCATCTTTCAGTTTGGCAAGATTTGCACTGAATATTGAATGAAGCACCTTTCTCTCATAGAGAGACAACCTTTTGAGCATATTTGGGCTAGATTTCACTTCATTTGAACAGAAGCACTATTTCAACATTACTGGTCTCAGAAACCTGTAAACTGACAATCTTGAGCATTGAAGTCCTAACATCCGTCATAAGGTTTTGTGCATATAACTTCTAACACATTAAAAACTGTCTTTTACAGCATTGCAAAAACATTGTATTTCATAAGGCATAAGCATCTTTCAGTTTGGCAAGATTTGCACTGAATATTGAATGAAGCAGCTCTATCTCACAGAGAGACAAGCTTTTGAGCATATTTGGGCTAGATTTCACTTCATTTGAACAGAATCACTATTTAAACATAACTGGTCTCAGAAACCTGTAAACTGACAATCTTGAGCATTGAAGTCCTAACATAAGTTTTTGTGCATATAACTTCTAACACATTAAAAACTGTCTTACAGCATTGCAAAAACATTGTATTTCATAAGGCATAAGCATCTTTCAGTTTGGCAAGATTTGCACTGAATATTGAATGAAGCAGCATTCTCTCATAGAGAGACAAGCTTTTGAGCAGATTTGGGCTAGATTTCACTTCATTTGAACAGAAGCACTATTTCAACATTATTGGTCTCAGAAACCTGTAAACTGACAATCTTGAGCATTGAAGTCCTAACATAAGTTTTTGTGCATATAACTTCTAACACATTAAAAACTGTCTCAACGCATTGCAGAAGTCATTTTATTTCTTAAGACATAAGCATCTTTCAGTTTGGCAAGATTTGCACTGAATATTGAATGAAGCACCTTTCTCTCATAGAGAGACAACCTTTTGAGCATATTTGGGCTAGATTTCACTTCATTTGAACAGAAGCACTATTTCAACATTACTGATCTCAGAAACCTGTAAACTGACAATCTTGAGCATTGAAGTCCTAACATCCGTCATAAGGTTTTGTGCATATAACTTCTAACACATTAAAAACTGTCTTTTACAGCATTGCAAAAACATTGTATTTCATAAGGCATAAGCATCTTTCAGTTTGGCAAGATTTGCACTGAATATTGAATGAAGCAGCTCTATCTCACAGAGAGACAAGCTTTTGAGCATATTTGGGCTAGATTTCACTTCATTTGAACAGAATCACTATTTAAACATAACTGGTCTCAGAAACCTGTAAAATGACAATCTTGAGCATTGAAGTCCTAACATAAGTTTTTGTGCATATAACTTCTAACACATTAAAAACTGTCTTACAGCATTGCAAAAACATTGTATTTCATAAGGCATAAGCATCTTTCAGTTTGGCAAGATTTGCACTGAATATTGAATGAAGCAGCTCTATCTCACAGAGAGACAAGCTTTTGAGCATATTTGGGCTAGATTTCACTTCATTTGAACAGAATCACTATTTAAACAACTTGTCTCAGAAACCTGTAAACTGACAATCTTGAGCATTGAAGTCCTAACATAAGTTTTTGTGCATATAACTTCTAACACGTTAAAAACTGTCTTACAGCATTGCAAAAACATTGTATTTCATAAGGCATAAGCATCTTTCAGTTTGGCAAGATTTGCACTGAATATTGAATGAAGCAGCTTTCTCTCATAGAGAGACAAGCTTTTGAGCAGATTTGGGCTAGATTTCACTTCATTTGAACAGAAGCACTATTTCAACATTACTGGTCTCAGAAACCTGTAAACTGACAATCTTGAGCATTGAAGTCCTAACATAAGGTTTTGTGCATATAACTTCTAACACATTAAAAACTGTCTTACAGCATTGCAAAAACATTGTATTTCATAAGGCATAAGCATCTTTCAGTTTGGCAAGATTTGCACTGAATATTGAATGAAGCAGCTCTATCTCACAGACAGACAAGCTTTTGAGCAGATTTGGGCTAGATTTCACTTCATTTGAACAGAAGAACTATTTCAACATTACTGGTCTCAGAAACCTGTAAACTGACAATCTTGAGCATTGAAGTCCTAACATAAGGTTTAGTGCATATAACTTCTAACACATTAAAAACTGTCTTACAGCATTGCAAAAACATTGTATTTCATAAGGCATAAGCATCTTTCAGTTTGGCAAGATTTGCACTGAATATTGAATGAAGCAGCATTCTCTCACAGAGAGACAAGCTTTTGAGCAGATTTGGGCTAGATTTCACTTCATTTGAACAGAAGCACTATTTCAACATTACTGGTCTCAGAAACCTGTAAACTGACAATCTTGAGCATTGAAGTCCTAACATAAGGTTTTGTGCATATAACTTCTAACACATTAAAAACTGTCTTACAGCATTGCAAAAACATTGTATTTCATAAGGCATAAGCATCTTTCAGTTTGGCAAGATTTGCACTGAATATTGAATGAAGCAGCTCTATCTCACAGAGAGACAAGCTTTTGAGCATATTTGGGCTAGATTTCACTTCATTTGAACAGAATCACTATTTAAACATAACTGGTCTCAGAAACCTGTAAAATGACAATCTTGAGCATTGAAGTCCTAACATAAGTTTTTGTGCATATAACTTCTAACACATTAAAAACTGTCTTACAGCATTGCAAAAACATTGTATTTCATAAGGCATAAGCATCTTTCAGTTTGGCAAGATTTGCACTGAATATTGAATGAAGCAGCTCTATCTCAC
The DNA here is from genome assembly GCF_963082965.1 of Carassius carassius. Taxonomy (NCBI): domain Eukaryota; kingdom Metazoa; phylum Chordata; class Actinopteri; order Cypriniformes; family Cyprinidae; genus Carassius; species Carassius carassius. The sequence continues at coordinate 19,696,939 of NC_081760.1, read as the reverse complement.
AGAGAGACAAGCTTTTGAGCATATTTGGGCTAGATTTCACTTCATTTGAACAGAATCACTATTTAAACATAACTGGTCTCAGAAACCTGTAAACTGACAATCTTGAGCATTGAAGTCCTAACATAAGTTTTTGTGCATATAACTTCTAACACGTTAAAAACTGTCTTACAGCATTGCAAAAACATTGTATTTCATAAGGCATAAGCATCTTTCAGTTTGGCAAGATTTGCACTGAATATTGAATGAAGCAGCTTTCTCTCATAGAGAGACAAGCTTTTGAGCAGATTTGGGCTAGATTTCACTTCATTTGAACAGAAGCACTATTTCAACATTACTGGTCTCAGAAACCTGTAAACTGACAATCTTGAGCATTGAAGTCCTAACATAAGTTTTTGTGCATATAACTTCTAACACATTAAAAACTGTCTTACAGCATTGCAAAAACATTGTATTTAATAAGGCATAAGCATCTTTCAGTTTGGCAAGATTTGCACTGAATATTGAATGAAGCAGCTTTCTCTCATAGAGAGACAAGCTTTTGAGCAGATTTGGGCTAGATTTCACTTCATTTGAACAGAAGCACTATTTCAACATTACTGGTCTCAGAAACCTGTAAACTGACAATCTTGAGCATTGAAGTCCTAACATAAGGTTTTGTGCATATAACTTCTAACACATTAAAAACTGTCTTACAGGATTGCAAAAACATTGTATTTCATAAGGCATAAGCATCTTTCAGTTTGGCAAGATTTGCACTGAATATTGAATGAAGCACCTTTCTCTCATAGAGAGACAAGCGTTTGAGCAGATTTGGGCTAGATTTCACTTCATTTGAACAGAAGCACTATTCAACATTACTGGTCTCAGAAACTTGTAAACTGACAATCTTGAGCTTTGAAGTCCTAACATAAGTTTTTGTGCTTATAACTTCTAACACATTAAAAACTGTCTTACAGCATTGCAAAAACATTGTATTTCATAAGGCATAAGCATCTTTCAGTTTGGCAAGATTTGCACTGAATATTGAATGAAGCAGCTCTATCTCACAGAGAGACAAGCTTTTGAGCATATTTGGGCTAGATTTCACTTCATTTGAACAGAATCACTATTTAAACATAACTGGTCTCAGAAACCTGTAAACTGACAATCTTGAGCATTGAAGTCCTAACATAAGTTTTTGTGCATATAACTTCTAACACATTAAAAACTGTCTTACAGCATTGCAAAAACATTGTATTTCATAAGGCATAAGCATCTTTCAGTTTGGCAAGATTTGCACTGAATATTGAATGAAGCAGCTTTCTCTCATAGAGAGACAAGCTTTTGAGCAGATTTGGGCTAGATTTCACTTCATTTGAACAGAAGCACTATTTCAACATTACTGGTCTCAGAAACCTGTAAACTGACAATCTTGAGCATTGAAGTCCCAACATAAGGTTTTGTGCATATAACTTCTAACACATTAAAAACTGTCTTACAGCATTGCAAAAACATTGTATTTCATAAGGCATAAGCATCTTTCAGTTTGGCAAGATTTGCACTGAATATTGAATGAAGCAGCTTTCTCTCATAGAGAGACAAGTTTTTGAGCAGATTTGGGCTAGATTTCACTTCATTTGAACAGAATCACTATTTCAACATTACTGGTCTCAGAAACCTGTAAACTGACAATCTTGAGCATTAAAGTCCTAACATAAGTTTTTGTGCATATAACTTCTAACACATTAAAAACTGTCTCAACGCATTGCAGAAGTCATTTTATTTCTTAAGACATAAGCATCTTTCAGTTTGGCAAGATTTGCACTGAATATTGAATGAAGCACCTTTCTCTCATAGAGAGACAACCTTTTGAGCATATTTGGGCTAGATTTCACTTCATTTGAACAGAAGCACTATTTCAACATTACTGGTCTCAGAAACCTGTAAACTGACAATCTTGAGCATTGAAGTCCTAACATCCGTCATAAGTTTTTGTGCATATAACTTCTAACACGTTAAAAACTGTCTTACAGCATTGCAAAAACATTGTATTTCATAAGGCATAAGCATCTTTCAGCTTGGCAAGATTTGCACTGAATATTGAATGAAGCAGCTTTCTCTCATAGAGAGACAAGCTTTTGAGCAGATTTGGGCTAGATTTCACTTCATTTGAACAGAAGCACTATTTCAACATTACTGGTCTCAGAAACCTGTAAACTGACAATCTTGAGCATTGAAGTCCTAACATAAGGTTTTGTGCATATAACTTCTAACACATTAAAAACTGTCTTACAGCATTGCAAAAACATTGTATTTCATAAGGCATAAGCATCTTTCAGTTTGGCAAGATTTGCACTGAATATTGAATGAAGCAGCTCTATCTCACAGACAGACAAGCTTTTGAGCAGATTTGGGGTAGATTTCACTTCATTTGAACAGAAGAATTATTTCAACATTACTGGTCTCAGAAACCTGTAAACTGACAATCTTGAGCATTGAAGTCCTAACATAAGGTTTAGTGCATATAACTTCTAACACATTAAAAACTGTCTTACAGCATTGCAAAAACATTGTATTTCATAAGGCATAAGCATCTTTCAGTTTGGCAAGATTTGCACTGAATATTGAATGAAGCAGCTCTATCTCACAGACAGACAAGCTTTTGAGCAGATTTGGGCTAGATTTCACTTCATTTGAACAGAAGAACTATTTCAACATTACTGGTCTCAGAAACCTGTAAACTGACAATCTTGAGCATTGAAGTCCTAACATAAGGTTTAGTGCATATAACTTCTAACACATTAAAAACTGTCTTACAGCATTGCAAAAACATTGTATTTCATAAGGCATAAGCATCTTTCAGTTTGGCAAGATTTGCACTGAATATTGAATGAAGCAGCATTCTCTCATAGAGAGACAAGCTTTTGAGCAGATTTGGGCTAGATTTCACTTCATTTGAACAGAAGCACTATTTCAACATTACTGGTCTCAGAAACCTGTAAACTGACAATCTTGAGCATTGAAGTCCTAACATAAGGTTTTGTGCATATAACTTCTAACACATTAAAAACTGTCTTACAGCATTGCAAAAACATTGTATTTCATAAGGCATAAGCATCTTTCAGTTTGGCAAGATTTGCACTGAATATTGAATGAAGCAGCTCTATCTCACAGAGAGACAAGCTTTTGAGCATATTTGGGCTAGATTTCACTTCATTTGAACAGAATCACTATTTAAACATAACTGGTCTCAGAAACCTGTAAACTGACAATCTTGAGCATTGAAGTCCTAACATAAGTTTTTGTGCATATAACTTCTAACACGTTAAAAACTGTCTTACAGCATTGCAAAAACATTGTATTTCATAAGGCATAAGCATCTTTCAGTTTGGCAAGATTTGCACTGAATATTGAATGAAGCAGCTTTCTCTCATAGAGAGACAAGCTTTTGAGCAGATTTGGGCTAGATTTCACTTCATTTGAACAGAAGCACTATTTCAACATTACTGGTCTCAGAAACCTGTAAACTGACAATCTTGAGCATTGAAGTCCTAACATAAGTTTTTGTGCATATAACTTCTAACACATTAAAAACTGTCTTACAGCATTGCAAAAACATTGTATTTAATAAGGCATAAGCATCTTTCAGTTTGGCAAGATTTGCACTGAATATTGAATGAAGCAGCTTTCTCTCATAGAGAGACAAGCTTTTGAGCAGATTTGGGCTAGATTTCACTTCATTTGAACAGAAGCACTATTTCAACATTACTGGTCTCAGAAACCTGTAAACTGACAATCTTGAGCATTGAAGTCCTAACATAAGGTTTTGTGCATATAACTTCTAACACATTAAAAACTGTCTTACAGGATTGCAAAAACATTGTATTTCATAAGGCATAAGCATCTTTCAGTTTGGCAAGATTTGCACTGAATATTGAATGAAGCACCTTTCTCTCATAGAGAGACAAGCGTTTGAGCAGATTTGGGCTAGATTTCACTTCATTTGAACAGAAGCACTATTCAACATTACTGGTCTCAGAAACTTGTAAACTGACAATCTTGAGCTTTGAAGTCCTAACATAAGTTTTTGTGCATATAACTTCTAACACATTAAAAACTGTCTTACAGCATTGCAAAAACATTGTATTTCATAAGGCATAAGCATCTTTCAGTTTGGCAAGATTTGCACTGAATATTGAATGAAGCAGCTCTATCTCACAGAGAGACAAGCTTTTGAGCATATTTGGGCTAGATTTCACTTCATTTGAACAGAATCACTATTTAAACATAACTGGTCTCAGAAACCTGTAAACTGACAATCTTGAGCATTGAAGTCCTAACATAAGTTTTTGTGCATATAACTTCTAACACATTAAAAACTGTCTTACAGCATTGCAAAAACATTGTATTTCATAAGGCATAAGCATCTTTCAGTTTGGCAAGATTTGCACTGAATATTGAATGAAGCAGCTTTCTCTCATAGAGAGACAAGCTTTTTGAGCAGATTTGGGCTAGATTTTACTTCATTTGAACAGAAGCACTATTTCAACATTACTGGTCTCAGAAACCTGTAAACTGACAATCTTTAGCATTGAAGTCCTAACATATGTTTTTGTGCATATAACTTCTAACACATTAAAAAATGTCTTGCAGCATTGCAAAAACATTGTATTTCATAAGGCATAAGCATCTTTCAGTTTGGCAAGATTTGCACTGAATATTGAATGAAGCAGCTTTCTCTCATAGAGAGACAAGCTTTTGAGCAGATTTGGGCTAGATTTCACTTCATTTGAACAGAAGCACTATTTCAACATTACTGGTCTCAGAAACCTGTAAACTGACAATCTTGAGCATTGAAGTCCCAACATAAGGTTTTGTGCATATAACTTCTAACACATTAAAAACTGTCTTACAGCATTGCAAAAACATTGTATTTCATAAGGCATAAGCATCTTTCAGTTTGGCAAGATTTGCACTGAATATTGAATGAAGCAGCTTTCTCTCATAGAGAGACAAGTTTTTGAGCAGATTTGGGCTAGATTTCACTTCATTTGAACAGAAGCACTATTCAACATTATTGGTCTCAGAAACCTGTAAACTGACAATCTTGAGCATTGAAGTCCTAACATAAGTTTTTGTGCATATAACTTCTAACACATTAAAAACTGTCTCAACGCATTGCAGAAGTCATTTTATTTCTTAAGACATAAGCATCTTTCAGTTTGGCAAGATTTGCACTGAATATTGAATGAAGCACCTTTCTCTCATAGAGAGACAACCTTTTGAGCATATTTGGGCTAGATTTCACTTCATTTGAACAGAAGCACTATTTCAACATTACTGGTCTCAGAAACCTGTAAACTGACAATCTTGAGCATTGAAGTCCTAACATCCGTCATAAGGTTTTGTGCATATAACTTCTAACACATTAAAAACTGTCTTTTACAGCATTGCAAAAACATTGTATTTCATAAGGCATAAGCATCTTTCAGTTTGGCAAGATTTGCACTGAATATTGAATGAAGCAGCTCTATCTCACAGAGAGACAAGCTTTTGAGCATATTTGGGCTAGATTTCACTTCATTTGAACAGAATCACTATTTAAACATAACTGGTCTCAGAAACCTGTAAAATGACAATCTTGAGCATTGAAGTCCTAACATAAGTTTTTGTGCATATAACTTCTAACACATTAAAAACTGTCTTACAGCATTGCAAAAACATTGTATTTCATAAGGCATAAGCATCTTTCAGTTTGGCAAGATTTGCACTGAATATTGAATGAAGCAGCTCTATCTCACAGAGAGACAAGCTTTTGAGCATATTTGGGCTAGATTTCACTTCATTTGAACAGAATCACTATTTAAACATAACTGGTCTCAGAAACCTGTAAACTGACAATCTTGAGCATTGAAGTCCTAACATAAGTTTTTGTGCATATAACTTCTAACACATTAAAAACTGTCTTACAGCATTGCAAAAACATTGTATTTCATAAGGCATAAGCATCTTTCAGTTTGGCAAGATTTGCACTGAATATTGAATGAAGCAGCTCTATCTCACAGAGAGACAAGCTTTTGAGCATATTTGGGCTAGATTTCACTTCATTTGAACAGAAGCACTATTTAAACATAACTGGTCTCAGAAACCTGTAAACTGACAATCTTGAGCATTGAAGTCCTAACATAAGTTTTTGTGCATATAACTTCTAACACATTAAAAACTGTCTTACAGCATTGCAAAAACATTGTATTTCATAAGGCATAAGCATCTTTCAGTTTGGCAAAATTTGCACTGAATATTGAATGAAGCAGCATTCTCTCATAGAGAGACAAGCTTTTGAGCAGATTTGGGTTAGATTTCACTTCATTTGAACAGAAGCACTATTTCAACATTATTGGTCTCAGAAACCTGTAAACTGACAATCTTGAGCATTGAAGTCCTAACATAAGTTTTTGTGCATATAACTTCTAACACATTAAAAACTGTTCCACTGCATTGCAGAAGTCATTTTATTTCATAAGACATACGCATCTTTCAGTTTGGCAAGATTTGCACTGAATATTGAATGAAGCAGCTCAATCTCACAGAGAGACAAGCTTTTGAGCAGATTTGGGCTAGATTTCACTTCATTTGAACAGAAGCACTATTTCAACATTACTGGTCTCAGAAACCTGTAAACTGACAATCTTGAGCATTGAAGTCCTAACATATGTTTTTGTGAATATAACTTCTAACACATTAAAAACTGTCTCACTGCATTGCAGAAATCATTTTATTTCATAAGACATAAGCATCTTTCAGTTTGGCAAGATTTGCACTGAATATTGAATAAAGCAGCTTTCTCTCATAGAGAGACAAGCATTTGAGCAGATTTGGGCTAGATTTCACTTCATTTGAACAAAAGCACTATTTCAACATAACGGGTCTCAGAAACTTGTAAACTGACAATCTTGTGTATTGAAGTCCTAACATAAGTTTTTGTGCATATAACTTCTAACACATTAAAAACTGTCTCAACGTATTGCAGAAGTCATTTTATTTCATAAGACATAAGCATCTTTCAGTTTGGCAAGATTTGCACTGAACATTGAATGAAGCAGCTCTATCTCACAGAGAGACAAGCTTTTGAGCAGATTTGGGCTAGATTTTCACTTCATTTGAACAGAAGCACTATTTCAACATAACTGGTCTCTGAAACTTGTAAACTGACAATCTTGAGTATTGAAGTCCTAACATAAGTTTTTGTGCATATAACTTCTAACACATTAAAAACTGTCTCAGCGCATTGCAGAAATCATTTTATTTCATAAGACATAAGCATCTTTCAGTTTGGCAAGATTTGCACTGAACATTGAATGAAGCAGCTCTATCTCACAGAGAGACAAGCTTTTGAGCAGATTTGGGCTATATTTCACTTCATTTGAACAGAAGCACTATTTCAACATTACTGGTCTCAGAAACCTGTAAACTGACAATCTTGAGCATTGAAGTCCTAACATATGTTTTTGTGCATATATAACTTCTAACACATTAAAAACTGTCTCAACGCATTGCAGAAGTCATTTTATTTCATAAGACATAAGCATCTTTCAGTTTGGCAAGATTTGCACTGAACATTGAATGAAGCAGCTCTATCTCACAGAGAGACAAGCTTTTGAGCAGATTTGGGCTAGATTTCACTTCATTTGAACAGAAGCACCATTTCAACATAACTGGTCTCAGAAACCTGTAAACTGACAATCTTGAGCATTGAAGTCCTAACATATGTTTGGCAAGATTTGCACTGAACATTGAATGAAGCAGCTTTCTCTCATAGAGAGACAAGCTTTTGAGCAGATTCGGGTTAGATTTCACTTCATTTGAACAGAAGCACTATTTCAACATTACTGGTCTCAGAAACCTGTAAACTGACAATCTTGAGCATTAAAGTCCTAACATAAGTTTTTGTGCATATAACTTCTAACACATTAAAAACTGTCTCACTGCATTGCAGAAGTCATTTTATTTCATAAGACATACGCATCTTTCAGTTTGGCAAGATTTGCACTGAACATTGAATGAAGCAGCTCTATCTCACAGAGAGACAAGCTTTTGAGCAGATTTGGGCTAGATTTCACTTCATTTGAACAGAAGCACTATTTCAACATTACTGGTCTCAGAAACCTGTAAACTGACAATCTTGAGCATTGAAGTCCTAACATATGTTTTTGTGAATATAACTTCTAACACATTAAAAACTGTCTCACTGCATTGCAGAAATCATTTTATTTCATAAGACATAAGCATCTTTCAGTTTGGCAAGATTTGCACTGAATATTGAATAAAGCAGCTTTCTCTCATAGAGAGACAAGCATTTGAGCAGATTTGGGCTAGATTTCACTACATTTGAACAAAAGCACTATTTCAACATAACGGGTCTCAGAAACTTGTAAACTGACAATCTTGTGTATTGAAGTCCTAACATAAGTTTTTGTGCATATAACTTCTAACACATTAAAAACTGTCTCAACGTATTGCAGAAGTCATTTTATTTCATAAGACATAAGCATCTTTCAGTTTGGCAAGATGTGCACTGAACATTGAATGAAGCAGCTCTATCTCACAGAGAGACAAGCTTTTGAGCAGATTTGGGCTAGATTTTCACTTCATTTGAACAGAAGCACTATTTCAACATAACTGGTCTCTGAAACTTGTAAACTGACAATCTTGAGTATTGAAGTCCTAACATAAGTTTTTGTGCATATAACTTCTAAGACATTAAAAACTGTCTCAGCGCATTGCAGAAATCATTTTATTTCATAAGACATAAGCATCTTTCAGTTTGGCAAGATTTGCACTGAACATTGAATGAAGCAGCTCTATCTCACAGAGAGACAAGCTTTTGAGCAGATTTGGGCTATATTTCACTTCATTTGAACAGAAGCACTATTTCAACATTACTGGTCTCAGAAACCTGTAAACTGACAATCTTGAGCATTGAAGTCCTAACATATGTTTTTGTGCATATATAACTTCTAACACATTAAAAACTGTCTCAACGCATTGCAGAAGTCATTTTATTTCATAAGACATAAGCATCTTTCAGTTTGGCAAGATTTGCACTGAACATTGAATGAAGCAGCTCTATCTCACAGAGAGACAAGCTTTTGAGCAGATTTGGGCTAGATTTCACTTCATTTGAACAGAAGCACCATTTCAACATAACTGGTCTCAGAAACCTGTAAACTGACAATCTTGAGCATTGAAGTCCTAACATATGTTTGGCAAGATTTGCACTGAACATTGAATGAAGCAGCTTTCTCTCATAGAGAGACAAGCTTTTGAGCAGATTTGGGCTAGATTTCACTTCATTTGAACAGAAGCACTATTTCAACATTACTGGTCTCAGAAACCTGTAAACTGACAATCTTGAGTTTTAAAGTCCTAACATAAGTTTTTGTGCATATAACTTCTAACACATTAAAAACTGTCTCAACGCACTGCAGAAGTCATTTTATTTCATAAGACATAAGCATCTTTCAGTTTGGCAAGATTTGCACTGAATATTAAATGAAGCAGCTCTATCTCACAGAGAGACAAGCTTTTGAGCATATTTGGGCTAGATTTCACTTCATTTGAACAGAATCAATATTTAAACATAACTTGTCTCAGAAACCTGTAAACTGACAATCTTGAGCATTGAAGTCCCAACATAAGTTTTTGTGCATATAACTTCTAACACATTAAAAACTGTCTTACAGCATTGCAAAAACATTGTATTTCATAAGGCATAAGCATCTTTCAGTTTGGCAAGATTTGCACTGAATATTGAATGAAGCAGCTTTCTCTCATAGAGAGACAAGCTTTTGAGCAGATTTGGGCTAGATTTCACTTCATTTGAACAGAAGCACTATTTCAACATTACTGGTCTCAGAAACCTGTAAACTGACAATCTTGAGCATTGAAGTCCTAACATAAGGTTTTGTGCATATAACTTCTAACACATTAAAAACTGTCTTACAGCATTGCAAAAACATTGTATTTCATAAGGCATAAGCATCTTTCAGTTTGGCAAGATTTGCACTGAATATTGAATAAAGCAGCTTTCTCTCATAGAGAGACAAGCATTTGAGCAGATTTGGGCTAGATTTCACTTCATTTGAACAAAAGCACTATTTCATCATAACTGGTCTCAGAAACTTGTAAACTGACAATCTTGAGTATTAAAGTCCTAACATAAGTTTTTGTGCATATAACTTCTAACACATTAAAAACTGTCTCAACGCATTGCAGAAGTCATTTTATTTCATAAGACATAAGCATCTTTCAGTTTGGCAAGATTTGCACTGAATATTGAATGAAGCAGCTCTATCTCACAGAGAGACAAGCTTTTGAGCAGATTTGGGCTAGATTTCACTTCATTTGAACAGAAGCACTATTTCAACATTACTGGTCTCAGAAACCTGTAAACTGACAATCTTGAGCTTTGAAGTCCTAACACAAGTTTTTGTGCATATAACTTCTAACACATTAAAAACTGTCTTACAGCATTGCAAAAACATTGTATTTCATAAGGCATAAGCATCTTTCAGTTTGGCAAGATTTGCACTGAATATTGAATGAAGCAGCTTTCTCTCATAGAGAGACAAGCTTTTGAGCAGATTTGGGCTAGATTTCACTTTATTTGAACAAAAGCACTATTTCATCATAACTGGTCTCAGAAACTTGTAAACTGACAATCTTGAGTATTAAAGTCCTAACATAAGTTTTTGTGCATATAACTTCTAACACATTAAAAACTGTCTCAACGCATTGCAGAAGTCATTTTATTTCATAAGACATAAGCATCTTTCAGTTTGGCAAGATTTGCACTGAATATTGAATGAAGCAGCTTTCTCTCATAGAGAGACAAACTTTTGAGCAGATTTGGTCTAGATTTCACTTCATTTGAACAGAAGCACTATTTCAACATTACTGGTCTCAGAAACCTGTAAACTGACAATCTTGAGCATTGAAGTCCTAACATAATGTTTTGTGCATATAACTTCTAAAAACTGTCTTACAGCATTGCAAAAACATTGTATTTCAAAAGGCATAAGCATCTTTCAGTTTGGCAAGATTTGCACTGAATATTGAATGAAGCAGCTTTCTCTCATAGAGAGACAAGCTTTTTGAGCAGATTTGGGCTAGATTTCACCTCAGTTGAAGAGAAGCACTATTTCAACATTACTGGTCTCAGAAACCTGTAAACTGACAATCTTGAGCATTGAAGTCCTAACATAAGGTTTTGTGCATATAACTTCTAACACATTAAAAACTGTCTTACAGCATTGCAAAAACATTGTATTTCATAAGGCATAAGCATCTTTCAGTTTGGCAAGATTTGCACTGAATATTGAATGAAGCAGCTCTATCTCACAGAGAGACAAGCTTTTGAGCATATTTGGGCTAGATTTCACTTCATTTGAACAGAATCACTATTTAAACATTACTGGTCTCAGAAACCTGTAAACTGACAATCTTGAGCATTGAAGTCCTAACATAAGTTTTTGTGCATATAACTTCTAACACATTAAAAACTGTCTTACAGCATGGCAAAGACATTGTATTTCATAAGGCATAAGCATCTTTCAGTTTGGCAAGATTTGCACTGAATATTGAATGAAGCAGCTTTCTCTCATAGAGAGACAAGCTTTTGAGCAGATTTGGGCTAGATTTCACTTCATTTGAACAGAAGCACTATTTCAACATTACTGGTCTCAGAAACCTGTAAATTGACAATCTTGAGCATTGAAGTCCTAACATAAGGTTTAGTGCATATAACTTCTAACACATTAAAAACTGTCTTACAGCATTGCAAAAACATTGTATTTCATAAGGCATTAGCATCTTTCAGTTTGGCAAGATTTGCACTGAATATTGAATGAAGCACCTTTCTCTCATAGAGAGACAAGCTTTTGAGCAGATTTGGGCTAGATTTCACTTAATTTGAACAAAAGCACTATTTCAACATTACTGGTCTCAGAAACTTGTAAACTGACAATCTTGAGCTTTGAAGTCCTAACATAAGTTTTTGTGCATATAACTTCTAACACATTAAAAACTGTCTTACAGCATTGCAAAAACATTGTATTTCATAAGGCATAAGCATCTTTCAGTTTGGCAAGATTTGCACTGAATATTGAATGAAGCAGCATTCTCTCATAGAGAGACAAGCTTTTGAGCAGATTTGGGCTAGATTTCACTTCATTTGAACAGAAGCACTATTTCAACATTACTGGTCTCAGAAACTTGTAAACTGACAATCTTGAGCTTTGAAGTCCTAACATAAGTTTTTGTGCATATAACTTCTAACACATTAAAAACTGTCTTACAGCATTGCAAAAACATTGTATTTCATAAGGCATAAGCATCTTTCAGTTTGGCAAGATTTGCACTGAATATTGAATGAAGCAGCATTCTCTCATAGAGAGACAAGCTTTTGAGCAGATTTGGGCTAGATTTCACATCATTTGAAAAGAAGCACTATTTCAACATTACTCGTCTCAGAAACCTGTAAACTGACAATCTTGAGCATTGAAGTCCTAACATATGTTTTTGTGCATATAACTTCTAACACATTAAAAACTGTCTTACAGCATTGCAAAAACATTGTATTTCATAAGGCATAAGCATCTTTCAGTTTGGCAAGATTTGCACTGAATATTGAATGAAGCAGCTTTCTCTCATAGAGAGACAAGCTTTTTGAGCAGATTTGGGCTAGATTTCACTTCATTTGAACAGAAGCACTATTTCATCATTACTGGTCTCAGAAACCTGTAAACTGACAATCTTGAGCATTGAAGTCCTAACATATGTTTTTGTGCATATAACTTCTAACACATTAAAAACTGTCTCAACTCATTGCAAAAACATTGTATTTCATAAGGCATAAGCATCTTTCAGTTTGGCAAGATTTGCACTGAATATTGAATAAAGCAGCTTTCTCTCATAGAGAGACAAGCATTTGAGCAGATTTGGGCTAGATTTCACTTCATTTGAACAAAAGCACTATTTCATCATAACTGGTCTCAGAAACTTGTAAACTGACAATCTTGAGTATTAAAGTCCTAACATAAGTTTTTGTGCATATAACTTCTAACACATTAAAAACTGTCTCAACGCATTGCAGAAGTCATTTTATTTCATAAGACATAAGCATCTTTCAGTTTGGCAAGATTTGCACTGAATATTGAATGAAGCGGCTCTATCTCACAGAGAGACAAGCTTTTGAGCTAATTTGGGCTAGATTTCACTTCATTTGAACAGAATCACTATTTAAACATAACTTGTCTCAGAAACCTGTAAACTGACAATCTTGAGCATTGAAGTCCTAACATAAGTTTTTGTGCATATAACTTCTAACACATTAAAAACTGTCTTACAGCATTGCAAAAACATTGTATTTCATAAGGCATAAGCATCTTTCAGTTTGGCAAGATTTGCACTGAACATTGAATGAAGCAGCTTTCTCTCATAGAGAGACAAGCTTTTGAGCAGATTTGGGCTAGATTTCACTTCATTTGAACAGAAGCACTATTTCAACATTACTGGTCTCAGAAACCTGTAAACTGACAATCTTGAGCATTGAAGTCCTAATATAAGGTTTTGTGCATATAACTTCTAACACATTAAAAACTGTCTTACAGCATTGCAAAAACATTGTATTTCATAAGGCATAAGCATTTTTCAGTTTGGCAAGATTTGCACTGAATATTGAATAAAGCAGCTTTCTCTCATAGAGAGACACGCATTTGAGCAGATTTGGGCTAGATTTCACTTCATTTGAACAAAAGCACTATTTCATCATAACTGGTCTCAGAAACTTGTAAACTGACAATCTTGAGTATTAAAGTCCTAAAATAAGTTTGTGTGCATATAACTTCTAACACATTAAAAACTGTCTCAACTGCATTGCAGAAGTCATTTTATTTCATAAGACATAAGCATCTTTCAGTTTGGCAAGATTTGCACTTAACATTGAATGAAGCAGCTTTCTCTCATAGAGAGACAAGCTTTTGAGCAGATTTGGGCTAGATTTCACTTCATTTGAAAAGAAGCACTATTTCAACATTACTGGTCTCAGAAACCTGTAAACTGACAATCTTGAGCATTGAAGTCCTAACATAAGGTTTTGTGCATATAACTTCTAACACATTAAAAACTGTCTTACAGCATTGCAAAAACATTGTATTTCATAAGGCATAAGCATCTTTCAGTTTGGCAAGATTTGCACTGAATATTGAATGAAGCACCTTTCTCTCATAGAGAGACAAGCTTTTGAGCAGATTTGGGCTGGATTTCATTTCATTTGAACAGAAGCACTATTTCAACATTACTGGTCTCAGAAACTTGTAAACTGACAATCTTGAGTATTAAAGTCCTAACATAAGTTTTTGTGCATATAACTTCTAACACATTAAAAATTGTCTTACAGCATTGCAAAAACTTTGTATTTCATAAGGCATAAGCATCTTTCAGTTTGGCAAGATTTGCACTGAATATTGAATGAAGCAGCTCTATCTCACAGAGAGACAAGCTTTTGAGCATATTTGGGCTAGATTTCACTTCATTTGAACAGAATCACTATTTAAACATAACTGGTCTCAGAAACCTGTAAACTGACAACCTTGAGCATTGAAGTCCTAACATAAGTTTTTGTGCATATAACTTCTAACACATTAAAAACTGTCTTACAGCATTGCAAAAACATTGTATTTCATAAGGCATAAGCATCTTTCAGTTTGGCAAGATTTGCACTGAATATTGAATGAAGCACCTTTCTCTCATAGAGAGACAAGCTTTTGAGCAGATTTGGGGTAGATTTCACTTCATTTGAACAGAAGCACTATTTCAACATTACTGGTCTCAGAAACCTGTAAACTGACAATCTTGAGCATTGAAGTCCTAACATAAGGTTTAGTGCATATAACTTCTAACACATTAAAAACTGTCTTACAGCATTGCAAAAACATTGTATTTCATAAGGCATAAGCATCTTTCAGTTTGGCAAGATTTGCACTGAATATTGAATGAAGCAGCATTCTCTCATAGAGAGACAAGCTTTTGAGCAGATTTGGGCTAGATTTCACTTCATTTGAACAGAAGCACTATTTCAACATTACTGGTCTCAGAAACCTGTAAACTGACAATCTTGAGCATTGAAGTCCTAACATCCATCATAAGGTTTTGTGCATATAACTTCTAACACATTAAAAACTGTCTTACAGCATTGCAAAAACATTGTATTTCATAAGGCATAAGCATCTTTCAGTTTGGCAAGATTTGCACTGAATATTGAATGAAGCAGCTCTATCTCACAGAGAGACAAGCTTTTGAGCATATTTGGGCTAGATTTCACTTCATTTGAACAGAAGCACTATTTCAACATTACTGGTCTCAGAAACCTGTAAACTGACAATCTTGAGCATTGAAGTCCTAACATAAGGTTTTGTGCATATAACTTCTAACACATTAAAAACTGTCTTACAGCATTGCAAAAACATTGTATTTCATAAGGCATAAGCATCTTTCAGTTTGGCAAGATTTGCACTGAATATTGAATGAAGCAGCTCTATCTCACAGAGAGACAAGCTTTTGAGCATATTTGGGCTAGATTTCACTTCATTTGAACAGAATCACTATTTAAACATAACTGGTCTCAGAAACCTGTAAACTGACAATCTTGAGCATTGAAGTCCTAACATAAGTTTTTGTGCATATAACTTCTAACACATTAAAAACTGTCTTACAGCATTGCAAAAACATTGTATTTCATAAGGCATAAGCATCTTTCAGTTTGGCAAGATTTGCACTGAACATTGAATGAAGCAGCTTTCTCTCATAGAGAGACAAGCTTTTGAGCAGATTTGGGCTAGATTTCACTTCATTTGAACAGAAGCACTATTTCAACATTACTGGTCTCAGAAACCTGTAAACTGACAATCTTGAGCATTGAAGTCCTAATATAAGGTTTTGTGCATATAACTTCTAACACATTAAAAACTGTCTTACAGCATTGCAAAAACATTGTATTTCATAAGGCATAAGCATTTTTCAGTTTGGCAAGATTTGCACTGAATATTGAATAAAGCAGCTTTCTCTCATAGAGAGACACGCATTTGAGCAGATTTGGGCTAGATTTCACTTCATTTGAACAAAAGCACTATTTCATCATAACTGGTCTCAGAAACTTGTAAACTGACAATCTTGAGTATTAAAGTCCTAAAATAAGTTTGTGTGCATATAACTTCTAACACATTAAAAACTGTCTCAACTGCATTGCAGAAGTCATTTTATTTCATAAGACATAAGCATCTTTCAGTTTGGCAAGATTTGCACTTAACATTGAATGAAGCAGCTTTCTCTCATAGAGAGACAAGCTTTTGAGCAGATTTGGGCTAGATTTCACTTCATTTGAAAAGAAGCACTATTTCAACATTACTGGTCTCAGAAACCTGTAAACTGACAATCTTGAGCATTGAAGTCCTAACATAAGGTTTTGTGCATATAACTTCTAACACATTAAAAACTGTCTTACAGCATTGCAAAAACATTGTATTTCATAAGGCATAAGCATCTTTCAGTTTGGCAAGATTTGCACTGAATATTGAATGAAGCACCTTTCTCTCATAGAGAGACAAGCTTTTGAGCAGATTTGGGCTAGATTTCATTTCATTTGAACAGAAGCACTATTTCAACATTACTGGTCTCAGAAACTTGTAAACTGACAATCTTGAGTATTAAAGTCCTAACATAAGTTTTTGTGCATATAACTTCTAACACATTAAAAATTGTCTTACAGCATTGCAAAAACTTTGTATTTCATAAGGCATAAGCATCTTTCAGTTTGGCAAGATTTGCACTGAATATTGAATGAAGCAGCTCTATCTCACAGAGAGACAAGCTTTTGAGCATATTTGGGCTAGATTTCACTTCATTTGAACAGAATCACTATTTAAACATAACTGGTCTCAGAAACCTGTAAACTGACAACCTTGAGCATTGAAGTCCTAACATAAGTTTTTGTGCATATAACTTCTAACACATTAAAAACTGTCTTACAGCATTGCAAAAACATTGTATTTCATAAGGCATAAGCATCTTTCAGTTTGGCAAGATTTGCACTGAATATTGAATGAAGCACCTTTCTCTCATAGAGAGACAAGCTTTTGAGCAGATTTGGGGTAGATTTCACTTCATTTGAACAGAAGCACTATTTCAACATTACTGGTCTCAGAAACCTGTAAACTGACAATCTTGAGCATTGAAGTCCTAACATAAGGTTTAGTGCATATAACTTCTAACACATTAAAAACTGTCTTACAGCATTGCAAAAACATTGTATTTCATAAGGCATAAGCATCTTTCAGTTTGGCAAGATTTGCACTGAATATTGAATGAAGCAGCATTCTCTCATAGAGAGACAAGCTTTTGAGCAGATTTGGGCTAGATTTCACTTCATTTGAACAGAAGCACTATTTCAACATTACTGGTCTCAGAAACCTGTAAACTGACAATCTTGAGCATTGAAGTCCTAACATCCATCATAAGGTTTTGTGCATATAACTTCTAACACATTAAAAACTGTCTTACAGCATTGCAAAAACATTGTATTTCATAAGGCATAAGCATCTTTCAGTTTGGCAAGATTTGCACTGAATATTGAATGAAGCAGCTCTATCTCACAGAGAGACAAGCTTTTGAGCATATTTGGGCTAGATTTCACTTCATTTGAACAGAAGCACTATTTCAACATTACTGGTCTCAGAAACCTGTAAACTGACAATCTTGAGCATTGAAGTCCTAACATAAGGTTTTGTGCATATAACTTCTAACACATTAAAAACTGTCTTACAGCATTGCAAAAACATTGTATTTCATAAGGCATAAGCATCTTTCAGTTTGGCAAGATTTGCACTGAATATTGAATGAAGCAGCTCTATCTCACAGAGAGACAAGCTTTTGAGCATATTTGGGCTAGATTTCACTTCATTTGAACAGAATCACTATTTAAACATAACTGGTCTCAGAAACCTGTAAACTGACAATCTTGAGCATTGAAGTCCTAACATAAGTTTTTGTGCATATAACTTCTAACACATTAAAAACTGTCTTACAGCATTGCAAAAACATTGTATTTCATAAGGCATAAGCATCTTTCAGTTTGGCAAGATTTGCACTGAATATTGAATGAAGCATCTTTCTCTCATAGAGAGACAAGCTTTTGAGCAGATTTGGGCTAGATTTCACTTCATTTGAACAGAAGCACTATTTCAACATTACTGGTCTCAGAAACTTGTAAACTGACAATCTTAAGCTTTGAAGTCCTAACATAAGTTTTTGTGCATATAACTTCTAACACATTAAAAACTGTCTTACAGCATTGCAAAAACATTGTATTTCATAAGGCATAAGCATCTTTCAGTTTGGCAAGATTTGCACTGAATATTGAATGAAGCAGCTTTCTCTCATAGAGAGACAAGCTTTTGAGCAGATTTGGGCTAGATTTCATTTCATTTGAACAGAAGCACTATTTCAACATTACTGGTCTCAGAAACCTGTAAACTGACAATCTTGAGCATTGAAGTCCTAAAATAAGTTTGTGTGCATATAACTTCTAACACATTAAAAACTGTCTCAACGCATTGCATAAGTCATTTTATTTCATAAGACATAAGCATCTTTCAGTTTGGCAAGATTTGCACTGAACATTGAATGAAGCAGCTTTCTCTCATAGAGAGACAAGCTTTTGAGCAGATTTGGGCTAGATTTCACTTCATTTGAACAGAAGCACTATTTCAACATTACTGGTCTCAGAAACCTGTAAACTGACAATCTTGAGCATTGAAGTCCTAACATAAGTTTTTGTGCATATAACTTCTAACACATTAAAAACTGTCTCACTGCATTGCAGAAATCATTTTATTTCATAAGACATAAGCATCTTTCGGTTTGGCAAGATTTGCACTGAATATTGAATGAAGCAGCTTTCTCTCATAGAGAGCCAAGCATTTGAGCAGATTTGGGCTAGATTTCACTTCATTTGAACAAAAGCACTATTTCATCATAACTGGTCTCAGAAACTTGTAAACTGACAATCTTGAGTATTAAAGTCCTAACATAAGTTTTTGTGCATATAACTTCTAACACATTAAAAACTGTCTTACAGCATTGCAAAAACTTTGTATTTCATAAGGCATAAGCATCTTTCAGTTTGGCAAGATTTGCACTGAATATTGAATGAAGCACCTTTCTCTCATAGAGAGACAAGCTTTTGAGCAGATTTGGGGTAGATTTCACTTCATTTGAACAGAAGCACTATTTCAACATTACTGGTCTCAGAAACCTGTAAACTGACAATCTTGAGCATTGAAGTCCTAACATCCATCATAAGGTTTTGTGCATATAACTTCTAACACATTAAAAACTGTCTTACAGCATTGCAAAAACATTGTATTTCATAAGGCATAAGCATCTTTCAGTTTGGCAAGATTTGCACTGAATATTGAATGAAGCAGCTCTATCTCACAGAGAGACAAGCTTTTGAGCATATTTGGGCTAGATTTCACTTCATTTGAACAGAAGCACTATTTCAACATTACTGGTCTCAGAAACCTGTAAACTGACAATCTTGAGCATTGAAGTCCTAACATAAGGTTTTGTGCATATAACTTCTAACACATTAAAAACTGTCTTACAGCATTGCAAAAACATTGTATTTCATAAGGCATAAGCATCTTTCTGTTTGGCAAGATTTGCACTGAATATTGAATGAAGCAGCTCTATCTCACAGAGAGACAAGCTTTTGAGCATATTTGGGCTAGATTTCACTTCATTTGAACAGAATCACCATTTAAACATAACTGGTCTCAGAAACCTGTAAACTGACAATCTTGAGCATTGAAGTCCTAACATAAGGTTTTGTGCATATAACTTCTAACACATTAAAAACTGTCTTACAGCATTGCAAAAACATTGTATTTCATAAGGCATAAGCATCTTTCAGTTTGGCAAGATTTGCACTGAATATTGAATGAAGCAGCTCTATCTCACAGAGAGACAAGCTTTTGAGCATATTTGGGCTAGATTTCACTTCATTTGAACAGAATCACTATTTAAACATAACTGGTCTCAGAAACCTGTAAACTGACAATCTTGAGCATTGAAGTCCTAACATAAGTTTTTGTGCATATAACTTCTAACACATTAAAAACTGTCTTACAGCATTGCAAAAACATTGTATTTCATAAGGCATAACATCTTTCAGTTTGGCAAGATTTGCACTGAATATTGAATGAAGCATCTTTCTCTCATAGAGAGACAAGCTTTTGAGCAGATTTGGGCTAGATTTCACTTCATTTGAACAGAAGCACTATTTCAACATTACTGGTCTCAGAAACTTGTAAACTGACAATCTTAAGCTTTGAAGTCCTAACATAAGTTTTTGTGCATATAACTTCTAACACATTAAAAACTGTCTTACAGCATTGCAAAAACATTGTATTTCATAAGGCATAAGCATCTTTCAGTTTGGCAAGATTTGCACTGAATATTGAATAAAGCAGCTTTCTCTCATAGAGAGACAAGCTTTTTGAGCAGATTTGGGCTAGATTTCACTTCATTTGAAGAGAAGCACTATTTCAACATTACTGGTCTCAGAAACCTGTAAACTGACAATCTTGAGCATTGAAGTCCTAACATAAGGTTTTGTGCATATAACTTCTAACACATTAAAAACTGTCTTACAGCATTGCAAAAACATTGTATTTTATAAGGCATAAGCATCTTTCAGTTTGGCAAGATTTGCACTGAATATTGAATGAAGCAGCTTTCTCTCATAGAGAGACAAGCTTTTGAGCAGATTTGGGCTAGATTTCACTTCATTTGAACAGAAGCACTATTTCAACATTACTGGTCTCAGAAACCTGTAAATTGACAATCTTGAGCATTGAAGTCCTAACATAAGGTTTAGTGCATATAACTTCTAACACATTAAAAACTGTCTTACAGCATTGCAAAAACATTGTATTTCATAAGGCATAAGCATCTTTCAGTTTGGCAAGATTTGCACTGAATATTGAATGAAGCAGCATTCTCTCATAGAGAGACAAGCTTTTGAGCAGATTTGGGCTAGATTTCACTTCATTTGAACAGAAGCACTATTTCAACATTACTGGTCTCAGAAACCTGTAAACTGACAATCTTGAGCATTGAAGTCCTAACATCCATCATAAGGTTTTGTGCATATAACTTCTAACACATTAAAAACTGTCTTACAGCATTGCAAAAACATTGTATTTCATAAGGCATAAGCATTTTTCAGTTTGGCAAGATTTGCACTGAATATTGAATAAAGCAGCTTTCTCTCATAGAGAGACACGCATTTGAGCAGATTTGGGCTAGATTTCACTTCATTTAAACAAAAGCACTATTTTATCATAACTGGTCTCAGAAACTTGTAAACTGACAATCTTGAGTATTAAAGTCCTAAAATAAGTTTGTGTGCATATAACTTCTAACACATTAAAAACTGTCTCAACGCATTGCAGAAGTCATTTTATTTCATAAGACATAAGCATCTTTCAGTTTGGCAAGATGTGCACTTAACATTGAATGAAGCAGCTTTCTCTCATAGAGAGACAAGCTTTTGAGCAGATTTGGGCTAGATTTCACTTCATTTGAACAGAAGCACTATTTCAACATTACTGGTCTCAGAAACCTGTAAACTGACAATCTTGAGCATTGAAGTCCTAACATAAGGTTTTGTGCATATAACTTCTAACACATTAAAAACTGTCTTACAGCATTGCAAAAACATTGTATTTCATAAGGCATAAGTATCTTTCAGTTTGGCAAGATTTGCACTGAATATTGAATGAAGCACCTTTCTCTCATAGAGAGACAAGCTTTTGAGCAGATTTGGGCTAGATTTCATTTCATTTGAACAGAAGCACTAATTCAACATTACTGGTCTCAGAAACCTGTAAACTGACAATCTTGAGCATTGAAGTCCTAAAATAAGTTTGTGTGCATATAACTTCTAACACATTAAAAACTGTCTCAACGCATTGCATAAGTCATTTTATTTCATAAGACATAAGCATCTTTCAGTTTGGCAAGATTTGCACTGAACATTGAATGAAGCAGCTTTCTCTCATAGAGAGACAAGCTTTTGAGCAGATTTGGGATAGATTTCACTTCATTTGAACAGAAGCACTATTTCAACATTACTGGTCTCAGAAACCTGTAAACTGACAATCTTGAGCATTGAAGTCCTAACATAAGTTTTTGTGCATATAACTTCTAACACATTAAAAACTGTCTCACTGCATTGCAGAAATCATTTTATTTCATAAGACATAAGCATCTTTCGGTTTGGCAAGATTTGCACTGAATATTGAATGAAGCAGCTTTCTCTCATAGAGAGCCAAGCATTTGAGCAGATTTGGGCTAGATTTCACTTTCATTTGAACAAAAGCACTATTTCATCATAACTGGTCTCAGAAACTTGTAAACTGACAATCTTGAGTATTAAAGTCCTAACATAAGTTTTTGTGCATATAACTTCTAACACATTAAAAACTGTCTTACAGCATTGCATAAACTTTGTATTTCATAAGGCATAAGCATCTTTCAGTTTGGCAAGATTTGCACTGAATATTGAATGAAGCAGCTCTATCTCACAGAGAGACAAGCTTTTGAGCATATTTGGGCTAGATTTCACTTCATTTGAACAGAATCACTATTTAAACATAACTGGTCTCAGAAACCTGTAAACTGACAACCTTGAGCATTGAAGTCCTAACATAAGTTTTTGTGCATATAACTTCTAACACATTAAAAACTGTCTTACAGCATTGCAAAAACATTGTATTTCATAAGGCATAAGCATCTTTCAGTTTGGCAAGATTTGCACTGAATATTGAATGAAGCACCTTTCTCTCATAGAGAGACAAGCTTTTGAGCAGATTTGGGGTAGATTTCACTTCATTTGAACAGAAGCACTATTTCAACATTACTGGTCTCAGAAACCTGTAAACTGACAATCTTGAGCATTGAAGTCCTAACATAAGGTTTAGTGCATATAACTTCTAACACATTAAAAACTGTCTTACAGCATTGCAAAAACATTGTATTTCATAAGGCATAAGCATCTTTCAGTTTGGCAAGATTTGGACTGAATATTGAATGAAGCAGCATTCTCTCATAGAGAGACAAGCTTTTGAGCAGATTTGGGCTAGATTTCACTTCATTTGAACAGAAGCACTATTTCAACATTACTGGTCTCAGAAACCTGTAAACTGACAATCTTGAGCATTAAAGTCCTAACATCCATCATAAGGTTTTGTGCATATAACTTCTAACACATTAAAAACTGTCTTACAGCATTGCAAAAACATTGTATTTCATAAGGCATAAGCATCTTTCAGTTTGGCAAGATTTGCACTGAATATTGAATGAAGCAGCTCTATCTCACAGAGAGACAAGCTTTTGAGCATATTTGGGCTAGATTTCACTTCATTTGAACAGAAGCACTATTTCAACATTACTGGTCTCAGAAACCTGTAAACTGACAATCTTGAGCATTGAAGTCCTAACATAAGGTTTTGTGCATATAACTTCTAACACATTAAAAACTGTCTTACAGCATTGCAAAAACATTGTATTTCATAAGGCATAAGCATCTTTCAGTTTGGCAAGATTTGCACTGAATATTGAATGAAGCAGCTCTATCTCACAGAGAGACAAGCTTTTGAGCATATTTGGGCTAGATTTCACTTCATTTGAACAGAATCACTATTTAAACATAACTGGTCTCAGAAACCTGTAAACTGACAATCTTGAGCATTGAAGTCCTAACATAAGTTTTTGTGCATATAACTTCTAACACATTAAAAACTGTCTTACAGCATTGCAAAAACATTGTATTTCATAAGGCATAAGCATCTTTCAGTTTGGCAAGATTTGCACTGAATATTGAATGAAGCATCTTTCTCTCATAGAGAGACAAGCTTTTGAGCAGATTTGGGCTAGATTTCACTTCATTTGAACAGAAGCACTATTTCAACATTACTGGTCTCAGAAACTTGTAAACTGACAATCTTAAGCTTTGAAGTCCTAACATAAGTTTTTGTGCATATAACTTCTAACACATTAAAAACTGTCTTACAGCATTGCAAAAACATTGTATTTCATAAGGCATAAGCATCTTTCAGTTTGGCAAGATTGCACTGAATATTGAATGAAGCAGCTTTCTCTCATAGAGAGACAAGCTTTTTAAGCAGATTTGGGCTAGATTTCACTTCATTTGAAGAGAAGCACTATTTCAACATTACTGGTCTCAGAAACCTGTAAACTGACAATCTTGAGCATTGAAGTCCTAACATAAGGTTTTGTGCATATAACTTCTAACACATTAAAAACTGTCTTACAGCATTGCAAAAACATTGTATTTCATAAGGCATAAGCATCTTTCAGTTTGGCAAGATTTGCACTGAATATTGAATGAAGCAGCTCTATCTCACAGAGAGACAAGCTTTTGAGCATATTTGGGCTAGATTTCACTTCATTTGAACAGAATCACTATTTAAACATAACTGGTCTCAGAAACCTGTAAACTGACAATCTTGAGCATTGAAGTCCTAACATAAGTTTTTGTGCATATAACTTCTAACACATTAAAAACTGTCTTACAGCATTGCAAAGACATTGTATTTCATAAGGCATAAGCATCTTTCAGTTTGGCAAGATTTGCACTGAATATTGAATGAAGCAGCTTTCTCTCATAGAGAGACAAGCTTTTGAGCAGATTTGGGCTAGATTTCACTTCATTTGAACAGAAGCACTATTTCAACATTACTGGTCTCAGAAACCTGTAAACTGACAATCTTGAGCATTGAAGTCCTAAAATAAGTTTGTGTGCATATAACTTCTAACACATTAAAAACTGTCTCAACGCATTGCATAAGTCATTTTATTTCATAAGACATAAGCATCTTTCAGTTTGGCAAGATTTGCACTGAACATTGAATGAAGCAGCTTTCTCTCATAGAGAGACAAGCTTTTGAGCAGATTTGGGCTAGATTTCACTTCATTTGAACAGAAGCACTATTTCAACATTACTGGTCTCAGAAACCTGTAAACTGACAATCTTGAGCATTGAAGTCCTAACATAAGTTTTTGTGCATATAACTTCTAACACATTAAAAACTGTCTCACTGCATTGCAGAAATCATTTTATTTCATAAGACATAAGCATCTTTCGGTTTGGCAAGATTTGCACTGAATATTGAATAAAGCAGCTTTCTCTCATAGAGAGCCAAGCATTTGAGCAGATTTGGGCTAGATTTCACTTCATTTGAACAAAAGCACTATTTCATCATAACTGGTCTCAGAAACTTGTAAACTGACAATCTTGAGTATTAAAGTCCTAACATAAGTTTTTGTGCATATAACTTCTAACACATTAAAAACTGTCTCAACACATTGCAGAAGTCATTTTATTTCATAAGACATAAGCATCTTTCAGTTTGGCAAGATTTGCACTGAATATTGAATGAAGCAGCGCTATCTCACAGAGAGACAAGCTTTTGAGCATATTTGGGCTAGATTTCACTTCATTTGAACAGAATCACTATTTAAACATAACTTGTCTCAGAAACCTGTAAACTGACAATCTTGAGCATTGAAGTCCTAACATAAGTTTTTGTGCATATAACTTCTAACACATTAAAAACTGTCTTACAGCATTGCAAAAACATTGTATTTCATAAGGCATAAGCATCTTTCAGTTTGGCAAGATTTGCACTGAATATTGAATGAAGCAGCTCTATCTCACAGAGAGACAAGCTTTTGAGCAGATTTGGGCTAGATTTCACTTCATTTGAACAGAAGCACTATTTCAACATTAATGGTCTCAGAAACCTGTAAACTGACAATCTTGAGCATTGAAGTCCTAACATAAGGTTTTGTGCATATAACTTCTAACACATTAAAAACTGTCTTACAGCATTGCAAAAACATTGTATTTCATAAGGCATAAGCATCTTTCAGTTTGGCAAGATTTGCACTGAATATTGAATGAAGCACCTTTCTCTCATAGAGAGACAAGCTTTTGAGCAGATTTGGGGTAGATTTCACTTCATTTGAACAGAAGCACTATTTCAACATTACTGGTCTCAGAAACCTGTAAACTGACAATCTTGAGCATTGAAGTCCTAACATAAGGTTTAGTGCATATAACTTCTAACACATTAAAAACTGTCTTACAGCATTGCAAAAACATTGTATTTCATAAGGCATAAGCATCTTTCAGTTTGGCAAGATTTGGACTGAATATTGAATGAAGCAGCATTCTCTCATAGAGAGACAAGCTTTTGAGCAGATTTGGGCTAGATTTCACTTCATTTGAACAGAAGCACTATTTCAACATTACTGGTCTCAGAAACCTGTAAACTGACAATCTTGAGCATTAAAGTCCTAACATCCATCATAAGGTTTTGTGCATATAACTTCTAACACATTAAAAACTGTCTTACAGCATTGCAAAAACATTGTATTTCATAAGGCATAAGCATCTTTCAGTTTGGCAAGATTTGCACTGAATATTGAATGAAGCAGCTCTATCTCACAGAGAGACAAGCTTTTGAGCATATTTGGGCTAGATTTCACTTCATTTGAACAGAAGCACTATTTCAACATTACTGGTCTCAGAAACCTGTAAACTGACAATCTTGAGCATTGAAGTCCTAACATAAGGTTTTGTGCATATAACTTCTAACACATTAAAAACTGTCTTACAGCATTGCAAAAACATTGTATTTCATAAGGCATAAGCATCTTTCAGTTTGGCAAGATTTGCACTGAATATTGAATGAAGCAGCTCTATCTCACAGAGAGACAAGCTTTTGAGCATATTTGGGCTAGATTTCACTTCATTTGAACAGAATCACTATTTAAACATAACTGGTCTCAGAAACCTGTAAACTGACAATCTTGAGCATTGAAGTCCTAACATAAGTTTTTGTGCATATAACTTCTAACACATTAAAAACTGTCTTACAGCATTGCAAAAACATTGTATTTCATAAGGCATAAGCATCTTTCAGTTTGGCAAGATTTGCACTGAATATTGAATGAAGCATCTTTCTCTCATAGAGAGACAAGCTTTTGAGCAGATTTGGGCTAGATTTCACTTCATTTGAACAGAAGCACTATTTCAACATTACTGGTCTCAGAAACTTGTAAACTGACAATCTTAAGCTTTGAAGTCCTAACATAAGTTTTTGTGCATATAACTTCTAACACATTAAAAACTGTCTTACAGCATTGCAAAAACATTGTATTTCATAAGGCATAAGCATCTTTCAGTTTGGCAAGATTGCACTGAATATTGAATGAAGCAGCTTTCTCTCATAGAGAGACAAGCTTTTTAAGCAGATTTGGGCTAGATTTCACTTCATTTGAAGAGAAGCACTATTTCAACATTACTGGTCTCAGAAACCTGTAAACTGACAATCTTGAGCATTGAAGTCCTAACATAAGGTTTTGTGCATATAACTTCTAACACATTAAAAACTGTCTTACAGCATTGCAAAAACATTGTATTTCATAAGGCATAAGCATCTTTCAGTTTGGCAAGATTTGCACTGAATATTGAATGAAGCAGCTCTATCTCACAGAGAGACAAGCTTTTGAGCATATTTGGGCTAGATTTCACTTCATTTGAACAGAATCACTATTTAAACATAACTGGTCTCAGAAACCTGTAAACTGACAATCTTGAGCATTGAAGTCCTAACATAAGTTTTTGTGCATATAACTTCTAACACATTAAAAACTGTCTTACAGCATTGCAAAGACATTGTATTTCATAAGGCATAAGCATCTTTCAGTTTGGCAAGATTTGCACTGAATATTGAATGAAGCAGCTTTCTCTCATAGAGAGACAAGCTTTTGAGCAGATTTGGGCTAGATTTCACTTCATTTGAACAGAAGCACTATTTCAACATTACTGGTCTCAGAAACCTGTAAACTGACAATCTTGAGCATTGAAGTCCTAAAATAAGTTTGTGTGCATATAACTTCTAACACATTAAAAACTGTCTCAACGCATTGCATAAGTCATTTTATTTCATAAGACATAAGCATCTTTCAGTTTGGCAAGATTTGCACTGAACATTGAATGAAGCAGCTTTCTCTCATAGAGAGACAAGCTTTTGAGCAGATTTGGGCTAGATTTCACTTCATTTGAACAGAAGCACTATTTCAACATTACTGGTCTCAGAAACCTGTAAACTGACAATCTTGAGCATTGAAGTCCTAACATAAGTTTTTGTGCATATAACTTCTAACACATTAAAAACTGTCTCACTGCATTGCAGAAATCATTTTATTTCATAAGACATAAGCATCTTTCGGTTTGGCAAGATTTGCACTGAATATTGAATAAAGCAGCTTTCTCTCATAGAGAGCCAAGCATTTGAGCAGATTTGGGCTAGATTTCACTTCATTTGAACAAAAGCACTATTTCATCATAACTGGTCTCAGAAACTTGTAAACTGACAATCTTGAGTATTAAAGTCCTAACATAAGTTTTTGTGCATATAACTTCTAACACATTAAAAACTGTCTCAACACATTGCAGAAGTCATTTTATTTCATAAGACATAAGCATCTTTCAGTTTGGCA
The DNA here is from genome assembly GCF_963082965.1 of Carassius carassius. Lineage (NCBI taxonomy): Eukaryota > Metazoa > Chordata > Actinopteri > Cypriniformes > Cyprinidae > Carassius > Carassius carassius. Next base: position 19,668,247 of record NC_081760.1, on the reverse strand, counting down.
AGATTTGCACTGAATATTGAATGAAGCAGCGCTATCTCACAGAGAGACAAGCTTTTGAGCATATTTGGGCTAGATTTCACTTCATTTGAACAGAATCACTATTTAAACATAACTTGTCTCAGAAACCTGTAAACTGACAATCTTGAGCATTGAAGTCCTAACATAAGTTTTTGTGCATATAACTTCTAACACATTAAAAACTGTCTTACAGCATTGCAAAAACATTGTATTTCATAAGGCATAAGCATCTTTCAGTTTGGCAAGATTTGCACTGAATATTGAATGAAGCAGCTCTATCTCACAGAGAGACAAGCTTTTGAGCAGATTTGGGCTAGATTTCACTTCATTTGAACAGAAGCACTATTTCAACATTAATGGTCTCAGAAACCTGTAAACTGACAATCTTGAGCATTGAAGTCCTAACATAAGGTTTTGTGCATATAACTTCTAACACATTAAAAACTGTCTTACAGCATTGCAAAAACATTGTATTTCATAAGGCATAAGCATCTTTCAGTTTGGCAAGATTTGCACTGAATATTAAATGAAGCAGCTCTATCTCACAGAGAGACAAGCTTTTGAGCATATTTGGGCTAGATTTCACTTCATTTGAACAGAATCACTATTTAAACATAACTGGTCTCAGAAACCTGTAAACTGACAATCTTGAGCATTAAAGTCCTAACATAAGTTTTTGTGCATATAACTTCTAACACATTAAAAACTGTCTCAACGCATTGCAGAAGTCATTTTATTTCTTAAGACATAAGCATCTTTCAGTTTGGCAAGATTTGCACTGAATATTGAATGAAGCACCTTTCTCTCATAGAGAGACAAGCTTTTGAGCATATTTGGGCTAGATTTCACTTCATTTGAACAGAAGCACTATTTCAACATCACTGGTCTCAGAAACCTGTAAACTGACAATCTTGAGCATTGAAGTCCTAACATAAGGTTTTGTGCATATAACTTCTAACACATTAAAAACTGTCTTACAGCATTGCAAAAACATTGTATTTCATAAGGCATAAGCATCTTTCAGTTTGGCAAGATTTGCACTGAATATTGAATGAAGCACCTTTCTCTCATAGAGAGACAAGCGTTTGAGCAGATTTGGGCTAGATTTCACTTCATTTGAACAGAAGCACTATTTCAACATTACTGGTCTCAGAAACTTGTAAACTGACAATCTTGAGCTTTGAAGTCCTAACATAAGTTTTTGTGCATATAACTTCTAACACATTATAAACTGTCTTACAGCATTGCAAAAACATTGTATTTCATAAGGCATAAGCATCTTTCAGTTTGGCAAGATTTGCACTGAATGTTGAATGAAGCAGCTTTCTCTCATAGAGAGACAAGCTTTTGAGCAGATTTGGGCTAGATTTCACTTCATTTGAACAGAAGCACTATTTCAACATTACTGGTCTCAGAAACCTGTAAACTGACAATCTTGAGCATTGAAGTCCTAACATAAGGTTTTGTGCATATAACTTCTAACACATTAAAAACTGTCTTACAGCATTGCAAAAACATTGTATTTCATAAGGCATAAGCATCTTTCATTTTGGCAAGATTTGCACTGAATATTGAATGAAGCACCTTTCTCTCATAGAGAGACAAGCTTTTGAGCAGATTTGGGCTAGATTTCACTTCATTTGAACAGAAGCGCTATTTCAACATTACTGGTCTCAGAAACTTGTAAACTGACAATCTTGAGCTTTGAAGTCCTAACATAAGTTTTTGTGCATATAACTTATAACACATTAAAAACTGTCTTACAGCATTGCAAAAACATTGTATTTCATAAGGCATAAGCATCTTTCAGTTTGGCAAGATTTGCACTGAATATTGAATGAAGCAGCTTTCTCTCATAGAGAGACAAGCTTTTTGAGAAGATTTGGGCTAGATTTCACTTCATTTGAACAGAAGCACTATTTCAACATTACTGGTCTCAGAAACCTGTAAACTGACAATCTTGAGCATTGAAGTCCTAACATAAGTTTTTGTGCATATAACTTCTAACACATTAAAAACTGTCTTACAGCATTGCAAAAACATTGTATTTCATAAGGCATAAGCATCTTTCAGTTTGGCAAGATTTGCACTGAATATTGAATGAAGCAACTTTCTCTCATAGAGAGACAAGCTTTTGAGCAGATTTGGGCTAGATTTCACTTCATTTGAACAGAAGCACTATTTCAACATTACTGGTCTCAGAAACCTGTAAACTGACAATCTTGAGCATTGAAGTCCTAACATAAGGTTTTGTGCATATAACTTCTAACACATTAAAAACTGTCTTTACAGCATTGCAAAAACATTGTATTTCATAAGGCATAAGCATCTTTCAGTTTGGCAAGATTTGCACTGAATATTGAATGAAGCAGCTTTCTCTCATAGAGAGACAAGGTTTTGAGCAGATTTGGGCTAGATTTCACTTCATTTGAACAGAAGCACTATTTCAACATTACTGGTCTCAAAAACCTGTAAACTGACAATCTTGAGCATTGAAGTCCTAACATAAGGTTTTGTGCATATAACTTCTAACACATTAAAAACTGTCTTACAGCATTGCAAAAACATTGTATTTCATAAGGCATAAGCATCTTTCAGTTTGGCAAGATTTGCACTGAATATTGAATGAAGCAGCTCTATCTCACAGACAGACAAGCTTTTGAGCATATTTGGGCTAGATTTCACTTCATTTGAACAGAAGCACTATTTCAACATTAATGGTCTCAGAAACCTGTAAACTGACAATCTTGAGCATTGAAGTCCTAACATAAGGTTTTGTGCATATAACTTCTAACACATTAAAAACTGTCTTACAGCATTGCAAAAACATTGTATTTCATAAGGCATAAGCATCTTTCAGTTTGGCAAGATTTGCACTGAATATTAAATGAAGCAGCTCTATCTCACAGAGAGACAAGCTTTTGAGCATATTTGGGCTAGATTTCACTTCATTTGAACAGAATCACTATTTAAACATAACTGGTCTCAGAAACCTGTAAACTGACAATCTTGAGCATTAAAGTCCTAACATAAGTTTTTGTGCATATAACTTCTAACACATTAAAAACTGTCTCAACGCATTGCAGAAGTCATTTTATTTCTTAAGACATAAGCATCTTTCAGTTTGGCAAGATTTGCACTGAATATTGAATGAAGCACCTTTCTCTCATAGAGAGACAAGCTTTTGAGCATATTTGGGCTAGATTTCACTTCATTTGAACAGAAGCACTATTTCAACATTACTGGTCTCAGAAACCTGTAAACTGACAATCTTGAGCATTGAAGTCCTAACAATCCGTCATAAGGTTTTGTGCATATAACTTCTAACACATTAAAAACTGTCTTACAGCATTGCAAAAAAATTGTATTTCATAAGGCATAAGCATCTTTCAGTTTGGCAAGATTTGCACTGAATATTGAATGAAGCAGCTCTATCTCACAGAGAGACAAGCTTTTGAGCATATTTGGGCTAGATTTCCCTTCATTTGAACAGAATCACTATTTAAACATAACTGGTCTCAGAAACCTGTAAACTGACAACCTTGAGCATTGAAGTCCTAACATAAGTTTTTGTGCATATAACTTCTAAGATAGAGGTGCTACTTCAGTGGAGGTGCTACTTCAGTAGGCTACGTCTGAGGCTCTGAGTGGCGCCGATACAGGATGGCTGCCTCCGTGACGTGCTCTGCAGTTGTTTTTGTGTTTTTGTTAGTTTGTCCTGTCTTTAGTTATATTCCTGCAATCAGTTTCACCAGGGACGAATTGCTGGATATTCGGCAACACACATCTCCCGATATTTCACCGGTTTTCGACTATTCTGATGTTTTGCTGGACATTCTTGTCGGCGGAGCGGCTGCCCTGATCACACGCTTCAAGAGGACGCGCAGGCGGGGAAAGCGAGCGGGAGCGCTCGTGAGACTCAGAAAACGCGGATTTCGAACGCAGTTGCCTAGCATCCATCTGGCAAATCTCCGCTCTCTACCCAACAAAACGGACGAACTGCTTCTGCTCTCTCGGACAAATAAAGATTTCTCCCACTCTGCTGCTCTGTGTTTCACGGAAACTTGGCTGAATGACACCATACCGGACAGCGCGCTCCATCTGCCGGACTTTCAGCTGTTTAGAGCGGATCGCGATGCAGAATCAACGGGGAAATCGCGCGGCGGCGGGACATGCTTTTACATCAATGAACGGTGGTGTACAGATGTAACTGTGTTAAAGAAGACGTGCTGCTCAAATCTCGAAACGCTCTTCATTAACTGCAAGCCGTTCTATTCGCCGCAGGAGTTTCATTCGTTCATTCTGGTTAGTGTTTACATCCCTCCTCAAGCGCACGTGAGCTCAGCTTTACAGAAACTCGCTGAGCAGATCACAGAGACAGAACAACAACACCCAGACTCTGTTTTAATCATTCTTGGGGACTTTAATAAAGCCAATCTCTCCCGTGAACTGCCAAAATACAGACAGCATGTTACTTGTCCCACAAGAGACAGTAATATATTGGATCACTGTTACACAACAATAAAGGATGCATTTCACTCTGTTCCACGAGCAGCTTTGGGACGTTCTGATCACCTTCTGGTTCATCTTATACCGACCTACAGGCAGAAACTAAAATCAACTAAACCTGTATTAAGGACTGTAAAAAGATGGACTAATGAAGCAGAGCAGGATTTACAATCTTGTTTTGACCTCACTGATTGGAGTGTTTTTGAAGCTGCTGCCACCGATCTGGACGAACTCACAGAGACCGTAACATCATATATCAGTTTCTGTGAGGATATGTGTATTCCTACCAAGACTCAACTAAATTACAACAATGACAAACCGTGGTTCACTGCAAAACTCAGACAGCTCCGTCAGGCCAAAGAAGATGCTTACGTGAAGGGGGACAATGTCTTGTATAAACAGGCTAAATACACACTGGAAAAGGAGATCAAAGTGGCAAAGAGGAATTATTCTGAAAAAATAAGGACTCAGTTCACTTCAAACGACTCCGCATCAGTGTGGAAAAGCCTAAAGAAGATCACCAATTACAAGACACCACCCCCCAGCACTGTGGAAAATCAACGACTGGCAGACGATCTGAACGAGTTTTACTGCAGGTTTGAAAGAACACCCATCACCTGCCCTGAACACCTCTCCACACAACCGTTCACACCAATAACAACTCCTGCAACCAACCCTGAATGCCTCTCCAAACAAACGTTCACACCATTCACAGCTTCTGCAACCAACCCTGAATGCCTCTCCACACAACCATTCACACCATTACCAGCTCCTGCAACCCATCCTGATCACCTCTCCAATCAACCGCTCTCACCATTCACAACTCCTGCAACCAACCCTGAATGCCTCTCCAAACAACTGTTCACACCACTCACAACTCCTGCAACCCACCCTGAACACCTCTCCAATCAAGCGCTCTCACCATTCACACCTCCTGCATCCCCCCTCTCCCCCACACCTGCAATACAGATCAGCGAGGATGCGGTGCGCCAGGTCTTCAGGAAGCAGAAAAGGAAAAAAGCACCAGGCCCAGATTGTGTTACACCAGCCTGTCTGAAATCCTGTGCTGACCAGCTGGCCCCCATCTTCACAAAGATCTTCAACAGATCGCTGGAGCTGTGCGAAGTCTCTTCATGCTTCAAACGCTCCACCATCATCCCCATCCCAAAGAAACCCAAAATTACAGGACTGAATGACTACAGGCCTGTGGCTCTAACGTCTGTAGTCATGAAGTCATTTGAAAAACTGGTGCTGGCCCACCTGAAGGACATCACTGGACCCTTGCTGGATCCTCTTCAGTTTGCCTACAGAGCAAACAGGTCTGTGGACGATGCAGTAAACATCGGACTGCATTATGTTCTGCAACACCTAGACAGACCGGGGACCTATGTGAGGATCCTGTTTGTGGACTTCAGCTCTGCCTTCAACACGATCATCCCAAACCTCCTCCTGCCCAAACTAACTCAGCTCTCCGTGCCCACCTCCGTCTGTCAGTGGATCAACAGCTTCCTGACAGACATGCAGCAGCTAGTGAGGCTGGGAAAATACACATCCAGCACCCGTACAATCAGCACCGGAGCTCCCCAGGGCTGTGTTCTCTCCCCACTGCTCTTCTCCCTGTACACTAATGACTGCACATCTAAGGACCCCTCTGTCAAGCTCCTGAAGTTTGCAGATGACACCACACTCATCGGCCTCATTCAGGACGGTGACGAGTCTGCTTACAGGCAGGAGGTTAAAGAGCTGGCTGTCTGGTGCAGTCTCAACAACCTGGAGCTTAACACGCTCAAAACAGTGGAGATGATCGTGGACTTCAGGAGAAATCCCCCTGCACTCCCCCCACTCACCATCATGAACAGCACTGTGACTGCAGTGGAGTCATTCAGGTTCCTGGGCACCACTATCTCTCAGGACCTGAAGTGGGACATTCACATTGACTCCATTGTGAAAAAGGCCCAGCAGAGGTTGTACTTCCTTCGCCAGCTGAGGAAGTTTAACCTGCCACAGGATCTGCTGAAACAGTTCTACTCCACCATCATCGAATCCATCCTCTGCACTTCAGTAACTGTCTGGTTCAGCTCAGCTTCTAAATCGGACCTCAGAAGACTACAGAGGGTAGTCCGGACTGCTGAGCGAATTATCGGTACAACCCTCCCATCTATTCAAGAACTGTACTTATCCAGAGTGAGCAAAAGGGCTGTTAAAATCACTCTGGACCCCTCACATCCAGCACACTCCCTCTTTGAACTGTTGCCATCTGGTCAACGCTACAGAGCACTGAGCACCAGAACGACCAGACACAGGAACAGTTTCTTCCCTCAGGCAATCCATCTTATGAACAGCTGATAATAACTGTGGGACACACTACACTATTTATATTTATATACACTACACTTTTTATCCAACACACATACTTAGCGTACACGTAAATCTTTTGCACATAATATACATGTACATACATGGAACACACTATACTACTTATATTTATATTTATATACACATACACTTATTTATCCAAACACACATACTTAGCGTACAGTTACAATTTTTCCACATAATATACATGTACATACATAAATGCTCTTTTTAATATACCTGCCATACATTGTCAATTTGTATATTGTCAATCCTTACCCACCTATTTGTATTTTTTTGTATTTTTTATTCCTTATTGTGTTTTTTGTTCTGTCGCTGTTATGTTGCACTGCGGAGCTCTGTCACGAAAACAAATTCCTCGTATGTGTGAACATACCTGGCAATAAAGCTCATTCTGATTCTGATTCTGATTCTAACACATTAAAAACTGTCTTACAGCATTGCAAAAACATTGTATTTCATAAGGCATAAGCATCTTTCAGTTTGGCAAGATTTGCACTGAATATTGAATGAAGCACCTTTCTCTCATAGAGAGACAAGCGTTTGAGCAGATTTGGGCTAGATTTCACTTCATTTGAACAGAAGCACTATTTCAACATTACTGGTCTCAGAAACTTGTAAACTGACAATCTTGAGCTTTGAAGTCCTAACATAAGTTTTTGTGCATATAACTTCTAACACATTAAAAACTGTCTTACAGCATTGCAAAAACATTGTATTTCATAAGGCATAAGCATCTTTCAGTTTGGCAAGATTTGCACTGAATATTGAATGAAGCAGCTTTCTCTCATAGAGAGACAAGCTTTTTGAGAAGATTTGGGCTAGATTTCACTTAATTTGAACAGAAGCACTATTTCAACATTACTGGTCTCAGAAACCTGTAAACTGACAATCTTGAGCATTGAAGTCCTAACATAAGTTTTTGTGCATATAACTTCTAACACATTAAAAACTGTCTTACAGCATTGCAAAAACATTGTATTTCATAAGGCATAAGCATCTTTCAGTTTGGCAAGATTTGCACTGAATATTGAATGAAGCAGCTTTCTCTCATAGAGAGACAAGCTTTTGAGCAGATTTGGGCTAGATTTCACTTCATTTGAACTGAAGCACTATTTCAACATTACTGGTCTCAGAAACCTGTAAACTGACAATCTTGAGCATTGAAGTCCTAACATAAGGTTTTGTGCATATAACTTCTAACACATTAAAAACTGTCTTTACAGCATTGCAAAATCATTTTACTTCATAAGACATAAGCATCTTTCAGTTTGGCAAGATTTGTACTGAATATTGAATAAAGCAGCTTTCTCTCATAGAGAGACAAGCATTTGAGCAGATTTGGGCTAGATTTCACTTCATTTGAACAAAAGCACTATTTCATCATAACTAGTCTCAGAAACTTGTAAACTGACAATCTTGAGTATTGAAGTCCTAACATAAGGTTTTGTGCATATAACTTCTAACACATTAAAAACTGTCTTACAGCATTGCAAAAACATTGTATTTCATAAGGCATAAGCATCTTTCAGTTTGGCAAGATTTGCACTGAATATTGAATGAAGCAGCTCTATCTCACAGAGAGACAAGCTTTTGAGCATATTTGGGCTAGATTTCACTTCATTTGAACAGAATCACTATTTAAACATAACTGGTCTCAGAAACCTGTAAACTGACAATCTTGAGCATTGAAGTCCTAACATAAGTTTTTGTGCATATAACTTCTAACACATTAAAAACTGTCTTACAGCATTGCAAAAACATTGTATTTCATAAGGCATAAGCATCTTTCAGTTTGGCAAGATTTGCACTGAATATTGAATGAAGCAGCTCTATCTCACAGAGAGACAAGCTTTTGAGCATATTTGGGCTAGATTTCACTTCATTTGAACAAAATCACTATTTAAACATAACTGGTCTCAGAAACCTGTAAACTGACAATCTTGAGCATTGAAGTCCTAACATAAGTTTTTGTGCATATAACTTCTAACACATTAAAAACTGTCTTACAGCATTGCAAAAACATTGTATTTCATAAGGCATAAGCATCTTTCAGTTTGGCAAGATTTGCACTGAATATTGAATGAAGCAGCTTTCTCTCATAGAGAGACAAGCTTTTGAGCAGATTTGGGCTAGATTTCACTTCATTTGAACAGAAGCACTATTTCAACATTACTGGTCTCAGAAACCTGTAAACTGACAATCTTGAGCATTGAAGTCCTAACATAAGGTTTTGTGCATATAACTTCTAACACATTAAAAACTGTCTTACAGCATTGCAAAAACATTGTATTTCATAAGGCATAAGCATCTTTCAGTTTGGCAAGATTTGCACTGAATATTGAATGAAGCACCTTTCTCTCATAGAGAGACAAGCTTTTGAGCAGATTTGGGCTAGATTTCACTTCATTTGAACAGAAGCACTATTTCAACATTACTGGTCTCAGAAACTTGTAAACTGACAATCTTGAGCTTTGAAGTCCTAACATAAGTTTTTGTGCATATAACTTCTAACACATTAAAAACTGTCTTACAGCATTGCAAAAACGTTGTATTTCATAAGGCATAAGCATCTTTCAGTTTGGCAAGATTTGCACTGAATATTGAATGAAGCAGCTTTCTCTCATAGAGAGACAAGCTTTTGAGCAGATTTGGGCTAGATTTCACTTCATTTGAACAGAAGCACTGTTTCAACATTACTGGTCTCAGAAACCTGTAAACTGACAATCTTGAGCATTGAAGTCCTAACATAAGTTTTTGTGCATATAACTTCTAACACATTAAAAACTGTCTCAACGCATTGCAAAAACATTGTATTTCATAAGGCATAAGCATCTTTCAGTTTGGCAAGATTTGCACTGAATATTGAATGAAGCAGCTTTCTCTCATAGAGAGACAAGCTTTTGAGCAGATTTGGGCTAGATTTCACTTCATTTGAACAGAAGCACTATTTCAACATTACTGGTCTCAGAAACCTGTAAACTGACAATCTTGAGCATTGAAGTCCTAACATAAGTTTTTGTGCATATAACTTCTAACACATTAAAAACTGTCTCCACTGCATTGCAGAAATCATTTTATTTCATAAGACATAAGCATCTTTCAGTTTGGCAAGATTTGCACTGAATATTGAATAAAGCAGCTTTCTCTCATAGAAAGACAAGCATTTGAGCAGATTTGGGCTAGATTTCACTTCATTTGAACAAAAGCACTATTTCATCATAACTGGTCTCATAAACTTGTAAACTGACAATCTTGAGTATTGAAGTCCTAACATAAGGTTTTGTGCATATAACTTCTAACACATTAAAAACTGTCTTACAGCATTGCAAAAACAGTGTATTTCATAAGGCATAAGCATCTTTCAGTTTGGCAAGATTTGCACTGAATATTGAATGAAGCAGCTCTATCTCACAGAGAGACAAGCTTTTGAGCATATTTGGGCTAGATTTCACTTCATTTGAACAGAATCACTATTTAAACATAACTGGTCTCAGAAACCTGTAAACTGACAATCTTGAGCATTGAAGTCCTAACATAAGTTTTGTGCATATAACTTCTAACACATTAAAAACTGTCTTACAGCATTGCAAAAACATTGTATTTCATAAGGCATAAGCATCTTTCAGTTTGGCAAGATTTGCACTGAATATTGAATGAAGCAGCTTTCTCTCATAGAGAGACAAGCTTTTGAGCAGATTTGGGCTAGATTTCACTTCATTTGAACAGAAGCACTATTTCAACATTACTGGTCTCAGAAACCTGTAAACTGACAATCTTGAGCATTGAAGTCCTAACATAAGTTTTTGTGCATATAACTTCTAACACATTAAAAACTGTCTCCACTGCATTGCAGAAATCATTTTATTTCATAAGACATAAGCATCTTTCAGTTTGGCAAGATTTGCACTGAATATTGAATAAAGCAGCTTTCTCTCATAGAGAGACAAGCATTTGAGCAGATTTGGGCTAGATTTCACTTCATTTGAACAAAAGCACTATTTCATCATAACTGGTCTCATAAACTTGTAAACTGACAATCTTGAGTATTGAAGTCCTAACATAAGGTTTTGTGCATATAACTTCTAACACATTAAAAACTGTCTTACAGCATTGCAAAAACAGTGTATTTCATAAGGCATAAGCATCTTTCAGTTTGGCAAGATTTGCACTGAATATTGAATGAAGCAGCTCTATCTAACAGAGAGACAAGCTTTTGAGCATATTTGGGCTAGATTTCACTTCATTTGAACAGAATCACTATTTAAACATAACTGGTCTCAGAAACCTGTAAACTGACAATCTTGAGCATTGAAGTCCTAACATAAGTTTTGTGCATATAACTTCTAACACATTAAAAACTGTCTTACAGCATTGCATAAACATTGTATTTCATAAGGCATAAGCATCTTTCAGTTTGGCAAGATTTGCACTGAATATTGAATGAAGCAGCTCTATCTCACAGAGAGACAAGCTTTTGAGCAGATTTGGGCTAGATTTCACTTAATTTGAACAGAAGCACTATTTCAACATAACTGGTCTCAGAAACCTGTAAACTGACAATCTTGAGCATTGAAGTCCTAACATAAGTTTTTGTGCATATAACTTCTAACACATTAAAAACTGTCTCAACGCATTGCAAAAACATTGTATTTCATAAGGCATAAGCATCTTTCAGTTTGGCAAGATTTGCACTGAATATTGAATGAAGCAGCTCTATCTCACAGAGAGACAAGCTTTTGAGCATATTTGGGCTAGATTTCACTTCATTTGAACAGAATCACTATTTAAACATAACTGGTCTCAGAAACCTGTAAACTGACAATCTTGAGCATTGAAGTCCTAACATAAGTTTTTGTTCATATAACTTCTAACACATTAAAAACTGTCTTACAGCATTGTAAAAACATTGTATTTCATAAGGCATAAGCATCTTTCAGTTTGGCAAGATTTGCACTGAATATTGAATGAAGCAGCTCTATCTCACAGATAGACAAGCTTTTGAGCATATTTGGGCTAGATTTCACTTCATTTGAACAGAATCGCTATTTAAACATAACTGGTCTCAGAAACCTGTAAACTGACAACCTTGAGCATTGAAGTCCTAACATAAGTTTTTGTGCATATAACTTCTAACACATTAAAAACTGTCTTACAGCATTGCAAAAACATTGTATTTCATAAGGCATAAGCATCTTTCAGTTTGGCAAGATTTGCACTGAATATTGAATGAAGCAGCTTTCTCTCATAGAGAGACAAGCTTTTGAGCAGATTTGGGCTAGATTTCACTTCATTTGAACAGAAGCACTATTTCAACATTACTGGTCTCAGAAACCTGTAAACTGACAATATTGAGCATTGAAGTCCTAACATAAGTTTTTGTGCATATAACTTCTAACACATTAAAAACTGTCTCAACGCATTGCAAAAACATTGTATTTCATAAGGCATAAGAAACTTTCAGTTTGGCAAGATTTGCACTGAATATTGAATGAAGCAGCTTTCTCTCATAGAGAGACAAGCTTTTGAGCAGATTTGGGCTAGATTTCACTTCATTTGAACAGAAGCACTATTTCAACATTACTGGTCTCAGAAACCTGTAAACTGACAATCTTGAGCATTGAAGTCCTAACATAAGTTTTTGTGCATATAACTTCTAACACATTAAAAACTGTCTCCACTGCATTGCAGAAATCATTTTATTTCATAAGACATAAGCATCTTTCAGTTTGGCAAGATTTGCACTGAATATTGAATGAAGCAGCTTTCTCTCATAGAGAGACAAGCTTTTTGAGCAAATTTGGGCTAGATTTCACTTCATTTGAACAGAAGCACTATTTCAACATTACTGGTCTCAGATACCTGTAAACTGACAATCTTGAGCATTGAAGTCCTAACATATGTTTTTGTGCATATAACTTCTAACACATTAAAAACCGTCTCAAGGCATTGCAGAAGTCATTTTATTTCATAAGACATAAGCATCTTTCAGTTTGCAAGATTTGCACTGAACATTGAATGAAGCAGCTCTATCTCACAGAGAGACAAGCTTTTGAGCAGATTTGGGCTAGATATCACTTCATTTGAACAGAAGCACTATTTCAACATTACTGGTCTCAGAAACGTGTAAACTGACAATCTTGAGCATTGAAGTCCTAACATAAGGTTTTGTGCATATAACTTCTAACACATTAAAAACTGTCTTACAGCATTGCAAAAACATTGTATTTCATAAGGCATAAGCATCTTTCAGTTTGGCAAGATTTGCACTGAATATTGAATGAAGCAGCTCTATCTCACAGATAGACAAGCTTTTGAGCATATTTGGGCTAGATTTCACTTCATTTGAACAGAATCACTATTTAAACATAACTGGTCTCAGAAACCTGTAAACTGACAACCTTGAGCATTGAAGTCCTAACATAAGTTTTTGTGCATATAACTTCTAACACATTAAAAACTGTCTTACAGCATTGCAAAAACATTGTATTTCATAAGGCATAAGCATCTTTCAGTTTGGCAAGATTTGCACTGAATATTGAATGAAGCAGCTTTCTCTCATAGAGAGACAAGCTTTTGAGCAGATTTGGACTAGATTTCACTTCATTTGAACAGAAGCACTATTTCAACATTACTGGTCTCAGAAACCTGTAAACTGACAATCTTGAGCATTGAAGTCCTAACATAAGGTTTTGTGCATATAACTTCTAACACATTAAAAACTGTCTTACAGAATTGCAAAAACATTGTATTTCATAAGGCATAAGCATCTTTCAGTTTGGCAAGATTTGCACTGAATATTGAATGAAGCAGCATTCTCTCATAGAGAGACAAGCTTTTGAGCAGATTTGGGCTAGATTTCACTTCATTTGAACAGAAGCACTATTTCAACATTACTGGTCTCAGAAACCTGTAAACTGACAATCTTGAGCATTGAAGTCCTAACATAAGTTTTTGTGCATATAACTTCTAACACATTAAAAACTGTCTCCACTGCATTGCAGAAATCATTTTATTTCATAAGACATAAGCATCTTTCAGTTTGGCAAGATTTGCACTGAATATTGAATGAAGCAGCTTTCTCTCATAGAGAGACAAGCTTTTTGAGCAAATTTGGGCTAGATTTCACTTCATTTGAACAGAAGCACTATTTCAACATTACTGGTCTCAGATACCTGTAAACTGACAATCTTGAGCATTGAAGTCCTAACATATGTTTTTGTGCATATAACTTCAAACACATTAAAAACCGTCTCAAGGCATTGCAGAAGTCATTTTATTTCATAAGACATAAGCATCTTTCAGTTTGCAAGATTTGCACTGAACATTGAATGAAGCAGCTCTATCTCACAGAGAGACAAGCTTTTGAGCAGATTTGGGCTAGATATCACTTCATTTGAACAGAAGCACTATTTCAACATTACTGGTCTCAGAAACGTGTAAACTGACAATCTTGAGCATTGAAGTCCTAACATAAGGTTTTGTGCATATAACTTCTAACACATTAAAAACTGTCTTACAGCATTGCAAAAACATTGTATTTCATAAGGCATAAGCATCTTTCAGTTTGGCAAGATTTGCACTGAATATTGAATGAAGCAGCTCTATCTCACAGATAGACAAGCTTTTGAGCATATTTGGGCTAGATTTCACTTCATTTGAACAGAATCACTATTTAAACATAACTGGTCTCAGAAACCTGTAAACTGACAACCTTGAGCATTGAAGTCCTAACATAAGTTTTTGTGCATATAACTTCTAACACATTAAAAACTGTCTTACAGCATTGCAAAAACATTGTATTTCATAAGACATAAGCATCTTTCAGTTTGGCAAGATTTGCACTGAATATTGAATGAAGCAGCTTTCTCTCATAGAGAGACAAGCTTTTGAGCAGATTTGGACTAGATTTCACTTCATTTGAACAGAAGCACTATTTCAACATTACTGGTCTCAGAAACCTGTAAACTGACAATCTTGAGCATTGAAGTCCTAACATAAGGTTTTGTGCATATAACTTCTAACACATTAAAAACTGTCTTACAGCATTGCAAAAACATTGTATTTCATAAGGCATAAGCATCTTTCAGTTTGGCAAGATTTGCACTGAATATTGAATGAAGCACCTTTCTCTCATAGAGAGACAAGCGTTTGAGCAGATTTGGGCTAGATTTCACTTCATTTGAACAGAAGCACTATTTCAACATTACTGGTCTCAGAAACTTGTAAACTGACAATCTTGAGCTTTGAAGTCCTAACATAAGTTTTTGTGCATATAACTTCTAACACATTAAAAACTGTCTTACAGCATTGCAAAAACATTGTATTTCATAAGGCATAAGCATCTTTCAGTTTGGCAAGATTTGCACTGAATATTGAATGAAGCAGCTTTCTCTCATAGAGAGACATGCTTTTTGAGAAGATTTGGGCTAGATTTCACTTCATTTGAACAGAAGCACTATTTCAACATTACTGGTCTCAGAAACCTGTAAACTGACAATCTTGAGCATTGAAGTCCTAACATAAGTTTTTGTGCATATAACTTCTAACACATTAAAAACTGTCTTACAGCATTGCAAAAACATTGTATTTCATAAGGCATAAGCATCTTTCAGTTTGGCAAGATTTGCACTGAATATTGAATGAAGCAGCTTTCTCTCATAGAGAGACGAGCTTTTGAGCAGATTTGGGCTATATTTCACTTCATTTGAACAGAAGCACTATTTCAACATTACTGGTCTCAGAAACCTGTAAACTGACAATCTTGAGCATTGAAGTCCTAACATAAGGTTTTGTGCATATAACTTCTAACACATTAAAAACTGTCTTACAGCATTGCAAAAACATTGTATTTCATAAGGCATAAGCATCTTTCAGTTTGGCAAGATTTGCACTGAATATTGAATGAAGCACCTTTCTCTCATAGAGAGACAAGCTTTTGAGCAGATTTGGGCTAGATTTCACTTCATTTGAACAGAAGCACTATTTCAACATTACTGGTCTCAGAAACTTGTAAACTGACAATCTTGAGCTTTGAAGTCCTAACATAAGTTTTTGTGCATATAACTTCTAACACATTAAAAACTGTCTTACAGCATTGCAAAAACATTGTATTTCATAAGGCATAAGCATCTTTCAGTTTGGCAAGATTTGCACTGAATATTGAATGAAGCAGCTTTCTCTCATAGAGAGACAAGCTTTTGAGCAGATTTGGGCTAGATTTCACTTCATTTGAACAGAAGCACTATTTCAACATTACTGGTCTCAGAAACCTGTAAACTGACAATCTTGAGCATTGAAGTCCTAACATAAGTTTTTGTGCATATAACTTCTAACACATTAAAAACTGTCTCAACGCATTGCAAAAACATTGTATTTCATAAGGCATAAGAATCTTTCAGTTTGGCAAGATTTGCACTGAATATTGAATGAAGCAGCTTTCTCTCATAGAGAGACAAGCTTTTGAGCAGATTTGGGCTAGATTTCACTTCATTTGAACAGAAGCACTATTTCAACATTACTGGTCTCAGAAACGTGTAAACTGACAATCTTGAGCATTGAAGTCCTAACATATGTTTTTGTGCATATAACTTCTAACACATTAAAAACCGTCTCAAGGCATTGCAGAAGTCATTTTATTTCATAAGACATAAGCATCTTTCAGTTTGCAAGATTTGCACTGAACATTGAATGAAGCAGCTCTATCTCACAGAGAGACAAGCTTTTGAGCAGATTTGGGCTAGATATCACTTCATTTGAACAGAAGCACTATTTCAACATTACTGGTCTCAGAAACGTGTAAACTGACAATCTTGAGCATTGAAGTCCTAACATAAGGTTTTGTGCATATAACTTCTAACACATTAAAAACTGTCTTACAGCATTGCAAAAACATTGTATTTCATAAGGCATAAGCATCTTTCAGTTTGGCAAGATTTGCACTGAATATTGAATGAAGCACCTTTCTCTCATAGAGAGACAAGCTTTTGAGCAGATTTGGGCTAGATTTCACTTCATTTGAACAGAAGCACTATTTCAACATTACTGGTCTCAGAAACTTGTAAACTGACAATCTTGAGCTTTGAAGTCCTAACATAAGTTTTTGTGCATATAACTTCTAACACATTAAAAACTGTCTCAACTTATTGCAGAAGTCATTTTATTTCTTAAGACATAAGCATCTTTCAGTTTGGCAAGATTTGCACTGAATAATGAATGAAGCACCTTTCTCTCATAGAGAGACAAGCTTTTGAGCAGATTTGGGCTAGATTTCACTTCATTTGAACAGAAGCACTATTTCAACATTACTGGTCTCAGAAACCTGTAAACTGACAATCTTGAGCATTGAAGTCCTAACATAAGTTTTTGTGCATATAACTTCTAACACATTAAAAACTGTCTCAACGCATTGCAAAAACATTGTATTTCATAAGGCATAAGCATCTTTCAGTTTGGCAAGATTTGCACTGAATATTGAATAAAGCAGCTCTATCTCACAGAGAGACAAGCTTTTGAGCAGATTTGGGCTAGATTTCACTTCATTTGAACAGAAGCACTATTTCAACATTACTGCTCTCAGAAACTTGTAAACTGACAATCTTGAGCATTGCAGTCCTAACATAAGTTTTTGTGCATATAACTTCTAACACATTAAAAACTGTCTCCACTGCATTGCAGAAATCATTTTATTTCATAAGACATAAGCATCTTTCAGTTTGGCAAGATTTGCACTGAATATTGAATAAAGCAGCTTTCTCTCATAGAGAGACAAGCTTTTGAGCAGATTTGGGCTAGATTTCACTTCATTTGAACAGAAGCACTATTTCAACATTACTGCTCTCAGAAACTTGTAAACTGACAATCTTGAGCATTGCAGTCCTAACATAAGTTTTTGTGCATATAACTTCTAACACATTAAAAACTGTCTCCACTGCATTGCAGAAATCTTTTTATTTCATAAGACATAAGCATCTTTCAGTTTGGCAAGATTTGCACTGAATATTGAATAAAGCAGCTTTCTCTCATAGAGAGACAAGCTTTTGAGCAGATTTGGGCTAGATTTCACTTCATTTGAACAGAAGCACTATTTCAACATTACTGGTCTCAGAAACCTGTAAACTGACAATCTTGAGCATTGAAGTCCTAACATAAGTTTTTGTGCATATAACTTCTAACACATTAAAAACTGTCTCAACGCATTGCAAAAACATTGTATTTCATAAGGCATAAGCATCTTTCAGTTTGGCAAGATTTGCACTGAATATTGAATGAAGCAGCTTTCTCTCATAGAGAGACAAGCTTTTGAGCAGATTTGGGCTAGATTTCACTTCATTTGAACAGAAGCACTATTTCAACATTACTGGTCTCAGAAACCTGTAAACTGACAATCTTGAGCATTAAAGTCCTAACATAAGTTTTTGTGCATATAACTTCTAACACATTAAAAACTGTCTCAACGAATTGCAGAAGTCATTTTATTTCTTAAGACATAAGCATCTTTCAGTTTGGCAAGATTTGCACTGAATATTGAATGAAGCAGCTTTCTCTCATAGAGAGACAAGCTTTTGAGCAGATTTGGGCTAGATTTCACTTCATTTGAACAGAAGCACTATTTCAACATTACTGGTCTCAGAAACCTGTAAACTGACAATCTTGAGCATTGAAGTCCTAACATAAGGTTTAGTGCATATAACTTCTAACACATTAAAAACTGTCTTACAGCATTGCAAAAACATTGTATTTCATAAGGCATAAGCATCTTTCAGTTTGGCAAGATTTGCACTGAATATTGAATGAAGCAGCATTCTCTCATAGAGAGACAAGCTTTTGAGCAGATTTGGGCTAGATTTCACTTCATTTGAACAGAAGCACTATTTCAACATTATTGGTCTCAGAAACCTGTAAACTGACAATCTTGAGCATTAAAGTCCTAACATAAGTTTTTGTGCATATAACTTCTAACACATTAAAAACTGTCTCAACGCATTGCAGAAGTCATTTTATTTCTTAAGACATAAGCATCTTTCAGTTTGGCAAGATTTGCAATGAATATTGAATGAAGCAGCTCTATCTCACAGAGAGACAAGCTTTTGAGCATATTTGGGCTAGATTTCACTTCATTTGAACAGAATCACTATTTAAACATAGCTGGTCTCAGAAACCTGTAAACTGACAATCTTGAGCATTGAAGTCCTAACATAAGTTTTTGTGCATATAACTTCTAACACATTAAAAACTGTCTTACAGCATTGCAAAAACATTGTATTTCATAAGGCATAAGCATCTTTCAATTTGGCAAGATTTGCACTGAATATTGAATGAAGCAGCTTTCTCTCATAGAGAGACAAGCTTTTGAGCAGATTTGGGCTAGATTTCACTTCATTTGAACAGAAGCACTATTTCAACATTACTGGTCTCAGAAACCTGTAAACTGACAATCTTGAGCATTGAAGTCCTAACATAAGGTTTAGTGCATATAACTTCTAACACATTAAAAACTGTCTTACAGCATTGCAAAAACATTGTATTTCATAAGGCATAAGCATCTTTCAGTTTGGCAAGATTTGCACTGAATATTGAATGAAGCACCTTTCTCTCATAGAGAGACAACCTTTTGAGCATATTTGGGCTAGATTTCACTTCATTTGAACAGAAGCAATATTTCAACATTACTGGTCTCAGAAACCTGTAAACTGACAATCTTGAGCATTGAAGTCCTAACATCCGTCATAAGGTTTTGTGCATATAACTTCTAACACATTAAAAACTGTCTTACAGCATTGCAAAAACATTGTATTTCATAAGGCATAAGCATCTTTCAGTTTGGCAAGATTTGCACTGAATATTGAATGAAGCAGCTCTATCTCACAGAGAGACAAGCTTTTGAGCATATTTGGGCTAGATTTCACTTCATTTGAACAGAATCACTATTTAAACATAACTGGTCTCAGAAACCTGTAAACTGACAATCTTGAGCATTGAAGTCCTAACATAAGTTTTTGTGCATATAACTTCTAACACATTAAAAACTGTCTTACAGCATTGCATAAACATTGTATTTCATAAGGCATAAGCATCTTTCAGTTTGGCAAGATTTGCACTGAATATTGAATGAAGCAGCTTTCTCTCATAGAGAGACAAGCTTTTGAGCAGATTTGGGCTAGATTTCACTTAATTTGAACAGAAGCACTATTTCAACATTACTGGTCTCAGAAACCTGTAAACTGACAATCTTGAGCATTGAAGTCCTAACATAAGGTTTAGTGCATATAACTTCTAACACATTAAAAACTGTCTTACAGCATTGCAAAAACATTGTATTTCATAAGGCATAAGCATCTTTCAGTTTGGCAAGATTTGCACTGAATATTGAATGAAGCAGCATTCTCTCATAGAGAGACAAGCTTTTGAGCAGATTTGGGCTAGATTTCACTTCATTTGAACAGAAGCACTATTTCAACATTATTGGTCTCAGAAACCTGTAAACTGACAATCTTGAGCATTGAAGTCCTAACATAAGTTTTTGTGCATATAACTTCTAACACATTAAAAACTGTCTCAACGCATTGCAGAAGTTATTTTATTTCTTAAGACATAAGCATCTTTCAGTTTGGCAAGATTTGCACTGAATATTGAATGAAGCACCTTTCTCTCATAGAGAGACAACCTTTTGAGCATATTTGGGCTAGATTTCACTTCATTTGAACAGAAGCACTATTTCAACATTACTGGTCTCAGAAACCTGTAAACTGACAATCTTGAGCATTAAAGTCCTAACATAAGTTTTTGTGCATATAACTTCTAACACATTAAAAACTGTCTCAACGCATTGCAGAAGTCATTTTATTTCTTAAGACATAAGCATCTTTCAGTTTGGCAAGATTTGCACTGAATATTGAATGAAGCAGCTCTATCTCACAGAGAGACAAGCTTTTGAGCATATTTGGGCTAGATTTCACTTCATTTGAACAGAATCACTATTTAAACATAACTGGTCTCAGAAACCTGTAAACTGACAATCTTGAGCATTGAAGTCCTAACATAAGTTTTTGTGCATATAACTTCTAACACATTAAAAACTGTCTTACAGCATTGCAAAAACATTGTATTTCATAAGGCATAAGCATCTTTCAATTTGGCAAGATTTGCACTGAATATTGAATGAAGCAGCTTTCTCTCATAGAGAGACAAGCTTTTGAGCAGATTTGGGCTAGATTTCACTTCATTTGAACAGAAGCACTATTTCAACATTACTGGTCTCAGAAACCTGTAAACTGACAATCTTGAGCATTGAAGTCCTAACATAAGGTTTAGTGCATATAACTTCTAACACATTAAAAACTGTCTTACAGCATTGCAAAAACATTGTATTTCATAAGGCATAAGCATCTTTCAGTTTGGCAAGATTTGCACTGAATATTGAATGAAGCACCTTTCTCTCATAGAGAGACAACCTTTTGAGCATATTTGGGCTAGATTTCACTTCATTTGAACAGAAGCAATATTTCAACATTACTGGTCTCAGAAACCTGTAAACTGACAATCTTGAGCATTGAAGTCCTAACATAAGTTTTTGTGCATATAACTTCTAACACATTAAAAACTGTCTTACAGCATTGCAAAAACATTGTATTTCATAAGGCATAAGCATCTTTCAGTTTGGCAAGATTTGCACTGAATATTGAATAAAGCAGCTCTATCTCACAGAGAGACAAGCTTTTGAGCATATTTTGGCTAGATTTCACTTCATTTGAACAGAATCACTATTTAAACATAACTGGTCTCAGAAACCTGTAAACTGACAATCTTGAGCATTGAAGTCCTAACATAAGTTTTTGTGCATATAACTTCTAACACATTAAAAACTGTCTTACAGCATTGCAAAAACATTGTATTTCATAAGGCATAAGCATCTTTCAGTTTGGCAAGATTTGCACTGAATATTGAATGAAGCAGCTCTATCTCACAGAGAGACAAGCTTTTGAGCATATTTGGGCTAGATTTCACTTCATTTGAACAGAATCACTATTTCAACATAACTGGTCTCAGAAACCTGTAAACTGACAATCTTGAGCATTGAAGTCCTAACATAAGTTTTTGTGAATATAACTTCTAACACATTAAAAACTGTCTTACAGCATTGCAAAAACATTGTATTTCATAAGGCATAAGCATCTTTCAGTTTGGCAAGATTTGCACTGAATATTGAATGAAGCAGCTTTCTCTCATAGAGAGACAAGCTTTTGAGCAGATTTGGGCTAGATTTCACTTCATTTGAACAGAAGCACTATTTCAACATTACTGGTCTCAGAAACCTGTAAACTGACAATCTTGAGCATTGAAGTCCTAACATAAGTTTTTGTGCATATAACTTCTAACACATTAAAAACTGTCTTACAGCATTGCATAAACATTGTATTTCATAAGGCATAAGCATCTTTCAGTTTGGCAAGATTTGCACTGAATATTGAATGAAGCAGCTTTCTCTCATAGAGAGACAAGCTTTTGAGCAGATTTGGGCTAGATTTCACTTCATTTGAACAGAAGCACTATTTCAACATTACTGGTCTCAGAAACCTGTAAACTGACAATCTTGAGCATTGAAGTCCTAACATAAGGTTTAGTGCATATAACTTCTAACACATTAAAAACTGTCTTACAGCATTGCAAAAACATTGTATTTCATAAGGCATAAGCATCTTTCAGTTTGGCAAGATTTGCACTGAATATTGAATGAAGCAGCATTCTCTCATAGAGAGACAAGCTTTTGAGCAGATTTGGGCTAGATTTCACTTCATTTGAACAGAAGCACTATTTCAACATTATTGGTCTCAGAAACCTGTAAACTGACAATCTTGAGCATTGAAGTCCTAACATAAGTTTTTGTGCATATAACTTCTAACACATTAAAAACTGTCTCAACGCATTGCAGAAGTTATTTTATTTCTTAAGACATAAGCATCTTTCAGTTTGGCAAGATTTGCACTGAATATTGAATGAAGCACCTTTCTCTCATAGAGAGACAACCTTTTGAGCATATTTGGGCTAGATTTCACTTCATTTGAACAGAAGCACTATTTCAACATTACTGGTCTCAGAAACCTGTAAACTGACAATCTTGAGCATTAAAGTCCTAACATAAGTTTTTGTGCATATAACTTCTAACACATTAAAAACTGTCTCAACGCATTGCAGAAGTCATTTTATTTCTTAAGACATAAGCATCTTTCAGTTTGGCAAGATTTGCACTGAATATTGAATGAAGCAGCTCTATCTCACAGAGAGACAAGCTTTTGAGCATATTTGGGCTAGATTTCACTTCATTTGAACAGAATCACTATTTAAACATAACTGGTCTCAGAAACCTGTAAACTGACAATCTTGAGCATTGAAGTCCTAACATAAGTTTTTGTGCATATAACTTCTAACACATTAAAAACTGTCTTACAGCATTGCAAAAACATTGTATTTCATAAGGCATAAGCATCTTTCAATTTGGCAAGATTTGCACTGAATATTGAATGAAGCAGCTTTCTCTCATAGAGAGACAAGCTTTTGAGCAGATTTGGGCTAGATTTCACTTCATTTGAACAGAAGCACTATTTCAACATTACTGGTCTCAGAAACCTGTAAACTGACAATCTTGAGCATTGAAGTCCTAACATAAGGTTTAGTGCATATAACTTCTAACACATTAAAAACTGTCTTACAGCATTGCAAAAACATTGTATTTCATAAGGCATAAGCATCTTTCAGTTTGGCAAGATTTGCACTGAATATTGAATGAAGCACCTTTCTCTCATAGAGAGACAACCTTTTGAGCATATTTGGGCTAGATTTCACTTCATTTGAACAGAAGCAATATTTCAACATTACTGGTCTCAGAAACCTGTAAACTGACAATCTTGAGCATTGAAGTCCTAACATCCGTCATAAGGTTTTGTGCATATAACTTCTAACACATTAAAAACTGTCTTACAGCATTGCAAAAACATTGTATTTCATAAGGCATAAGCATCTTTCAGTTTGGCAAGATTTGCACTGAATATTGAATGAAGCAGCTCTATCTCACAGAGAGACAAGCTTTTGAGCATATTTGGGCTAGATTTCACTTCATTTGAACAGAATCACTATTTAAACATAACTGGTCTCAGAAACCTGTAAACTGACAATCTTGAGCATTGAAGTCCTAACATAAGTTTTTGTGCATATAACTTCTAACACATTAAAAACTGTCTTACAGCATTGCAAAAACATTGTATTTCATAAGGCATAAGCATCTTTCAGTTTGGCAAGATTTGCACTGAATATTGAATGAAGCAGCTCTATCTCACAGAGAGACAAGCTTTTGAGCATATTTGGGCTAGATTTCACTTCATTTGAACAGAATCACTATTTCAACATAACTGGTCTCAGAAACCTGTAAACTGACAATCTTGAGCATTGAAGTCCTAACATAAGTTTTTGTGCATATAACTTCTAACACATTAAAAACTGTCTTACAGCATTGCAAAAACATTGTATTTCATAAGGCATAAGCATCTTTCAGTTTGGCAAGATTTGCACTGAATATTGAATGAAGCAGCTCTATCTCACAGAGAGACAAGCTTTTGAGCATATTTGGGCTAGATTTCACTTCATTTGAACAGAAGCACTATTTCAACATTACTGGTCTCAGAAACCTGTAAACTGACAATCTTGAGCATTGAAGTCCTAACATAAGTTTTTGTGCATATAACTTCTAACACATTAAAAACTGTCTTACAGCATTGCAAAAACATTGTATTTCATAAGGCATAAGCATCTTTCAGTTTGGCAAGATTTGCACTGAATATTGAATAAAGCAGCTCTATCTCACAGAGAGACAAGCTTTTGAGCATATTTGGGCTAGATTTCACTTCATTTGAACAGAATCACTATTTAAACATAACTGGTCTCAGAAACCTGTAAACTGACAATCTTGAGCATTGAAGTCCTAACATAAGTTTTTGTGCATATAACTTCTAACACATTAAAAACTGTCTTACAGCATTGCAAAAACATTGTATTTCATAAGGCATAAGCATCTTTCAGTTTGGCAAGATTTGCACTGAATATTGAATGAAGCAGCTCTATCTCACAGAGAGACAAGCTTTTGAGCATATTTGGGCTAGATTTCACTTCATTTGAACAGAATCACTATTTCAACATAACTGGTCTCAGAAACCTGTAAACTGACAATCTTGAGCATTGAAGTCCTAACATAAGTTTTTGTGAATATAACTTCTAACACATTAAAAACTGTCTTACAGCATTGCAAAAACATTGTATTTCATAAGGCATAAGCATCTTTCAGTTTGGCAAGATTTGCACTGAATATTGAATGAAGCAGCTTTCTCTCATAGAGAGACAAGGTTTTGAGCAGATTTGGGCTAGATTTCACTTCATTTGAACAGAAGCACTATTTCAACATTACTGGTCTCAGAAACCTGTAAACTGACAATCTTGAGCATTGAAGTCCTAACATAAGTTTTTGTGCATATAACTTCTAACACATTAAAAACTGTCTTACAGCATTGCATAAACATTGTATTTCATAAGGCATAAGCATCTTTCAGTTTGGCAAGATTTGCACTGAATATTGAATGAAGCAGCTTTCTCTCATAGAGAGACAAGCTTTTGAGCAGATTTGGGCTAGATTTCACTTCATTTGAACAGAAGCACTATTTCAACATTACTGGTCTCAGAAACCTGTAAACTGACAATCTTGAGCATTGAAGTCCTAACATAAGGTTTAGTGCATATAACTTCTAACACATTAAAAACTGTCTTACAGCATTGCAAAAACATTGTATTTCATAAGGCATAAGCATCTTTCAGTTTGGCAAGATTTGCACTGAATATTGAATGAAGCAGCATTCTCTCATAGAGAGACAAGCTTTTGAGCAGATTTGGGCTAGATTTCACTTCATTTGAACAGAAGCACTATTTCAACATTATTGGTCTCAGAAACCTGTAAACTGACAATCTTGAGCATTGAAGTCCTAACATAAGTTTTTGTGCATATAACTTCTAACACATTAAAAACTGTCTCAACGCATTGCAGAAGTTATTTTATTTCTTAAGACATAAGCATCTTTCAGTTTGGCAAGATTTGCACTGAATATTGAATGAAGCACCTTTCTCTCATAGAGAGACAACCTTTTGAGCATATTTGGGCTAGATTTCACTTCATTTGAACAGAAGCACTATTTCAACATTACTGGTCTCAGAAACCTGTAAACTGACAATCTTGAGCATTAAAGTCCTAACATAAGTTTTTGTGCATATAACTTCTAACACATTAAAAACTGTCTCAACGCATTGCAGAAGTCATTTTATTTCTTAAGACATAAGCATCTTTCAGTTTGGCAAGATTTGCACTGAATATTGAATGAAGCAGCTCTATCTTACAGAGAGACAAGCTTTTGAGCATATTTGGGCTAGATTTCACTTCATTTGAACAGAATCACTATTTAAACATAACTGGTCTCAGAAACCTGTAAACTGACAATCTTGAGCATTGAAGTCCTAACATAAGTTTTTGTGCATATAACTTCTAACACATTAAAAACTGTCTTACAGCATTGCAAAAACATTGTATTTCATAAGGCATAAGCATCTTTCAATTTGGCAAGATTTGCACTGAATATTGAATGAAGCAGCTTTCTCTCATAGAGAGACAAGCTTTTGAGCAGATTTGGGCTAGATTTCACTTCATTTGAACAGAAGCACTATTTCAACATTACTGGTCTCAGAAACCTGTAAACTGACAATCTTGAGCATTGAAGTCCTAACATAAGGTTTAGTGCATATAACTTCTAACACATTAAAAACTGTCTTACAGCATTGCAAAAACATTGTATTTCATAAGGCATAAGCATCTTTCAGTTTGGCAAGATTTGCACTGAATATTGAATGAAGCACCTTTCTCTCATAGAGAGACAACCTTTTGAGCATATTTGGGCTAGATTTCACTTCATTTGAACAGAAGCAATATTTCAACATTACTGGTCTCAGAAACCTGTAAACTGACAATCTTGAGCATTGAAGTCCTAACATATGTTTTTGTGAATATAACTTCTAACACATTAAAAACTGTCTCACTGCATTGCAGAAATCATTTTATTTCATAAGACATAAGCATCTTTCAGTTTGGCAAGATTTGCACTGAATATTGAATAAAGCAGCTCTATCTCACAGAGAGACAAGCTTTTGAGCAGATTTGGGCTAGATTTCACTTCATTTGAACAGAAGCACCATTTAAACATAACTGGTCTCAGAAACCTGTAAACTGACAATCTTGAGCATTGAAGTCCTAACATAAGTTTTTGTGCATATAACTTCTAACACATTAAAACTGTCTTACAGCATTGCAAAAACATTGTATTTCATAAGGCATAAGCATCTTTCAGTTTGGCAAGATTTGCACTGAATATTGAATGAAGCAGCTTTCTCTCATAGAGAGACAAGCTTTTTGAGCAGATTTGGGCTAGATTTCACTTCATTTGAAAAAAAGCACTATTGCAACATTACTCGTCTCAGAAACCTGTAAACTGACAATCTTGAGCATTGAAGTCCTAACATATGTTTTTGGGCATATAACTTCTAACACATTAAAAACTGTCTTACAGCATTGCAAAAACATTGTATTTCATAAGGCATAAGCATCTTTCAGTTTGGCAAGATTTGCACTGAATATTGAATGAAGCAGCTTTTTCTCATAGAGAGACAAGCTTTTTGAGCAGATGTGGGCTAGATTTCACTTCATTTGAACAGAAGCACTATTTTAACATTACTGGTCTCAGAAACCTGTAAACTGACAATCTTGAGCATTGAAGTCCTAACATATGTTTTTGTGAATATAACTTCTAACACATTAAAAACTGTCTCACTGCATTGCAGAAATCATTTTATTTCATAAGACATAAGCATCTTTCAGTTTGGCAAGATTTGCACTGAATATTGAATAAAGCAGCTCTATCTCACAGAGAGACAAGCTTTTGAGCAGATTTGGGCTATATTTCACTTCATTTGAACAGAAGCACTATTTCAACATAACTGGTCTCAGAGACCTGTAAACTGACAATCTTGAGCATTGAAGTCCTAACATAAGTTTTTGTGCATATAACTTCTAACACATTAAAAACTGTCTCAACGCATTGCAGAAATCATTTTATTTCATAAGACATAAGCAACTTTCAGTTTGGCAAGATTTGCACTGAACATTGAATGAAGCAGCTCTATCTCACAGAGAGACAAGCTTTTGAGCAGATTTGGGCTAGATTTCACTTCATTTGAATAGAAGCACCATTTAAACATAACTGGTCTCAGAAACCTGTAAACTGACAATCTTGAGCATTGAAGTCCTAACATAAGTTTTTGTGCATATAACTTCTAACACATTAAAAACTGTCTTACAGCATTGCAAAAACAATTTATTTCATAAGGCATAAGCATCTTTCAGTTTGGCAAGATTTGCACTGAATATTGAATGAAGCAGCTTTCTCTCATAGAGAGACAAGCTTTTGAGCATATTTGGGCTAGATTTCACTTCATTTGAACAGAAGCACTATTTCAACATTACTGGTCTCAGAAACCTGTAAACTGACAATCATGAGCATTGAAGTCCTAACATAAGGTTTTGTGCATATAACTTCTAACACATTAAAAACTGTCTCACAGCATTGCAGAAGTCATTTTATTTCATAAGACATAAGCATCTTTCAGTTTGGCAAGATTTGCACTGAATATTGAATGAAGCAGCTCAATCTCACAGAGAGACAAGCTTTTGAGCAGATTTGGGCTAGATTTCACTTCCTTTGAATAGAAGCACTATTTTAACATTACTGGTCTCAGAAACCTGTAAACTGACAATCTTGAGCATTGAAGTCCTAACATATGTTTTTGTGAATATAACTTCTAACACATTAAAAACTGTCTCAACGCATTGCAGAAGTCATTTTATTTCTTAAGACATAAGCATCTTTCAGTTTGGCAAGATTTGCACTGAATATTGAATGAAGCACCTTTCTCTCATAGAGAGACAAGCTTTTGAGCATATTTGGGCTAGATTTCACTTCATTTGAACAGAAGCACTATTTCAACATTACTGGTCTCAGAAACCTGTAAACTGACAATCATGAGCATTGAAGTCCTAACATAAGGTTTTGTGCATATAACTTCAAACACATTAAAAACGGTCTCACTGCATTGCAGAAATCATTTTATTTCATAAGACATACGCATCTTTCAGTTTGGCAAGATTTGCACTGAATATTGAATGAAGCAGCTCAATCTCACAGAGAGACAAGCTTTTGTGCAGATTTGGGCTAGATTTCACTTCATTTGAACAGAAGCACTATTTTAACATTACTGGTCTCAGAAACCTGTAAACTGACAATCTTGAGCATTGAAGTCCTAAACATATGTTTTTGTGAATATAACTTCTAACACATTAAAAACTGTCTCACTGCATTGCAGAAATCATTTTATTTCATAAGACATAAGCATCTTTCAGTTTGGCAAGATTTGCACTGAATATTGAATAAAGCAGCTCTATCTCACAGAGAGACAAGCTTTTGAGCAGATTTGGGCTATATTTCACTTCATTTGAACAGAAGCACTATTTCAACATAACTGGTCTCAGAAACCTGTAAACTGACAATCTTGAGCATTGAAGTCCTAACATAAGTTTTTGTGCATTTAACTTCTAACACATTAAAAACTGTCTCAACGCATTGCAGAAATCATTTTATTTCATAAGACATAAGCAACTTTCAGTTTGGCAAGATTTGCACTGAACATTGAATGAAGCAGCTCTATCTCACGGAGAGACAAGCTTTTGAGCAGATTTGGGCTAGATTTCACTTCATTTGAACAGAAGCACTATTTCAACATAACTTGTCTCAGAAACCTGTAAACTGACAATCTTAAGCATTGAAGTCCTAACATAAGTTTTTGTGCATATAACTTCTAACACATTAAAAACTGTCTTACAGCATTGCAGAAATCATTTTATTTCATAAAACATACGCATCTTTCAGTTTGGCAAGATTTGCACTGAATATTGAATGAAGCAGCTCAATCTCACAGAGAGACAAGCTTTTGAGCAGATTTGGGCTAGATTTCACTTCATTTGAACAGAAGCACTATTTTAACATTACTGGTCTCAGAAACCTGTAAACTGACAATCTTGAGCATTGAAATCCTAAGATAAGTTTTTGTGCATATAATTTCTAACACATTAAAAACTGTCTTACAGCATTGCAAAAACATTGTATTTCATAAGACATAAGCAACTTTCAGTTTGGCAAGATTTGCACTGAACATTGAATGAAGCAGCTCTATCTCACAGAGAGACAAGCTTTTGAGCAGATTTGGGCTAGATTTCACTTCATTTGAATAGAAGCACCATTTAAACATAACTGGTCTCAGAAACCTGTAAACTGACAATCTTGAGCATTGAAGTCCTAACATAAGTTTTTGTGCATATAACTTCTAACACATTAAAAACTGTCTCACAGCATTGCAGAAGTCATTTTATTTCATAAGACATAAGCATCTTTCAGTTTGGCAAGATTTGCACTGAATATTGAATGAAGCAGCTCAATCTCACAGAGAGACAAGCTTTTGAGCAGATTTGGGCTAGATTTCACTTCCTTTGAATAGAAGCACTATTTTAACATTACTGGTCTCAGAAACCTGTAAACTGACAATCTTGAGCATTGAAGTCCTAACATATGTTTTTGTGAATATAACTTCTAACACATTAAAAACTGTCTTACTGCATTGCAGAAATAATTTTATTTCATAAGACATAAGCATCTTTCAGTTTGGCAAGATTTCTACTGAATATTGAATAAAGCAGCTCTATCTCACAGAGAGACAAGCTTTTGAGCAGATTTGGGCTAGATTTCACTTCATTTGAATAGAAGCACCATTTAAACATAACTGGTCTCAGAAACCTGTAAACTGACAATCTTGAGCATTGAAGTCCTAACATAAGTTTTTGTGCATATAACTTCTAACACATTAAAAACTGTCTTACAGCATTGCAAAAACAATTTATTTCATAAGGCATAAGCATCTTTCAGTTTGGCAAGATTTGCACTGAATATTGAATGAAGCAGCTTTCTCTCATAGAGAGACAAGCTTTTGAGCATATTTGGGCTAGATTTCACTTCATTTGAACAGAAGCACTATTTCAACATTACTGGTCTCAGAAACCTGTAAACTGACAATCATGAGCATTGAAGTCCTAACATAAGGTTTTGTGCATATAACTTCTAACACATTAAAAACTGTCTCACAGCATTGCAGAAGTCATTTTATTTCATAAGACATAAGCATCTTTCAGTTTGGCAAGATTTGCACTGAATATTGAATGAAGCAGCTCAATCTCACAGAGAGACAAGCTTTTGAGCAGATTTGGGCTAGATTTCACTTCCTTTGAATAGAAGCACTATTTTAACATTACTGGTCTCAGAAACCTGTAAACTGACAATCTTGAGCATTGAAGTCCTAACATATGTTTTTGTGAATATAACTTCTAACACATTAAAAACTGTCTCAACGCATTGCAGAAGTCATTTTATTTCTTAAGACATAAGCATCTTTCAGTTTGGCAAGATTTGCACTGAATATTGAATGAAGCACCTTTCTCTCATAGAGAGACAAGCTTTTGAGCATATTTGGGCTAGATTTCACTTCATTTGAACAGAAGCACTATTTCAACATTACTGGTCTCAGAAACCTGTAAACTGACAATCATGAGCATTGAAGTCCTAACATAAGGTTTTGTGCATATAACTTCTAACACATTAAAAACGGTCTCACTGCATTGCAGAAATCATTTTATTTCATAAGACATACGCATCTTTCAGTTTGGCAAGATTTGCACTGAATATTGAATGAAGCAGCTCAATCTCACAGAGAGACAAGCTTTTGTGCAGATTTGGGCTAGATTTCACTTCATTTGAACAGAAGCACTATTTTAACATTACTGGTCTCAGAAACCTGTAAACTGACAATCTTGAGCATTGAAGTCCTAAACATATGTTTTTGTGAATATAACTTCTAACACATTAAAAACTGTCTCACTGCATTGCAGAAATCATTTTATTTCATAAGACATAAGCATCTTTCAGTTTGGCAAGATTTGCACTGAATATTGAATAAAGCAGCTCTATCTCACAGAGAGACAAGCTTTTGAGCAGATTTGGGCTATATTTCACTTCATTTGAACAGAAGCACTATTTCAACATAACTGGTCTCAGAAACCTGTAAACTGACAATCTTGAGCATTGAAGTCCTAACATAAGTTTTTGTGCATTTAACTTCTAACACATTAAAAACTGTCTCAACGCATTGCAGAAATCATTTTATTTCATAAGACATAAGCAACTTTCAGTTTGGCAAGATTTGCACTGAACATTGAATGAAGCAGCTCTATCTCACGGAGAGACAAGCTTTTGAGCAGATTTGGGCTAGATTTCACTTCATTTGAACAGAAGCACTATTTCAACATAACTTGTCTCAGAAACCTGTAAACTGACAATCTTAAGCATTGAAGTCCTAACATAAGTTTTTGTGCATATAACTTCTAACACATTAAAAACTGTCTTACAGCATTGCAGAAATCATTTTATTTCATAAAACATACGCATCTTTCAGTTTGGCAAGATTTGCACTGAATATTGAATGAAGCAGCTCAATCTCACAGAGAGACAAGCTTTTGAGCAGATTTGGGCTAGATTTCACTTCATTTGAACAGAAGCACTATTTTAACATTACTGGTCTCAGAAACCTGTAAACTGACAATCTTGAGCATTGAAATCCTAAGATAAGTTTTTGTGCATATAATTTCTAACACATTAAAAACTGTCTTACAGCATTGCAAAAACATTGTATTTCATAAGACATAAGCAACTTTCAGTTTGGCAAGATTTGCACTGAACATTGAATGAAGCAGCTCTATCTCACAGAGAGACAAGCTTTTGAGCAGATTTGGGCTAGATTTCACTTCATTTGAATAGAAGCACCATTTAAACATAACTGGTCTCAGAAACCTGTAAACTGACAATCTTG
Source organism: Carassius carassius (assembly GCF_963082965.1). Taxonomy (NCBI): domain Eukaryota; kingdom Metazoa; phylum Chordata; class Actinopteri; order Cypriniformes; family Cyprinidae; genus Carassius; species Carassius carassius. Next base: position 19,635,238 of record NC_081760.1, on the reverse strand, counting down.
AGCATTGAAGTCCTAACATAAGTTTTTGTGCATATAACTTCTAACACATTAAAAACTGTCTCACAGCATTGCAGAAGTCATTTTATTTCATAAGACATAAGCATCTTTCAGTTTGGCAAGATTTGCACTGAATATTGAATGAAGCAGCTCAATCTCACAGAGAGACAAGCTTTTGAGCAGATTTGGGCTAGATTTCACTTCCTTTGAATAGAAGCACTATTTTAACATTACTGGTCTCAGAAACCTGTAAACTGACAATCTTGAGCATTGAAGTCCTAACATATGTTTTTGTGAATATAACTTCTAACACATTAAAAACTGTCTTACTGCATTGCAGAAATAATTTTATTTCATAAGACATAAGCATCTTTCAGTTTGGCAAGATTTCTACTGAATATTGAATAAAGCAGCTCTATCTCACAGAGAGACAAGCTTTTGAGCAGATTTGGGCTAGATTTCACTTCATTTGAACAGAAGCACCATTTAAACATAACTGGTCTCAGAAACCTGTAAACTGACAATCTTGAGCATTGAAGTCCTAACATAAGTTTTTGTGCATATAACTTCTAACACATTAAAAACTGTCTTACAGCATTGCAAAAACAATTTATTTCATAAATAAGCATCTTTCAGTTTGGCAAGATTTGCACTGAATATTGAATGAAGCAGCTTTCTCTCATAGAGAGACAAGCTTTTGAGCAGATTTGGGCTAGATTTCACTTCATTTGAACAGAAGCACTATTTCAACATAACTGGTCTCAGAAACCTGTAAACTGACACTCTTGAGCATTGAAGACCTAACATAAGGTTTTGTGCATATAACTTCTAACACGTTAAAAACTGTCTCACTGCATTGCAGAAATCATTTTATTTCATAAGACATAAGCATCTTTCAGTTTGGCAAGATTTGCACTGAATATTAAATGAAGCAGCTCTATCTCACAGAGAGACAAGCTTTTGAGCAGATTTGGGCTAGATTTCACTTCATTTGAACAGAAGCACTATTTCAACATTACTGGTCTCATAAACCTGTAAACTGACAATCTTGAGCATTGAAGCTCTAACATAAGTTTTTGTGCATATAACTTCTAACACATTAAAAACTGTCTTACAGCATTGCAAAAACATTGTATTTCATAAGGCATAAGCATCTTTCAGTTTGGCAAGATTTGCACTGAACATTGAATGAAGCAGCTCTATCTCACAGAGAGACAAGCTTTTGAGCAGATTTGGACTATATTTCACTTCATTTGAACAGAAGCACTATTTCAACATTACTGGTCTCAGAAACCTGTAAACTGACAATCTTGAGCATTGAAGTCCTAACATAAGTTTTTGTGCATATAACTTCTAACACATTAAAAACTGTCTCAACGCATTGCAGAAATCATTTTATTTCATAAGACATACGCATCTTTCAGTTTGGCAAGATTTGCACTGAATATTGAATGAAGCAGCTCAATCTCACAGAGAGACAAGCTTTTGAGCAGATTTGGGCTAGATTTCACTTCATTTGAACAGAAGCACTATTTTAACATTACTGGTCTCAGAAACCTGTAAACTGACAATCTTGAGCATTGAAGTCCAAACATATGTTTTTGTGAATATAACTTCTAACACATTAAAAACTGTCTCACTGCATTGCAGAAATCATTTTATTTCATAAGACATAAGCATCTTTCAGTTTGGCAAGATTTGCACTGAATATTGAATAAAGCAGCTCTATCTCACAGAGAGACAAGCTTTTGAGCAGATTTGGGCTATATTTCACTTCATTTGAACAGAAGCACTATTTCAACATAACTGGTCTCAGAAACCTGTAAACTGACAATCTTGAGCATTGAAGTCCTAACATAAGTTTTTGTGCATATAACTTCTAACACATTAAAAACTGTCTTACAGCATTGCAAAAACAATTTATTTCATAAGGCATAAGCATCTTTCAGTTTGGCAAGATTTGCACTGAATATTGAATGAAGCACCTTTCTCTCATAGAGAGACAAGCTTTTGAGCATATTTGGGCTAGATTTCACTTCATTTGAACAGAAGCACTATTTCAACATTACTGGTCTCAGAAACCTGTAAACTGACAATCATGAGCATTGAAGTCCTAACATAAGGTTTTGTGCATATAACTTCTAACACATTAAAAACGGTCTCACTGCATTGCAGAAATCATTTTATTTCATAAGACATACGCATCTTTCAGTTTGGCAAGATTTGCACTGAATATTGAATGAAGCAGCTCAATCTCACAGAGAGACAAGCTTTTGAGCAGATTTGGGCTAGATTTCACTTCCTTTGAACAGAAGCACTATTTTAACATTACTGGTCTCAGAAACCTGTAAACTGACAATCTTGAGCATTGAAGTCCTAACATATGTTTTTGTGAATATAACTTCTAACACATTAAAAACTGTCTTACTGCATTGCAGAAATCATTTTATTTCATAAGACATACGCATCTTTCAGTTTGGCAAGATTTGCACTGAATATTGAATGAAGCAGCTCAATCTCACAGAGAGACAAGCTTTTGTGCAGATTTGGGCTAGATTTCACTTCATTTGAACAGAAGCACTATTTTAACATTACTGGTCTCAGAAACCTGTAAACTGACAATCTTGAGCATTGAAGTCCTAAACATATGTTTTTGTGAATATAACTTCTAACACATTAAAAACTGTCTCACTGCATTGCAGAAATCATTTTATTTCATAAGACATAAGCATCTTTCAGTTTGGCAAGATTTGCACTGAATATTGAATAAAGCAGCTCTATCTCACAGAGAGACAAGCTTTTGAGCAGATTTGGGCTATATTTCACTTCATTTGAACAGAAGCACTATTTCAACATAACTGGTCTCAGAAACCTGTAAACTGACAATCTTGAGCATTGAAGTCCTAACATAAGTTTTTGTGCATTTAACTTCTAACACATTAAAAACTGTCTCAACGCATTGCAGAAATCATTTTATTTCATAAGACATAAGCAACTTTCAGTTTGGCAAGATTTGCACTGAACATTGAATGAAGCAGCTCTATCTCACGGAGAGACAAGCTTTTGAGCAGATTTGGGCTAGATTTCACTTCATTTGAACAGAAGCACTATTTCAACATAACTTGTCTCAGAAACCTGTAAACTGACAATCTTGAGCATTGAAGTCCTAACATAAGTTTTTGTGCATATAACTTCTAACACATTAAAAACTGTCTTACAGCATTGCAGAAATCATTTTATTTCATAAAACATACGCATCTTTCAGTTTGGCAAGATTTGCACTGAATATTGAATGAAGCAGCTCAATCTCACAGAGAGACAAGCTTTTGAGCAGATTTGGGCTAGATTTCACTTCATTTGAACAGAAGCACTATTTTAACATTACTGGTCTCAGAAACCTGTAAACTGACAATCTTGAGCATTGAAGTCCAAACATATGTTTTTGTGAATATAACTTCTAACACATTAAAAACTGTCTCACTGCATTGCAGAAATCATTTTATTTCATAAGACATAAGCATCTTTCAGTTTGGCAAGATTTGCACTGAATATTGAATAAAGCAGCTCTATCTCACAGAGAGACAAGCTTTTGAGCAGATTTGGGCTATATTTCACTTCATTTGAACAGAAGCACTATTTCAACATAACTGGTCTCAGAAACCTGTAAACTGACAATCTTGAGCATTGAAGTCCTAACATAAGTTTTTGTGCATATAACTTCTAACACATTAAAAACTGTCTTACAGCATTGCAAAAACAATTTATTTCATAAGGCATAAGCATCTTTCAGTTTGGCAAGATTTGCACTGAATATTGAATGAAGCACCTTTCTCTCATAGAGAGACAAGCTTTTGAGCATATTTGGGCTAGATTTCACTTCATTTGAACAGAAGCACTATTTCAACATTACTGGTCTCAGAAACCTGTAAACTGACAATCATGAGCATTGAAGTCCTAACATAAGGTTTTGTGCATATAACTTCTAACACATTAAAAACGGTCTCACTGCATTGCAGAAATCATTTTATTTCATAAGACATACGCATCTTTCAGTTTGGCAAGATTTGCACTGAACATTGAATGAAGCAGCTCTATCTCACAGAGAGACAAGCTTTTGAGCAGATTTGGGCTACATTTCACTTCATTTGAACAGAAGCACCATTTAAACATAACTGGTCTCAGAAACCTGTAAACTGACAATCTTGAGCATTGAAGTCCTAACATAAGTTTTTGTGCATATAACTTCTAACACATTAAAAACTGTCTTACAGCATTGCAAAAACATTGTATTTCATAAGGCATAAGCATCTTTCAGTTTGGCAAGATTTGCACTGAATATTGAATGAAGCAGCTTTCTCTCATAGAGAGACAAGCTTTTTGAGCAGATTTGGGCTAGATTTCACTTCATTTGAAAAAAAGCACTATTGCAACATTACTCGTCTCAGAAACCTGTAAACTGACAATCTTGAGCATTGAAGTCCTAACATATGTTTTTGTGCATATAACTTCTAACACATTAAAAACTGTCTTACAGCATTGCAAAAACATTGTATTTCATAAGGCATAAGCATCTTTCAGTTTGGCAAGATTTGCACTGAATATTGAATGAAGCAGCTTTTTCTCATAGAGAGACAAGCTTTTTGAGCAGATTTGGGCTAGATTTCACTTCATTTGAACAGAATCACTATTTTAACATTACTGGTCTCAGAAACCTGTAAACTGACAATCTTGAGCATTGAAGTCCTAACATATGTTTTTGTGAATATAACTTCTAACACATTAAAAACTGTCTCACTGCATTGCAGAAATCATTTTATTTCATAAGACATAAGCATCTTTCAGTTTGGCAAGATTTGCACTGAATATTGAATAAAGCAGCTCTATCTCACAGAGAGACAAGCTTTTGAGCAGATTTGGGCTATATTTCACTTCATTTGAACAGAAGCACTATTTCAACATAACTGGTCTCAGAGACCTGTAAACTGACAATCTTGAGCATTGAAGTCCTAACATAAGTTTTTGTGCATATAACTTCTAACACATTAAAAACTGTCTCAACGCATTGCAGAAATCATTTTATTTCATAAGACATAAGCAACTTTCAGTTTGGCAAGATTTGCACTGAACATTGAATGAAGCAGCTCTATCTCACAGAGAGACAAGCTTTTGAGCAGATTTGGGCTAGATTTCACTTCATTTGAATAGAAGCACCATTTAAACATAACTGGTCTCAGAAACCTGTAAACTGACAATCTTGAGCATTGAAGTCCTAACATAAGTTTTTGTGCATATAACTTCTAACACATTAAAAACTGTCTTACAGCATTGCAAAAACAATTTATTTCATAAGGCATAAGCATCTTTCAGTTTGGCAAGATTTGCACTGAATATTGAATGAAGCAGCTTTCTCTCATAGAGAGACAAGCTTTTGAGCAGATTTGGGCTAGATTTCACTTCATTTGAACAAAAGCACTATTTCAACATAACTGGTCTCAGAAACCTGTAAACTGACACTCTTGAGCATTGAAGTCCTAACATAAGGTTTTGTGCATATAACTTCTAACACATTAAAAACTGTCTCACAGCATTGCAGAAGTCATTTTATTTCATAAGACATAAGCATCTTTCAGTTTGGCAAGATTTGCACTGAATATTGAATGAAGCAGCTCAATCTCACAGAGAGACAAGCTTTTGAGCAGATTTGGGCTAGATTTCACTTCCTTTGAATAGAAGCACTATTTTAACATTACTGGTCTCAGAAACCTGTAAACTGACAATCTTGAGCATTGAAGTCCTAACATATGTTTTTGTGAATATAACTTCTAACACATTAAAAACTGTCTTACTGCATTGCAGAAATAATTTTATTTCATAAGACATAAGCATCTTTCAGTTTGGCAAGATTTCTACTGAATATTGAATAAAGCAGCTCTATCTCACAGAGAGACAAGCTTTTGAGCAGATTTGGGCTAGATTTCACTTCATTTGAACAGAAGCACCATTTAAACATAACTGGTCTCAGAAACCTGTAAACTGACAATCTTGAGCATTGAAGTCCTAACATAAGTTTTTGTGCATATAACTTCTAACACATTAAAAACTGTCTTACAGCATTGCAAAAACAATTTATTTCATAAATAAGCATCTTTCAGTTTGGCAAGATTTGCACTGAATATTGAATGAAGCAGCTTTCTCTCATAGAGAGACAAGGTTTTGAGCAGATTTGGACTATATTTCACTTCATTTGAACAGAAGCACTATTTCAACATTACTGGTCTCAGAAACCTGTAAACTGACAATCTTGAGCATTGAAGTCCTAACATAAGTTTTTGTGCATATAACTTCTAACACATTAAAAACTGTCTCAACGCATTGCAGAAATCATTTTATTTCATAAGACATAAGCATCTTTCAGTTTGGCAAGATTTGCACTGAATATTGAATGAAGCAGCTTTCTCTCATAGAGAGACAAGCTTTTGAGCAGATTTGGGCTAGATTTCACTTCATTTGAACAAAAGCACTATTTCATCATAACTGGTCTCAGAAACTTGTAAACTGACAATCTTGAGTATTCAAGTCCTAACATAAGTTTTTGTGCATATAACTTCTAACACATTAAAAACTGTCTTACAGCATTGCTAAAACATTGTATTTCATAAGGCATAAGCATCTTTCAGTTTGGCAAGATTTGCACTGAATATTGAATGAAGCAGCTCTATCTCACAGAGAGACAAGCTTTTGAGCATATTTGGGCTAGATTTCACTTCATTTGAACAGAATCACTATTTAAACATAACTGGTCTCAGAAACCTGTAAACTGACAATCTTGAGCATTGAAGTCCTAACATAACTTTTTGTGCATATAACTTCTAACACATTAAAAACTGTCTTACAGCATTGCAAAAACATTGTATTTCATAAGGCATAAGCATCTTTCAGTTTGGCAAGATTTGCACTGAATATTGAATGAAGCAGCTCTATCTCACAGAGAGACAAGCTTTTGAGCATATTTGGGCTAGATTTCACTTCATTTGAACAGAATCACTATTTAAACATAACTGGTCTCAGAAACCTGTAAACTGACAACCTTGAGCATTGAAGTCCTAACATAAGTTTTTGTGCATATAACTTCTAACACATTAAAAACTGTCTCAACGCATTGCAGAAGTCATTTTATTTCTTAAGACATAAGCATCTTTCAGTTTGGCAAGATTTGCACTGAATATTGAATGAAGCACCTTTCTCTCATAGAGAGACAAGCTTTTGAGCATATTTGGGCTAGATTTCACTTCATTTGAAAAGAAGCACTATTTCAACATTACTGGTCTCAGAAACCTGTAAACTGACAATCATGAGCATTGAAGTCCTAACATAAGGTTTTGTGCATATAACTTCTAACACATTAAAAACGGTCTCACTGCATTGCAGAAATCATTTTATTTCATAAGACATACGCATCTTTCAGTTTGGCAAGATTTACACTGAATATTGAATGAAGCAGCTCAATCTCACAGAGAGACAAGCTTTTGTGCAGATTTGGGCTAGATTTCACTTCATTTGAACAGAAGCACTATTTTAACATTACTGGTCTCAGAAACCTGTAAACTGACAATCTTGAGCATTGAAGTCCTAAACATATGTTTTTGTGAATATAACTTCTAACACATTAAAAACTGTCTCACTGCATTGCAGAAATCATTTTATTTCATAAGACATAAGCATCTTTCAGTTTGGCAAGATTTGCACTGAATATTGAATAAAGCAGCTCTATCTCACAGAGAGACAAGCTTTTGAGCAGATTTGGGCTATATTTCACTTCATTTGAACAGAAGCACTATTTCAACATAACTGGTCTCAGAAACCTGTAAACTGACAATCTTGAGCATTGAAGTCCTAACATAAGTTTTTGTGCATATAACTTCTAACACATTAAAAACTGTCTTACAGCATTGCAGAAATCATTTTATTTCATAAAACATACGCATCTTTCAGTTTGGCAAGATTTGCACTGAATATTGAATGAAGCAGCTCAATCTCACAGAGAGACAAGCTTTTGAGCAGATTTGGGCTAGATTTCACTTCATTTGAACAGAAGCACTATTTTAACATTACTGGTCTCAGAAACCTGTAAACTGACAATCTTGAGCATTGAAGTCCTAACATATGTTTTTGTGAATATAACTTCTAACACATTAAAAACTGTCTCACTGCATTGCAGAAATCATTTTATTTCATAAGACATAAGCATCTTTCAGTTTGGCAAGATTTGCACTGAATATTGAATGAAGCAGCTCTATCTCACAGAGAGACAAGCTTTTGAGCAGATTTGGGCTAGATTTCACTTCATTTGAACAGAAGCACTATTTTAACATTACTGGTCTCAGAAACCTGTAAACTGACAATCTTGAGCATTGAAGTCCAAACATATGTTTTTGTGAATATAACTTCTAACACATTAAAAACTGTCTCACTGCATTGCAGAAATCATTTTATTTCATAAGACATAAGCATCTTTCAGTTTGGCAAGATTTGCACTGAATATTGAATAAAGCAGCTCTATCTCACAGAGAGACAAGCTTTTGAGCAGATTTGGGCTATATTTCACTTCATTTGAACAGAAGCACTATTTCAACATAACTGGTCTCAGAAACCTGTAAACTGACAATCTTGAGCATTGAAGTCCTAACATAAGTTTTTGTGCATATAACTTCTAACACATTAAAAACTGTCTTACAGCATTGCAAAAACAATTTATTTCATAAGGCATAAGCATCTTTCAGTTTGGCAAGATTTGCACTGAATATTGAATGAAGCAGCTCTATCTCACAGAGAGACAAGCTTTTGAGCAGATTTGGGCTAGATTTCACTTCATTTGAACAGAAGCACTATTTAAACATAACTGGTCTCAGAAACCTGTAAACTGACAATCTTGAGCATTGAAGTCCTAACATAAGTTTTTGTGCATATAACTTCTAACACATTAAAAACTGTCTTACAGCATTGCAAAAACATTGTATTTCATAAGGCATAAGCATCTTTCAGTTTGGCAAGATTTGCACTGAATATTGAATGAAGCAGCTTTCTCTCATAGAGAGACAAGCTTTTGAGCAGATTTGGGCTAGATTTCACTTCATTTGAACAGAAGCACTATTTCAACATTACTGGTCTCAGAAACCTGTAAACTGACAATCTTGAGCATTGAAGTCCTAACATAAGGTTTAGTGCATATAACTTCTAACACATTAAAAACTGTCTTACAGCATTGCAAAAACATTGTATTTCATAAGGCATAAGCATCTTTCAGTTTGGCAAGATTTGCACTGAATATTGAATGAAGCACCTTTCTCTCATAGAGAGACAACCTTTTGAGCATATTTGGGCTAGATTTCACTTCATTTGAACAGAAGCAATATTTCAACATTACTGGTCTCAGAAACCTGTAAACTGACAATCTTGAGCATTGAAGTCCTAACATAAGTTTTTGTGCATATAACTTCTAACACATTAAAAACTGTCTTACAGCATTGCAAAAACATTGTATTTCATAAGGCATTAGCATCTTTCAGTTTGGCAAGATTTGCACTGAATATTGAATGAAGCAGCTCTATCTCACAGAGAGACAAGCTTTTGAGCATATTTGGGCTAGATTTCACTTCATTTGAACAGAATCACTATTTAAACATAACTGGTCTCAGAAACCTGTAAACTGACAATCTTGAGCATTGAAGTCCTAACATAAGTTTTTGTGCATATAACTTCTAACACATTAAAAACTGTCTTACAGCATTGCAAAAACATTGTATTTCATAAGGCATAAGCATCTTTCAGTTTGGCAAGATTTGCACTGAATATTGAATGAAGCAGCTCTATCTCACAGAGAGACAAGCTTTTGAGCATATTTGGGCTAGATTTCACTTCATTTGAACAGAATCATTTGAAGCAGCTTTCTCTCATAGAGAGACAAGGTTTTGAGCAGATTTGGGCTAGATTTCACTTCATTTGAACAAAAGCACTATTTCATCATAACTGGTCTCAGAAACTTGTAAACTGACAATCTTGAGTATTCAAGTCCTAACATAAGTTTTTGTGCATATAACTTCTAACACATTAAAAACTGTCTTACAGCATTGCTAAAACATTGTATTTCATAAGGCATAAGCATCTTTCAGTTTGGCAAGATTTGCACTGAATATTGAATGAAGCAGCTCTATCTCACAGAGAGACAAGCTTTTGAGCATATTTGGGCTAGATTTCACTTCATTTGAACAGAATCACTATTTAAACATAACTGGTCTCAGAAACCTGTAAACTGACAATCTTGAGCATTGAAGTCCTAACATAACTTTTTGTGCATATAACTTCTAACACATTAAAAACTGTCTTACAGCATTGCAAAAACATTGTATTTCATAAGGCATAAGCATCTTTCAGTTTGGCAAGATTTGCACTGAATATTGAATGAAGCAGCTCTATCTCACAGAGAGACAAGCTTTTGAGCATATTTGGGCTAGATTTCACTTCATTTGAACAGAATCACTATTTAAACATAACTGGTCTCAGAAACCTGTAAACTGACAATCTTGAGCATTGAAGTCCTAACATAAGTTTTTGTGCATATAACTTCTAACACATTAAAAACTGTCTCAACGCATTGCAGAAGTCATTTTATTTCTTAAGACATAAGCATCTTTCAGTTTGGCAAGATTTGCACTGAATATTGAATGAAGCACCTTTCTCTCATAGAGAGACAAGCTTTTGAGCATATTTGGGCTAGATTTCACTTCATTTGAACAGAAGCACTATTTCAACATTACTGGTCTCAGAAACCTGTAAACTGACAATCATGAGCATTGAAGTCCTAACATAAGGTTTTGTGCATATAACTTCTAACACATTAAAAACGGTCTCACTGCATTGCAGAAATCATTTTATTTCATAAGACATACGCATCTTTCAGTTTGGCAAGATTTGCACTGAATATTGAATGAAGCAGCTCAATCTCACAGAGAGACAAGCTTTTGTGCAGATTTGGGCTAGATTTCACTTCATTTGAACAGAAGCACTATTTTAACATTACTGGTCTCAGAAACCTGTAAACTGACAATCTTGAGCATTGAAGTCCTAAACATATGTTTTTGTGAATATAACTTCTAACACATTAAAAACTGTCTCACTGCATTGCAGAAATCATTTTATTTCATAAGACATAAGCATCTTTCAGTTTGGCAAGATTTGCACTGAATATTGAATAAAGCAGCTCTATCTCACAGGGAGACAAGCTTTTGAGCAGATTTGGGCTATATTTCACTTCATTTGAACAGAAGCACTATTTCAACATAACTGGTCTCAGAAACCTGTAAACTGACAATCTTGAGCATTGAAGTCCTAACATAAGTTTTTGTGCATATAACTTCTAACACATTAAAAACTGTCTTACAGCATTGCAGAAATCATTTTATTTCATAAAACATACGCATCTTTCAGTTTGGCAAGATTTGCACTGAATATTGAATGAAGCAGCTCAATCTCACAGAGAGACAAGCTTTTGAGCAGATTTGGGCTAGATTTCACTTCATTTGAACAGAAGCACTATTTTAACATTACTGGTCTCAGAAACCTGTAAACTGACAATCTTGAGCATTGAAGTCCTAACATATGTTTTTGTGAATATAACTTCTAACACATTAAAAACTGTCTCACTGCATTGCAGAAATCATTTTATTTCATAAGACATAAGCATCTTTCAGTTTGGCAAGATTTGCACTGAATATTGAATGAAGCAGCTCTATCTCACAGAGAGACAAGCTTTTGAGCAGATTTGGGCTAGATTTCACTTCATTTGAACAGAAGCACTATTTTAACATTACTGGTCTCAGAAACCTGTAAACTGACAATCTTGAGCATTGAAGTCCAAACATATGTTTTTGTGAATATAACTTCTAACACATTAAAAACTGTCTCACTGCATTGCAGAAATCATTTTATTTCATAAGACATAAGCATCTTTCAGTTTGGCAAGATTTGCACTGAATATTGAATAAAGCAGCTCTATCTCACAGAGAGACAAGCTTTTGAGCAGATTTGGGCTATATTTCACTTCATTTGAACAGAAGCACTATTTCAACATAACTGGTCTCAGAAACCTGTAAACTGACAATCTTGAGCATTGAAGTCCTAACATAAGTTTTTGTGCATATAACTTCTAACACATTAAAAACTGTCTTACAGCATTGCAAAAACAATTTATTTCATAAGGCATAAGCATCTTTCAGTTTGGCAAGATTTGCACTGAATATTGAATGAAGCAGCTCTATCTCACAGAGAGACAAGCTTTTGAGCAGATTTGGGCTAGATTTCACTTCATTTGAACAGAAGCACTATTTAAACATAACTGGTCTCAGAAACCTGTAAACTGACAATCTTGAGCATTGAAGTCCTAACATATGTTTTTGTGAATATAACTTCTAACACATTAAAAACTGTCTCACTGCATTGCAGAAATCATTTTATTTCATAAGACATAAGCATCTTTCAGTTTGGCAAGATTTGCACTGAATATTGAAGAAAGCAGCTCTATCTCACAGAGAGACAAGGTTTTGAGCAGATTTGGGCTATATTTCACTTCATTTGAACAGAAGCACTATTTCAACAACTTGTCTCAGAAACCTGTAAAGACAATCTTGAGCATTGAAGTCCTAACATAAGTTTTTGTGCATATAACTTCTAACACATTAAAAACTGTCTTACAGCATTCCAGAAATCATTTTATTTCATAAGACATACGCATCTTTCAGTTTGGCAAGATTTGCACTGAATATTGAATGAAGCAGCTCAATCTCACAGAGAGACAAGCTTTTGAGCAGATTTGGGCTAGATTTCACTTCATTTGAACAGAAGCACTATTTTAACATTACTGGTCTCAGAAACCTGTAAACTGACAATCTTGAGCATTGAAGTCCTAACATGTGTTTTTGTGAATATAACTTCTAACACATTAAAAACTGTCTCACTGCATTGCAGAAATCATTTTATTTCATAAGACATAAGCATCTTTCAGTTTGGCAAGATTTGCACTGAATATTGAATAAAGCAGCTCTATCTCACAGAGAGACAAGCTTTTGAGCAGATTTGGGCTAGATTTCACTTCATTTGAACAGAAGCACTATTTCAACATAACTGGTCTCAGAAACATTGTATTTCATAAGGCATAAACATCTTTCAGTTTGGCAAGATTTGCACTGAATATTGAATGAAGCAGCTTTCTCTCATAGAGAGACAAGCTTTTGAGCAGATTTGGGCTAGATTTCACTTTATTTGAACAGAAGCACTATTTCAACATTACTGGTCTCAGAAACCTGTAAACTGACAATCTTGAGCATTGAAGTCCTAACATAAGGTTTTGTGCATATAACTTCTAACACATTAAAAACTGTCTTACAGCATTGCAAAAACATTGTATTTCATAAGGCATAAGCATCTTTCAGTTTGGCAAGATTTGCACTGAATATTGAATGAAGCAGCTTTCTCTCATAGAGAGACAAGCTTTTTGAGCAGATTTGGGCTAGATTTCACTTCATTTGAACAGAAGCACTATTTCAACATTACTGGTCTCAGAAACCTGTAAACTGACAATCTTGAGCATTGAAGTCCTAACATATGTTTTTGTGCATATAACTTCTAACACATTAAAAACTGTCTCACTGTATTGCAGAAGTCATTTTATTTCATGAGACATAAGCATCTTTCAGTTTGGCAAGATTTGCACTGAACATTGAATGAAGCAGCTCTATCTCACAGAGAGACAAGCTTTTGAGCAGATTTGGGCTAGACTTCACTTCATTTGAACAGAAGCACTATTTTAACATTACTGGTCTCAGAAACCTGTAAACTGACAATCTTGAGCATTGAAGTCCTTACATATGTTTTTGTGCATATAACTTCTAACACATTAAAAACTGTCTTACAGCATTGCAAAAACATTGTGTTTCATAAGGCATAAGCATCTTTCAGTTTGGCAAGATTTGCACTGAACATTGAATGAAGCAGCTTTCTCTCATAGAGAGACAAGCTTTTGAGCAGATTTGGGCTAGATTTCACTTCATTTGAACAGAAGCACTATTTCAACATTACTGGTCTCAGAAACCTGCAAACTAACAATCTTGAGCATTGAAGTCCTAACATATGTTTTTTTGCATATAACTTCTAACACATTAAAAACTGTCTTACAGCATTGCAAAAACATTGTATTTCATAAGGCATAAGCATCTTTCAGTTTGGCAATATTTGCACTGAACATTGAATGAAGCAGCTCTATCTCATAGAGAGACAAGCTTTTGAGCAGATTTGGGCTAGATTTCACTTCATTTGAACAGAAGCACTATTTCAACATTACTGGTCTCAGAAACCTGTAAACTGACAATCTTGAGCATTGAAGTCCTAACATAAGGTTTTGTGCATATAACTTCTAACACATTAAAAACTGTCTTACAGCATTGCAAAAACATTGTATTTCATAAGGCATAAGCATCTTTCAGTTTGGCAAGATTTGCACTGAATATTGAATGAAGCAGCTTTCTCTCATAGAGAGACAAGCTTTTTGAGCAGATTTGGGCTAGATTTCACTTCATTTGAACAGAAGCACTATTTCAACATTACTGGTCTCAGAAACCTGTAAACTGACAATCTTGAGCATTGAAGTCCTAACATATGTTTTTGTGCATATAACTTCGAACACATTAAAAACTGTCTCACTGCATTGCAGAAGTCATTTTATTTCATAAGACATAAGCATCTTTCAGTTTGGCAAGATTTGCACTGAATATTGAATAAAGCAGCTTTCTCTCATAGAGAGACAAGCATTTGAGCAGATTTGGGCAAGATTTCGCTTCATTTGAACAAAAGCACTATTTCAACATAACTGGTCTCAGAAACTTGTAAACTGACAATCTTGAGTACTGAAGTCCTAACATAAGTTTTTGTGCATATAACTTCTAACACATTAAAAACTGTCTCAACGCATTGCAGAAATCCTTTTATTTCATAAGACATAAGCATCTTTCAGTTTGGCAAGATTTGCACTGAACATTGAATGAAGCAGCTCTATCTCACAGAGAGACAAGCTTTTGAGCAGATTTGGGCTAGATTTCACTTCATTTGAACGGAAGCACTATTTCAACATTACTGGTCTCAGAAACCTGTAAACTGACAATCTTGAGCATTGAAGTCCTAACATATGTTTTTGTGCATATAACTTCTAACACATTAAAAACTGTCTTACAGCATTGCAAAAACATTGATGTTTCATAAGGCATAAGCATCTTTCAGTTTGGCAAGATTTGCACTGAACATTGAATGAAGCAGCTTTCTCTCATAGAGAGACAAGCTTTTGAGCAGATTTGGGCTAGATTTCACTTCATTTGAACAGAAGCACTATTTCAACATTACTGGTCTCAGAAACCTGCAAACTAACAATCTTGAGCATTGAAGTCCTAACATATGTTTTTGTGAATATAACTTCTAACACATTAAAAACTGTCTTACAGCATTGCAAAAACATTGTATTTCATAAGGCATAAGCATCTTTCAGTTTGGCAAGATGTGCACTGAATATTGAATGAAGCAGCTTTCTCTCATAGAGAGACAAGCTTTTGAGCAGATTTGGGCTAGATTTCACTTCATTTGAACAGAAGCACTATTTCAACATTACTGATCTCAGAAACCTGTAAACTAACAATCTTGAGCATTGAAGTCCTAAGATATGTTTTTGTGCATATAACTTCTAACACATTAAAAACTGTCTCAACGAATTGCAGAAATCATTTTATTTCATAAGACATAAGCATCTTTCAGTTTGGCAAGATTTGCACTGAACATTGAATGAAGCAGCTCTATCTCACAGAGAGACAAGCTTTTGAGCAGATTTGGGCTAGATTTCACTTCATTTGAACAGAAGCACTATTTCAACATAACAGGTCTCAGAAACCTGTAAACTGACTATCTTGAGCATTGAAGTCCTAACATAAGTTTTTGTGCATATAACTTCTAACACATTAAAAACTGTCTTACAGCATTGCAAATACATTGTATTTCATAAGGCATAAGCATCTTTCAGTTTGGCAAGATTTGCACTGAATATTGAATGAAGCAGCTTTCTCTCATAGAGAGACAAGCTTTTGAGCAGATTTGGGCTAGATTTCACTTCATTTGAACAAAAGCACTATTTCAACATTACTGGTCTCAGAAACCTGTAAACTGACAATCTTGAGCATTGAAGTCCTAACATATGTTTTTGTGCATATAACTTCTAACACATTAAAAACTGTCTTACAGCATTGCAAAAACATTGTATTTCATAAGGCATAAGCATCTTTCAGTTTGGCAAGATTTGCACTGAATATTGAATGAAACAGCTTTCTCTCATAGAGAGACAAGCTTTTGAGCATATTTGGGCTAGATTTCACTTCATTTGAACAGAAGCACTATTTTAACATTACTGGTCTCAGAAACCTGTAAACTGACAATCTTGAGCATTGAAGTCCTAAGATATGTTTTTGTGCATATAACTTCTAACACATTAAAAACTGTCTCAACGAATTGCAGAAATCATTTTATTTCATAAGACATACGCATCTTTCAGTTTGGCAAGATTTGCACTGAACATTGAATGAAGCAGCTCTATCTCACAGAGAGACAAGCTTTTGAGCAGATTTGGGCTAGATTTCACTTCATTTGAACAGAAGCACTATTTCAACATAACTGGTCTCAGAAACTTGTAAACTGACAATCTTGAGTATTGAAGTCCTAACATAAGTTTTTGTGCATATAACTTCTAACACATTAAAAACAGTCTCAACGCATTGCAGAAATCCTTTTATTTCATAAGACATAAGAATCTTTCAGTTTGGCAAGATTTGCACTGAACATTGAATGAAGCAGCTCTATCTCACAGAGAGACAAGCTTTTGAGCAGATTTGGGCTATATTTCACTTCATTTGAACAGAAGCACTATTTCAACATAACTGGTCTCAGATACCTGTAAACTGACAATCTTGAGCATTGAAGTCCTAACATAAGTGTGATAAAGACCAGGGTCGGCGTACTGAGGCTCGTGGGAACTTTATTATGCTGAATCAAAAGAACGAAAAACAAAGCCGCGCCACATGCGCATAAATCATAACATTGATACTTTCAGGCTCTCGCTTTCTGTCGGTCGTTTCCTCCCACGAGTCCTCAGGTCTCTCCTTTGTCTCTGGTTCCCAGCTGGCTTAAATACTGCTTCCCCACGCCAATCACTGCAATGAGAAGCAGGTGTCACTTGTCTCTCACTTAACTCACTTACCACCGCTGATCTCCTCACTCTCTCTCCCGTCGCAGACCTCGCTAAACCACACCTCCCCTGCCACATATCCCCACCGCCCGACTCAGGCCGGGGAGCCATCCGGCCTGCAACCCCCCCCCCCCCCCCCCCCATTCCTGGAGAGGAAGTCGGCCACAGCCATCTGCGCCCCCGGCCTGTGAATCACCTTGAACTTAAATGGCTGTAAAGCTAGATACCAGCGGGTGATTCGCGCGTTGGTATCCTTCATGCGGTGGAGCCACTGGAGGGGCGCGTGGTCCGAGCAGAGGGTGAACTCCCGGCCCAGGAGGTAGTAACGAAGGGTGAGGACCGCCCACCTGATGGCCAAACACTCCTTTTCTATGGTGCTGTACTTAGCCTCTCTCTTAGAGAGCTTTCGGCTAATGTACAGCACCGGGCGATCCTCCCCCCCCACCTCCTGGGACAGGACCGCGCCCAGCCCCCTGTCCGACGCGTCAGTCTGCAACAAAAAGGGGAGAGAAAAGTTAGGAGAGTGCAGGAGCGGTCCACCACACAGGGCAGCCTTAACTCGGGTAAAGGCCTGTTGACACCGCTCCGTCCATTGGACCGTATCTGGTACCTCCTTTTTAGTGAGGTCAGTCAGGGGGCTAGTGAGGTCCGAATAACCAGGAATAAATCTCTTATAATATCCCGCCAGCCCCAGGAACTGCCTCACCTCCTTTTTGGTCTTGGGTCTGGGGCAAGTCGCAATTGCTGCCGTCTTGTCAATTTGGGGACGCACTTGCCCGTGACCCAAGTGGAAGCCCAGATACCTTACCTCCACCCGCCCAACCGCGCACTTCTTCGGGTTGGCCGTTAGCCCCGCCCGTCTCAGCGCCTCGAGGACAGCCCTCACATGCTCCATATGCCCCTCACATGCTCCATATGCAGCATGCGGGCGCAGCACTCGATCCATGAGACGCTGGAACGTAGCGGGGGCCCCGAAAAAGCCGAACGGAAGCGTCACAAATTGGTGTAAACCAAACGGCGTGGTGAAGGCTGTTTTTTCTCTAGACATGGGAGATAAGGGGATCTGCCAATATCCTTTTGTCAAGTCCAATGTCGAATAAAAGCGAGCCGTACCTAACCGATCGAGCAACTCGTCAATCCGTGGCATTGGATAAGCATCAAATTTTGACACTGCGTTCACCCTGCGATAGTCCACACAAAATCGCACCGAGCCGTCCGTTTTAGGGACCAAAACAATCGGGCTCGCCCAATCACTGTGGGACTCCTCGATTACTCCTAACCCCAGCATCGCCTCTAATTCTGTCTGAACCACCTTTTTCTTGTGTTCAGGTAATCTATATGGCCGGCTGCGAACCACCACGCCCGGCTCTGTCTCAATATGGTGCTGAATCAGATTAGTACGACCAGGTAGAGGCGAAAACACGTCTGTAAATTCGGACTGTAACTGTCCAATGTCAGTGAGCTGCGAGGGCGAGAGGTGATCCCCTCCCGGGGCCAGGGCGAGGGATTTTTCTTTAATGACGCCTCTGGCCCGAGATCCTCCTCTCCGCTCTCCGCTCACTGCCGTCGCTAGCAACACTGACTTCTCTTCGCTCCATTTTTTAAGGAGGTTGAGGTGGTAAATTTGCCTGGAGTCGCCTCTATCTGTTCGTACTACTTCATAATTGAGATCGCCTATTCGCTGTGTGACCTCAAAGGGTCCTTGCCACTTTGATAATAATTTGGAGCTGGAGGTTGGCAGTAATACGAGCACTTTATCTCCCAGTGCAAATTCTCGGAGCTTAGTTCCCCTGTTATACAGCTGGCTTTGTCTGCCCTGGGCCTGAAGCAAATTCTCCATTGAGAGCCGCCCCAGTGTATGGAGTTTTGCTCTCAGGTCCATGACATACTGAATTTCATTTTTGCTATCCGAATGTCCGTCCTCCCAAGTTTCTTTCAGGACGTCCAGCACCCCGCGGGGCTGGCGTCCGTAAAGAAGCTCGAAGGGGGAAAACCCCGTGGAGGCTTGGGGGACCTCGCGCACAGCGAATAAGAGGGGCTCTAGCCATCTATCCCAATTTTTCGCGTCTTCTTGTACGAATTTACGAATCATTGTTTTCAAAGTGCGATTAAATCGTTCGACCAGTCCGTCTGTTTGTGGGTGATAGACGCTGGTCCGTACCGCTTTAATGCCCAATAATTCGTATAATTCGCGTAACGTGCGTGACATAAACGCGGTGCCTTGGTCCGTGAGAATCTCTTTTGGG
Organism: Carassius carassius; assembly: GCF_963082965.1. Lineage (NCBI taxonomy): Eukaryota > Metazoa > Chordata > Actinopteri > Cypriniformes > Cyprinidae > Carassius > Carassius carassius. The sequence continues at coordinate 19,615,669 of NC_081760.1, read as the reverse complement.
ATTCCCACGCGGGAGATTAAACGAAACAGGGCGTCCGCCACACTCTTCGCCGAGATATTGCGGAGCGCCACTGCTTCGGGATATCGTGTTGCATAATCCACTATGACTAACGCAAAACGATGTCCCCGTGCGGATCGTTCTAATGGCCTGATGAGGTCCATACCAATTCGTTCGAAGGGGACCTGCACTAGAGGTAGAGGGCACAACGGCGCTTTTGGGGTGGCCGGTGGGTTCACCAACTGACATTCCCGACACGACGCACACCATCTGCGGACGTTCTCGTGAATGCCCGGCCAAAAAAATCGGGTCATTAGACGATTTAGCATGGCTGTCATACCTAAATGCCCCGCCATTGGATTGCAATGTGCCGCCTGGAAAAGCATTTCCCGACGGCTCTTAGGTACTAATAATTGGGCCGTATCTTCCTTTGTCTGAGCGTCATGGGTCACTCGATACAACCGGTCCTTAATAACGGCAAAATACGGATAAGAGAGCGCGCGGTCAGGATGGAGGACCTGCCCATCGATGGAACGGACCTGCTCGAATGCATGTTTAAGGGTTTCATCCTGGGACTGCTCCAGGGGAAAGTCATCGCGACTGGAAAGGTTTAGCCTCGCCAACTCGCTCGGTTCCCCTGAAGCTTCCCCACTGGGTCCGGGTACAGATTCTCCCACCTGAGCGCACGCCCCGCCAACCGGGCCTCTCTTTTTCCCAGAGGCATCCACTGTTAAACACCCCAATAATTGTTCAAAAGCTGGCCAATTGGTACCCAAGATTAATGGATGCCGGAGGCGCGGACTAACGGCCACCTCCACATAATGCTTTTGTCCCCTAAATTTGATGCCTATGGTTTTTATGGGGTATTCCACTATATCCCCGTGCACACACCTCACCTTAACCACGCGGCCCGTATCCAATGCCCCGGATTGTTTCAGGCTTTGATGGATGGAGGTCTGGTTACAACCTGAATCCACCAAAGCCTGATAGGTACCCCCCTTAATACTCACGGGTATTTGGTACAACCCGGCTTGATCGGGGGCAGCCTGCGGGTCGTCCGGGATCTGGACCCACGTCCCCACTTCCATAACCGGGCACCGGTCCACGAAATGGCCCGGATCCCCGCAACACCAGCAGGCCGGCCCAGGCCTCCCCGCCACCCTAGTGGTTGGAAGTGGGTCAGGTGATTGACGTGGGGAAGCAGCTGGTAGCTCAGCCAGTCCCTCCCCGTGCGGCGGCCCCATTCCCCTGGCCGGACCCCGTGACATGGCGGCCGGCTCCGTCCCTGCTCTCCAACGGGGTGCGGCCCTCGGTGGCCCTGTGTACCGAGACCTGGGTAAAGGGACAGGCTTTGGAGGAAGAGGAGAGAGAGAGGGGGGGGAAGAGAGAGAGAGAGAGACAGATGGAAGGGGTTCGCCGACCCCGGAACACGCCGCCAGCTGATCCTCCGCCAGTTGGATGGCCAGATCCAGCGACGCCGGCCGGTGGCACTGGACCCACTGAGCAGTCCTCTTCGGGAGTCGTGAGATGAACTGCTCCAGCACCACGGTGTTGATAATGGTCTCGGCGTCGCTTCCTCCGGCCAACAGCAATTTGCGGCAGGAGTCCCGGAGCTGCTGGGTTAAGACAAAGGGCCGGCCCACTTCGGTCAGTTCTAGCGACCGGAAGCTTTGACGGTGCTGCTCGGGGCTGAGGCCGACCCTTTGGAGCACTGCTCTTTTTAAGTCTGCATATACCAGGAGGTTCTGGACGGGCAGTTGTTGAGCAGCCTTCTGGGCCTCCCCTGACAGCAGCGGAATTATCCGGACCGGCCAGCTGTCCACCGGCCACCCACACGCCTCGGCCGTCCTCTCAAACAAATCGAGGAACGCTTCCGGATCATCTGTTGGCCCCATCTTCGTAAGAGGCATGTGGGCAGCAGGGCTGGAACTGGGGGAGGCCGACCTCGTCCGAACCTCCCGGTCCAGCATGCTCCGGAACAGCTCGCGGTCCTCCCGCTGGACCTGCATCATTGCCTGAAACCGATGTTCGTGGTCGGCTCGCAGCTCCAACAGGGCTTGATGTTGTTCCTGATGCAGGCCCGCGAGCGATGTAATGAGCTCCGCAAACGGCGTTCCCGATGATCCTGACGGGGTTTGCATGGCGGCGGCGTTCTCCTTCCTTCCCGGGTTTTCGGCACCAGTGTGATAAAGTTCGTATGGCAGAGAAGGAAGGAGACCAGGGTCGGCGTACTGAGGCTCGTGGGAACTTTATTATGCTGAATCAAAAGAACGAAAAACAAAGACGCGCCACATGCGCATAAATCATAACATTGATACTTTCAGGCTCTCGCTTTCTGTCGGTCGTTTCCTCCCACGAGTCCTCAGGTCTCTCCTTTGTCTCTGGTTCCCAGCTGGCTTAAATACTGCTTCCCCACGCCAATCACTGCAATGAGAAGCAGGTGTCACTTGTCTCTCACTTAACTCACTTACCACCGCTGATCTCCTCACTCTCTCTCCCATCGCAGACCTCGCTAAACCACACCTCCCCTGCCACAATAAGTTTTTGTGCATATTGTGCAAATCTTGTGCATATCAAGATTTGCACTGAATATTGAATAAAGCAGCTTTCTCTCATAGAGAGACAAGCTTTTGAGCAGATTTGGGCTAGATTTCACTTCATTTGAACAGAAGCACTATTTCAACATAACTGGTCTCAGAAACCTGTAAACTGACAATCTTGAGCATTGAAGTCCTAACATAAGTTTTTGTGCATATAACTTCTAACACATTAAAAACTGTCTTACAGCATTGCAAAAACATTGTATTTCATAAGGCATAAGCATCTTTCAGTTTGGCAAGATTTGCACTGAATATTGAATGAAACAGCTTTCTCTCATAGAGAGACAAGCTTTTGAGCATATTTGGGCTAGATTTCACTTCATTTGAACAGAAGCACTATTTTAACATTACTGGTCTCAGAAACCTGTAAACTGACCATCTTGAGCATTGAAGTCCTAAGATATGTTTTTGTGCATATAACTTCTAACACATTAAAAACTGTCTCAACGAATTGCAGAAATCATTTTATTTCATAAGACATAAGCATCTTTCAGTTTGGCAAGATTTGCACTGAATATTGAATGAAGCAGCTCTATCTCACAGAGAGACAAGCTTTTGAGCAGATTTGGGCTAGATTTCACTTCATTTGAACAGAAGCACTATTTCAACATAACTGGTCTCAGAAACTTGTAAACTGACATTCTTGAGTATTGAAGTCCTAACATAAGTTTTTGTGCATATAACTTCTAACACATTAAAAACTGTCTCAACGCATTGCAGAAATCCTTTTATTTCATAAGACATAAGCATCTTTCAGTTTGGCAAGATTTGCACTGAACATTGAATGAAGCAGCTCTATCTCACAGAGAGACAAGCTTTTGAGCAGATTTGGGCTATATTTCACTTCATTTGAACAGAAGCACTATTTCAACATAACTGGTCTCAGATACCTGTAAACTGACAATCTTGAGCATTGAAGTCCTAACATAAGTTTTTGTGCATATAACTTCTAACACATTAAAAACTGTCTTACAGCATTGCAAAAACATTGTATTTCATAAGGCATAAGCATCTTTCAGTTTGGCAAGATTTGCACTGAATATTGAATGAAGCAGCTTTCTCTCATAGAGAGACAAGCTTTTGAGCAGATTTGGGCTAGATTTCACTTCATTTGAACAGAAGCACTATTTCAACATTACTGGTCTCAGAAACCTGTAAACTGACAATCTTGAGCATTGAAAGTCCTAACATATGTTTTTGTGCATATAACTTCTAACACATTAAAAACTGTCTTACAGCATTGCAAAAACATTGTATTTCATAAGGCATAAGCATCTTTCAGTTTGGCAAGATTTGCACTGAATATTGAATGAAGCAGCTTTCTCTCATAGAGAGACAAGCTTTTGAGCAGATTTGGGCTAGATTTCACTTCATTTGAACAGAAGCACTATTTCAACATTACTGGTCTCAGAAACCTGTAAACTGACAATCTTGAGCATTGAAAGTCCTAACATATGTTTTTGTGCATATAACTTCTAACACATTAAAAACTGTCTTACATCATTGCAAAAACATTGTATTTCATAAGGCATAAGCATCTTTCAGTTTGGCAAGATTTGCACTGAACATTGAATGAAGCAGCTCTATCTCACAGAGAGACAAGCTTTTGAGCATATTTGGGCTAGATTTCACTTCATTTGAACAGAAGCACTATTTCAACATTACTGGTCTCAGAAACCTGTAAACTGACAATCTTGAGCATTGAAGTCCTAACATAAGGTTTTGTGCATATAACTTCTAACACATTAAAAACTGTCTTACAGCATTGCAAAAACATTGTATTTCATAAGGCATAAGCATCTTTCAGTTTGGCAAGATTTGCACTGAATATTGAATGAAGCAGCTTTCTCTCATAGAGAGACAAGCTTTTGAGCAGATTTGGGCTAGATTTCACTTCATTTGAACAGAAGCACTATTTCAACATAACTGGTCTCAGAAACTTGTAAACTTACAATCTTGAGTATTGAAGTCCTAACATAAGTTTTTGTGCATATAACTTTCGAACACATTAAAAACTGTCTCAACTCATTGCAGAAATCATTTTATTTCATAAGACACAAGCATCTTTCAGTTTGGCAAGATTTGCACTGAACATTGAATGAAGCAGCTCTATCTCACAGAGAGACAAGCTTTTGAGCAGATTTGGGCTAGATTTCACTTCATTTGAACAGAAGCACTATTTCAACATTACTTGTCTCAGAAACCTGTAAACTGACAATCTTGAGCATTGAAAGTCCTAACATATGTTTTTGTGCATATAACTTCTAACACATTAAAAACTGTCTCACTGCATTGCAGAAATCATTTTATTTCATAAGACATAAGCATCTTTCAGTTTGGCAAGATTTGCACTGAATATTGAATAAAGCAGCTTTCTCTCATAGAGAGACAAGCTTTTGAGCAGATTTGGGCTAGATTTCACTTCATTTGAACAGAAGCACTATTTCAACATAACTGGTCTCAGAAACCTGTAAACTGACAATCTTGAGCATTGAAGCTCTAACATGAGTTTTTGTGCATATAACTTATAACACATTAAAAACTGTCTTACAGCATTGCAAAAACATTGTATTTCATAAGGCATAAGCATCTTCCAGTTTGGCAAGATTTGCACTGAATATTGAATGAAGCAGCTTTCTCTCATAGAGAGACAAGCTTTTGAGCAGATTTGGGCTAGATTTCACTTCATTTGAACAGAAGCACTATTTTAACATTACTGGGCTCAGAAACCTGTAAACTGACAATCTTGAGCATTGAAGTCCTAACATATGTTTTTGTGCATATAACTTCTAACACATTAAAAACTGTCTCACTGCATTGCAGAAATCATTTTATTTCATAAGACATAAGCATCTTTCAGTTTGGCAAGATTTGCACTGAATATTGAATAAAGCAGCTTTCTCTCATAGAGAGACAAGCTTTTGAGCAGATTTGGGCTAAATTTCACTTCATTTGAACAGAAGCACCATTTCAACATAACTGTTCTCAGAAACTTGTAAAACTTACAATCTTGAGTATTGAAGTCCTAACATAAGTTTTTGTGCATATAACTTCTAACACATTAAAAACTGTCTCAACGCATTGCAGAAATCATTTTATTTCATAAGACATAAGCATCTTTCAGTTTGGCAAGATTTGCACTGAACATTGAATGAAGCAGCTCTATCTCACAGAGAGACAAGCTTTTGAGCAGATTTGGGTAAGATTTCACTTCATTTGAACAGAAGGACTATTTCAACATAACTGGTCTCAGAAACCTGTAAACTGACAATCTTGAGCATTGAAGTCCTAAGATAAGTTTTTGTGCATATAACTTCTAACACATTAAAAACTGTCTTACAGCATTGCAAAAACATTGTGTTTCATAAGGCATAAGCATCTTTCAGTTTGGCAAGATTTGCACTGAATATTGAATGAAGCAGCTTTCTCTCATAGAGAGACAAGCTTTTGAGCAGATTTGGGCTAGATTTCACTTCATTTGAACAGAAGCACTATTTCAACATTACTGGTCTCAGAAACCTGCAAACTAACAATCTTGAGCATTGAAGTCCTAACATATGTTTTTGTGCATATAACTTCTAACTCATTAAAAACTGTCTTACAGCATTACAAAAAAATTGTATTTCATAAGGCATAAGCATCTTTCAGTTTGGCAAGATTTGCACTGAATATTGAATGAAGCAGCTTTCTCTCATAGAGAGACAAGCTTTTGAGCAGATTTGGGCTAGATTTCACTTCATTTGAACAGAAGCACTATTTCAACATTACTGGTCTCAGAAACCTGCAAACTAACAATCTTGAGCATTGAAGTCCTAACATATGTTTTTGTGCATATAACTTCTAACTCATTAAAAACTGTCTTACAGCATTACAAAAAAATTGTATTTCATAAGGCATAAGCATCTTTCAGTTTGGCAAGATGTGCACTGAATATTGAATGAAGCAGCTTTCTCTCATAGAGAGACAAGCTTTTGAGCAGATTTGTGCTAGATTTCACTTCATTTGAACAGAAGCACTATTTCAACATTACTGGTCTCAGAAACCTGTAAACTAACAATCTTGAGCATTGAAGTCCTAAGATATTTTTTTGAGCATATAACTTCTAACACATTAAAAAATGTCTCAAAGAATTGCAGAAATCATTTTATTTCATAAGACATAAGCATCTTTCAGTTTGGCAAGATTTGCACTGAACATTGAATGAAGCAGCTCTATCTCAAAGAGAGACAAGCTTTTGAGCAGATTAGGGCTAGATTTCACTTCATTTGAACATAAGCACTATTTCAACATAACTGGTCTCAGAAACTTGTAAACTGACAATCTTGAGTATTGAAGTCCTAACATAAGTTTTTGTGCATATAACTTCTAACACATTAAAAACTGTCTCACTGCATTGCAGAAATCCTTTTATTTCATAATACATAAGCATCTTTCAGTTTGGCAAGATTTGCACTGAACATTGAATGAAGCAGCTCTATCTCACAGAGAGACAAGCTTTTGAGCAGATTTGGGCTATATTTCACTTCTATTGAACAGAAGCACTATTTCAACATAACTGGTCTCAGAAACCTGTAAACTGACAATCTTGAGCATTGAAGTCCTAACATAAGTTTTTGTGCATATAACTTCTAACACATTAAAAACTGTCTTACAGCATTGCAAAAACATTGTATTTCATAAGGCATAAGCATCTTTCAGTTTGGCAAGATTTGCACTGAATATTGAATGAAGCAGCTTTCTCTCATAGAGAGACAAGCTTTTGAGCAGATTTGGGCTAGATTTCACTTCATTTGAACAGAAACACTATTTCAACATTACTGGTCTCAGAAACCTGTAAACTGACAATCTTGAGCATTGAAAGTCCTAACATATGTTTTTGTGCATATAACTTCTAACACATTAAAAACTTTCTTACAGCATTGCAAAAACATTGTATTTCATAAGGCATAAGCATCTTTCAGTTTTGCAAGATTTGCACTGAATATTGAATGAAGCACCTCTATCTCGTAGAGAGACAAGCTTTTGAGCAGATTTGGGCTAGATTTCACTTCATTTGAACAGAAGCACTATTTCAACATAACTGGTCTCAGAAACCTGTAAACTGACAATCTTGAGCATTGAAGCTCTAACATAAGTTTTTGTGCATATAACTTCTAACACATTAAAAACTGTCTTACAGCATTGCAAAAACATTGTATTTCATAAGGCATAAGCATCTTCCAGTTTGGCAAGATTTGCACTGAATATTGAATGAAGCAGCTTTCTCTCATAGAGAGACAAGCTTTTGAGCAGATTTGGGCTAGATTTCACTTCATTTGAACAGAAGCACTATTTCAACATTACTGGTCTCAGAAACCTGTAAACTGACAATCTTGAGCATTGAAGTCCTACTAACATATGTTTTTGTGCATATAACTTCTAACACATTAAAAACTATCTCACTGCATTGCAGAAATCATTTTATTTCATAAGACATAAGCATCTTTCAGTTTGGCAAGATTTGCACTGAATATTGAATAAAGCAGCTTTCTCTCATAGAGAGACAAGCTTTTGAGCAGATTTGGGCTAGATTTCACTTCATTTGAACAGAAGCACCATTTCAACATAACTGTTCTCAGAAACTTGTAAACTTACAATCTTGAGCATTGAAGTCCTAAGATATGTTTTTGTGCATATAACTTCTAACACATTAAAAACTGTCTCAACGAATTGCAGAAATCATTTTATTTCATAAGACATAAGCATCTTTCAGTTTGGCAAGATTTGCACTGAACATTGAATGAAGCAGCTCTATCTCACAGAGAGACAAGCTTTTGAGCAGATTTGGGCTAGATTTCACTTCATTTGAACAGAAGCACTATTTTAACATTAGGCCTACTGGTCTCAGAAACCTGTAAACTGACAATCTTGAGCATTGAAGTCCTAAGATATGTTTTTGTGCATATAACTTCTATCACATTAAAAACTGTCTCAACACATTGCAGAAATCATTTTATTTCATAAGACATAAGCATCTTTCAGTTTGGCAAGATTTGCACTGAACATTGAATGAAGCAGCTCTATCTCACAGAGAGACAAGCTTTTGAGCAGATTTGGGCTATATTTCACTTCATTTGAACAGAAGCACTATTTCAACATAACTGGTCTCAGAAACCTGTAAACTGACAATCTTGAGCATTGAAGTCCTAACATAAGTTTTTGTGCATATAAATTCTAACACATTAAAAACTGTCTTACAGCATTGCAAAAACATTGTGTTTCATAAGGCATAAGCATCTTTTAGTTTGGCAAGTTTTGCACTAAACATTGAATGAAGCAGCTTTCTCTCATTGAAAGAGAAGGTTTTAAGCAGATTTGGGCTAGTTTGCAGTTCATTTGAACAGAAGCACTATTTGAACATTAGTGGTCTCAGAAACCTGTAAACTGACAATCTTGAGCATTGAAGCTCTAACATAAGATTTTGTGCATACAACTTCTAACACTTTAAAAACTGTCTCACTGCATTGCAAAAAAACATTTTATTTCATTAGACATAAGCATCTTTCAGTTTGGCAAGTTTTGCACTAAACATTGAATGAAGCAGCTTTCTCTCATTGAGAGAGAAGGTTTTAAGCAGATTTGGGCTAGTTTGCAGTTCATTTGAACAGAAGCACTATTTCAACATTAGTGGTCTCAGAAACCTGTAAACTGACAATCTTGAGCATTGAAGCTCTAACATAAGATTCTGTGCATATAACTTCTAACACATTAAAAACTGTCTCGCATTGCAAAAAACATTTTATTTCATTAGACATAAGCATCTTTCAGTTTGGCAAGTCTTGCACTAAACATTGAATGAAGCAGCTTTCTCCATGAGAGAGAAGGTTTTAAGCAGATTTGGGCTAGTTTGCAGTTCATTTGAACAGAAGCACTATTTGAACATTAGTGGTCTCAGAAACCTGTAAACTGACAATCTTGAGCATTGAAGCTCTAACATAAGATTTTGTGCATACAACTTCTAACACTTTAAACACTGTCTCACTGCATTGCAAAAAACATTTTATTTCATTAGACATAAGCATCTTTCAGTTTGGCAAGTTTTGCACTAAACATTGAATGAAGCAGCTTTCTCTCATTGAGAGAGAAGGTTTTAAGCAGATTTGGGCTAGTTTGCAGTTCATTTGAACAGAAGCACTATTTCAACATTAGTGGTCTCAGAAACCTGTAAACTGACAATCTTGAGCATTGAAGCTCTAACATAAGTATTTGTGCATATATCTTCAAACACAAAAATCTGTCTCACTGCATTGCAGAAAGCATTTTATTTCATTAGACATAAGCATCTTTCAGGTTGGCAAGTTTTGCACTAAACATTGAATGAACTAGCTTTCTCTCATTTAGAGAGAAGGTTTTAAGCAGATTTGGGCTAGTTTGCTGTTCATTTGAACAGAAGCACTATTTGAACATTAGTGGTCTCAGAAACCTGTAAACTGACAATCTTGAGCATTGGAGCTCTAACATAAGTATTTGTGCATATAACTTCAAACACATTTAAATCTGTCTCACTGCATTGCAAAAAACATTTTATTTCATTAGACATAAGCATCTTTCAGTTTGGCAAGTTTTGCACTGAACATTGAATGAAGCAGCTTTCTCTCATTGAGAGAGAAGGTTTTAAGCAGATTTGGGCTAGTTTGCTGTTCATTTGAACAGAAGCACTTTTTCAACATTAGTGGTCTCAGAAACCTGTAAACTGACAATCTTGAGCATTGAAGCTCTAACATAAGTATTTGTGCATATAACTTCAAACACATAAAAATCTTTCTCACTGCATTGCAAAAAGCATTTTATTTCATTAGACATAAGCATCTTTCAGTTTGGCAAGTTTTGCACTAAACATTGAATGAAGCAGCTTTCTCTAATTGAGAGAGAAGGTTTTAAGCAGATTTGGGCTAGTTTGCTGTTCATTTGAACAGAAGCGCTATTTGAACATTAGTGGTCTCAGAAACCTGTAAACTGACAATATTGAGCATTGGAGCTCTAACATAAGTATTTGTGCATATAACTTCAAACACATTTAAATCTGTCTCACTGCATTGCAAAAAACATTTTATTTCATTAGACATAAGCATCTTTCAGTTTGGCAAGTTTTGCACTAAACATTGAATGAAGCAGCTTTCTCTCATTGAGAGAGAAGGTTTTAAGCAGATTTGGGCTAGTTTGCAGTTCATTTGAACAGAAGCACTATTTGAACATTAGTGGTCTCAGAAACCTGTAAACTGACAATATTGAGCATTGAAGCTCTAACATAATATTTTGTGCATATAACTTCTAACACATTAAAACTGTTTTACTGCATTGTAAAAAAACATTTTATTTGATAAGAGATACGCATCTTTCAGTTTGGCCAGTTTTGCACTGAACATTGAATGAAGCAGCTTTCTCTCATTGAAAGAGAAGGTTTTAAGCAGATTTGGGCTAGTTTGCAGTTCATTTGAACAGAAGCACTATTTGAACATTAGTGGTCTCAGAAACCTGTAAACTGACAATCTTGAGCATTGAAGCTCTAACATAAGATTTTGTGCATATAACTTCTAACACATTAAAAACTGTCTCGCATTGCAAAAAGCATTTTATTTCATTAGACATAAGCATCTTTCAGTTTGGCAAGTTTTGCACTAAACATTGAATGAAGCAGCTTTCTCTCATTGAGAGAGAAGATTTTAAGCAGATTTGAGCTAGTTTGCTGTTCATTTGAACAGAAGCACTATTTGAACATTAGTGGTCTCAGAAACCTGTAAACTGACAATCTTGAGCATTGGAGCTCTAACATAAGTATTTGTGCATATAATTCAAACACATTTAAATATGTCTCACTGCATTGCAAAAAACATTTTATTTCATTAGACATAAGCATCTTTCAGTTTGGCAAGTTTTGCACTAAACATTGAATGAAGCAGCTTTCTCTCATTGAGAGAGAAGGATTTAAGCAGATTTGGGCTAGTTTGCAGTTCATTTGAATGGAAGCAATATTTGAACATTAGTGGTCTCAGAAACCTGTAAACTAACAATCTTGAGCATTGAAGCTCTAACATATAAACACAACATTCATGTTTAAGAATCAGTTACCTCCGGGCGATTCATGATCAAAGTCAGAGAGTGTCTGTGACAACTATTTGTTAGTTGTGTTTCGTTCTTGAACGATTTGTTCATTTTGAATGAATCTTTAATGTGACTCGGGAAGAACGAGTCGTCTCGGGGAGTGGTTCGTTCAGTCGCGCATGCACATTATTCTATAGGTTCTGTTCTAGTCATGCAGGAAGGAAGTCGACCGGAAGTTGAAGTCGGCTGCGTGCCGCCATCTTGTAACAGAACTTCACTTGCTTTAGCATCCCATTGACTCCCATTCATTTTGGCGTCACTTTGACAGCGAATAACTTTACATCTGAGGCGTTTAAAGACTCCATTTGTCCATTATTTATTTCTAAAGATACACGACAATGTATAAAGGGCTCCATTACCTTTTATGTTACATTATGGCCCCGTAGAAACAGTTTTTGTAAAAATAGGCTAACGATTGCGTCATAACCACTCGACTCTCTGTCGCACAGAAGAGAAATTACCGTACAGACAGGAGGAGAAGCTCGCAGGCAATCGGGGAGACGTCAAGAGAGAAGCCCATAGATACAAGCCCTAGCGTTACATTTTAAAATACTATACAAAATAATTGATCAGAATACTTACTCCTGCTCACTCACGCCAAATAACTCCCCGCTCAAGCTCGACATCTCTGCAAGATTAACAATGGCAGTTTGCACGCACAGCTACTAGAAGATTTACATCTGTCAGACAGGTTGCTGAGGTCATCAAGCTTAGTTTGAGTCTGTGCGTCAGAAACGGAAGTGCTAAAAATCACAAAAAATGGGCTTCACTTGTCTCAGTTGAGTTCCAATGGGGTCGCTGTGTCCATTTCTTTTACTGTCTATGGTTCTAGTAGTAGTAATTCACCTGTCAGTCAATGCAGTCTTGAGCCGGAAAGAGAATTGATTAGTTCATAGTTCGGGTCTATCGGGTTTTTGACTCGTTCCTTAATCACGTGACAGCCCCATACACTTACCCAATGCAGTCTGAGCCGGAAAGAGAATTGATTAGTTCATAGTTCGGGTCTATCGGGTTTTTGACTCGTTCCTTAATCACGTGACAGCCCCATACGCTAAACCCAATGCAGTCTTTTACTGTCTATGAGTCTGAGTCGGAAAGAGAATTGATTAGTTCATCTCATGAGTCTTCGGGTCGAGTCGTTCCTTAATCACGTGACAGACCCATACGCTAAAACCATAGACAGTAAAAGAATGCAGTATTGAGCCGGAAAGAGAATTGATTAGTTCATCTTTCGGTTCTTCGGGTTGTTCGTTCTTTTGTCCCGTGATGTGACAACATTGGCTAGTAATTAGTTAATTTACAACTTTCCTTACAAATGGATGCGTAGTACTTATTATTATTTATTATTATTATTATTATTATTATTATTTACTATTACAGTTACGTGATGCATTTCTGGTTTCAAATTGTTGTTTTTAAATTCTGATGGTACTTTTCCATAACACTGAATGTGGAAACAAAGAGTTGGTTATGCTTAAAATGTTGATATTTTTTTCTGTCTGTTTGTTTGTTTTTGTTTAATTGTGCAGTTATTAAATCAGATTGTCTGTGTAAACCATACTTTCGTAACATATGACACTTTATAAACAATTAAAAAACAATTGTGTACATACTTTTGAATTGTTGTTTATTGTTTATTTTTGTGCCAGAAAAGCATTGTAACAAAGAGGACAACTATTCCAAAATAAATTAAAATAAAAAAGTAAATAATTAAAAATGAAATTAAAATTAAAAGATAATAAAGCCACAGGGTCTAATAACCTTAACAAATAAACTTTAAAAGTACAATATAAAAAAAAAGAAGAAAAAACTAAATATTGCACAACAAGCGTTGCTTTTTTTATATAATAATTTAAAATTAATACATTTTAAAATAAATAACACTTTTGTGCCAAAATAAAAACTTTATATCAAAGAGGATAACTATTCCCAAAATAATTTTAAACCATTTAAATAAAAAATAAATGAAAATTAAGAGATACTAAAGCTACGGAGCCTTATAACAATAACAAATTACCTTTAAAATCACAACAACAACAACAAAAATATTGCACAACAAGCTAGTCTTTTTCTAAATAAATAAAAATAAATAAGCTTTAAAATAAATAACACACTGTGGCTATATTTTTAGGACTTGCTTTAAGGCATGTTTGCATAAAAAAAAACAATCTCCCAGACCTTGGATGGGCTGAGTCTGTTTCTTCTATCTGAGATAATCTGCCCAGTTTTAGAAAAAATTCTTTCAGATGGCTTTTCAGAAAGGCTTTTGTATACTGGTGAACATCTCCTCCACCAGGCCAGAGGGTCTGATGTGCGGGGTAAGAGTGGCTCTGCAAGGTAGCCCCCATCTCAATCATAGCATCTGAGGTCTTAGAAGAGGTAGTAGAAGGCCTCAAGCTTGCTACCCTCTCGTCAAAGTCTTCCCAAAACATGGCCCCTGCACTGGCAGTCGCACCAGGATCTGAAGTATCCTCCTCACTCTGAGCTTGGTTAAAACTGTTAAAGCTGAAGTTATCATAACCTTAATGTTTTAAACTAACATTAATAATTCAAATTCAAAATGTTATTTGCTTTTAATGTATGTAATTATGTCCTTTTTTGAGCAATCTTCTTATACATATATTACACCAATATGTCAAGTCTGCCTAGGAAAAGCAATTATTATACCAGCAAACTCAAAATTGGAGTAAAAATAAACAAACTAGTCTATAAATACTTTTTATTGTAAGCTTGGATTATTATATTATTATATAGCCTAGTGTTTATTTACCGATAGACAGTCAAAAAGACAAATTAATCAATATTTTATTTATAACAGGGTTTTATTTATTTATAAAATAATAACAAACCACAGATCCTCAACAAACAGTAACAAAAACACAGTGACAGAAATGTCAGAAATAGTGTATGGGGCTGTCACGTGATTAAGGAGCGAGTCAAACTCGACCCTGAGACCCGAAAGACTCATGAGATGAACTAATCAATTCTCTTTCCGGCTCAAGACTGCGTTGGTTTTGCTAATGGGTCTGTCACGCGATTAAGGAATGACTTAAACCTGAAGACTTCTTGTCAAATAAGAGGTGAGGTGAGCTAATCACAGACTGAAGACCCAGGTAAAGAATGAATATTTTTTTTCTGTATCTTCTAGCATTTTAGTTTTGTATTGTTTGTAGTGTGATCAACGTTTGTGTAAGTACTAGATGTGTTGGGGAAGTAACACTTAACATTTTAATTACATTTTGCTAAAATGAACGAAATGACTCGAAAAAAGATTCGTTCATTTTGCTGAATGAGACTCAAAAGTCTGAGTTGGTAAAATGATCCGAACTTCCCATCACTACTATTTGTTGTCCACAACCACAACCACGTTCGCGCTGGAAAACTTCCGCAGTCCCCAATTGGGCAAAATGCTCTATTCGACTTTTCTGAGATCATCTACTCTTCCCTGTGGATGACCTGTGACCTACTTTCTGTAAGATCAGAATTTTTGAGTTTGAATTTTTGATATTGAATTTTAGAAAACTGAATTTGAAGTTCCGAATTTCTTCATTTTGAAAACTTGAATCAGATTTTTTTTAAACTGAATATTTTGCAGTATAAGAATTCAGAACAAAAAAAACTAGCTGTTTGAAAATACATGTCTAGAAAATTCAGCCATAAAAACATTTCAATTTGTTAAATGTCATATGTTCAATATTCGTTTAAAAAAAAATCTAATTCAGAACTATTTAAACTACCACCTAAAATTCAATTTTGTTAGATTACACTTGCAAATAATTCAAATTTACACAATTCAAAATCAAATCATTTGTCATAATATTAGCTCCATAAAAATGTGTACTCACTAAAATTCAAAGAAATAAAAGCATAGATGTATTTTTATCTTCTTTGACTCCTCTTTTTACCTCTTGCTCAAAGTTATGCTGCTGCTAATTAGTGATATCAGATTCGCGAACGAATCGTTCAATTTAACTGGTTCTTCTTAGTGAATCGTTTGAAACGGTTCGCATCTCCAATAAGCATTAATCCACAAATTAAGGTGTTAAACTTTTTTAACGTGACTGACACCCCCTCTGAGTCAGAATAAACCAATATACCGGAATAATTCATTTACTTCATTTGCTCTTATCTACAGAGCATGTTACTTTTCAGTAATCTAAATTTTATAAAGACAGTAGAATGGTTTCATGGCCAGAAACTATTTTTCCTGGAATAAAGAATAAAGAAGTGATAACTTTATTGAAAGTTTATAAGTTAATCTTACGGCCGTTTGCTGGACAAACCACTGTTTGATTTGTGGTAATTCACAGTAAGAGATATCAGTATAATTGATATGAAGAAAGGAATATTGACATATTAATGAGTAAATTACAGTGCCTTGTACTGAGTTATTGATATATACAATTGACCTATTTTTCATCTTCAATAATTTTAATGTAACTGTCATATGAGATATATATATATTAATCATATTCCTGATTAATTATTAAAATTCCCTATATATCATTTGAGTTAATTTTAATGTACGACCCAGTGTTGCTACATTTTATGGTGGAGAAACGCGGGCATTTCAAACTTCATTTTGTGAGCAATCCAGATTCAATCTGTTTATATGGTTATTAATAATTTCTGCACGCGTGCTATGAAATTATGAAATTGTGAGATAAGTCGCAAGACGCGAACTCACTCCTAACTGACTGAGGCAAAAGCTGATCAGTCAGCACGTTTCTACAAATACCTAACAGTATAGTCACTGTTATTTTAATGAAAGTAAACTGCAGTATATTGTTAAAAGTCTCCTGTTAAGAGAAGACCAAGATCTCTCTGCAGTGAGAACATTTTAATATTAATAACCCGCCTATTGAAAGACGAAGAAATCTCTTTTTTTAGTGCAATATGTAAATCTGAACATGAGCGATGTTCCTCTGATTCAGTAGTTAAAAGGCCTTGTTATTACATATCGTTATTGAATTCGTGGTGAACCACATTTATATACAAAAATGAACGATAAAGCTCCTGGTATAAAAAAATTGGCTTAGCTACCCAATTTTAAACCTTAAACATTTAAATCATAAGTGCTATTTTGATAAATGTGTATGGGAGTGCAAAAGATGGAAAAATTCCTGTTGTTCACATTTGTGTGTTTGGCAGCGAAAGGAATCCTGCCTCACGCTCTTGTGCAGTATAGAACCAGAATCAGCGCTGACAAAACGCTCAGATTCTAAATCATATTGAAGTCGGCTGTAATTCTGCTGACTAAACACCAGAGAGCGTCCTTTGTTTAGAAGTTTCAAGTTACGCCCTGCCTTCTGATTCCAGCATAGACAGTAAAAGAAATGGACACAGCGACCCCATTGGAACTCAATTGAGACGAGTGAAGCACATTTTTAGCGATTTTTAGCACTTCTGTTTCTGACGCGCAGACTCAAACTAAGCTTGATGACGTCAGCAACCTGTCTGACAGATGTAAATCTTCTAGAACAGGGGTGGCGAACCTGTTCAGCATGATGAGCCAAAAAAAAATCCCTCATCACTGCAAAGAGCCACACAACAGATGTGTCTAACAATAACGTTACAATTTATTACTTATTACAATTACTAATTACATACACAATAGTTTTCATGGATTTTAATGTTTGTCAATGTTTGTCATAGTATCAGCCTACCTAAAAGGTTACATGACTCAGTGGGACACCTGGCACTCCTTGGTTTCCACAATCTTTGTTAAGTCTGGCTTGTATTCAGTTATGGCTACTCGTAGTAATTCTTTCACATGCGTGTCAGTCAGGACAGAGCGATGCTTTGATTTCACTTGTTTCAGTGTTGAAAAAAGTGATTCACACATGTAAGTTGACCCAAACATTGACAATAGTTTGACTGCAGCCTGTTTGACATTGGGATATCTCTCATTCGGCACAATCTTCCAAAACTCCACGGTTCCTTCCCTCAGAACACTTTTAAGTCTGTCATCCTCAGAAAGTTCAATCATTTCAAGCTGAGTTGCTGCTTCATCTTCCACTAAAGGGGCTTTTAAACAGTCTGATTCAGCAGTGAATGGGTTGATAAGAAATGAAATTTGTGGTCTTTTTTGGCGTAGGCCGGAGAATCTGTCCTCAAAACTCTGTTCGAGACTTTCAAGCAGTGTTGCATACCGTGCAGTACTCCCATTTACAACCTCTGCTGCTTGTCCACTTGCCTTCAACAAGGATGGAAAATGTGTTAACTGCCTCTTTTGTAGATGAGTCTTGAACAGCTTGAGTTTGTTGACAAATGTGAAAATACTCTGCACCAGGTCAGACACCATCTTTGACTTCCCTTGCAGATCCACATTGAGGCCATTCAGATAATGCAGCATGTCGACCAAAAAAGCCAAGTCCGAAATCCACTGGGGATCACGTAGCTCAGGATAGTCCTTATGTTTCTCTGCAAGGAACAGCTTCACTGGATTTAAAAGCTCAAAAAAACGAGAAAGCACATTACCTCTTGACAGCCATCTTACAGCACAGTGAAGAAGCAGATCAGATGAAAGATCTTCATCAAGCTCAGCAATGAGATTTTTGAACTGCCTGTGATTGAGAGCATGTGTGCATATAAAATTGACAATTTCCAGCACAGGTTTCATGATGTGATCAAAGTTCAGCTTTTTAGACACCAAGTGCTCTTGGTGGATAATACAGTGAAATGTCCAAAATTCAGGAAAACGGTCATCAGCTTTACACAGCCCTACAAGGCCTTTCCCAGATCCCAACATGGCTGGTGCTCCGTCAGTGGCTATTGCTGTTAGCTTTGATAACTGCAGATCTGCTTTCTCAACAACAGCCATCAGTGTCTCTTTCAGGTCGATGCCACGGGTTCTGTCTTTCAGTGGCACAATGTCAAGCAGCTCTTCCTTAATTGTGCAGTCTTCTGACACAAACCGTACAAATATCGCCAACTGTGGCTTATCTTGAACATCGCAAGACTCATCCAAAGCAATGCTGAAATACCGGCACTTCTGAAGATCTGAATATAAATGTGTTTCAACTGAGTCGTTAATGTCCGATATTCTCTCTTCAACTGTGTGCCGTGACAGCTGAAGGTCCTTTACTGAACGTTTCAAATATTCATTTTCGGGACAAAGAATAGCAACAACATCACTAAGGCACTTTTTAAGAAACTCCCCTTCACGATATGGTTTTTTTGCATGAGCAATGTTCCATGCCAGTTGATATGACGCTAATGTCACTGTCTCTGAATGCTTGGTAAATTTCCGAAAAAGCTGACTTTGCTTCTCTGACTGACGTTTCAAAGTGTTTACCTTGTGCTTGCGAAGTTCACTGCCTTTGGGAAATTCCCTGGCCACTGTAGAATGGAGTGATGTGAAATGGCGCTCAAGATTTGAAGCCTTAAAATGCGACAACGACGTCTGGCATATCAAGCAGAATGGTTTTCCATTTCGTTCAACAAAAAAATATAAATCCTCCCATTCAGATAAAAATGTTCTGTGCTCATCTTCATATTTGCGCTTAGCTGTATGCTTCTTTGATTCTGTCATGATAATTCCTACTAACGAACTTCACATTAACCTGACAGCGGCAGCTCCTGTCAGTCAATAATAGGCTAGCCACGTTAAATTACGCGAGAGTTGAGGTTCTGTTAAAAATAATAAAAAAATAATATAATGTATTATTTTTAAAAAGTCAAATTACATTCAGATAATACATTTAAATTCATTCCTATTTATTTTTAAATAAAATTTAGAAATTCCAAAAAAGTTGAATGAATTGCGATGTGAACATGTGGAGACTGAACCGAGCCGCAAAAAAGCAGTCAAAGAGCCGCCCCTGTTCTAGAAGCTGTGCGTGCAAACTGCCATCGTTAATCTTGCAGAGACTGCGAGCTTGAGCGGGGAGTTCTTTGGCGTGAGTGAGCAGGAGTAAGTATTCTGATTAATTATTTTGTATAGTATTTTAAAATGTAACGCCAGTACGCCATATTAAGTTAATGCATACTATTAAGAAGTTATGTAAAATTATGTTCAAGAACTGATATGAATTCATACCCAATAGTTATTTAACCGCCCAGGGATCGAATATTTTAAATATAATTAAATTTTTGATGCACATGATGTTGTATAACGTTAATGGCCGCCGAATATAACCACAAAATGGCGTTAACTGTTATCTACACATCTACATCGCAAGGGAAATGGACGAATCAGTCATATAAAAAAGTTATTCAGTAAATCGCTTGGACAAAAGCGTCTGCTTTTGCCTGTTAAATAACATATAGACAATAAATGGACAATAACGAATGTGACCAATAACATCTATAACTAATGGATGCCCTTTTCATTTTTCTTTCCTCATAGGTAAAAATACAAACTTTTCTTCTGCTAACACCAGAAAAAGAAGAAAGAAAAAAAACTAAAACCATGGCTAACTACGCTACCAACAAAGGTAAGCCATATTAATATAGTATCATTTAGAATATATAGTATAAAATATGGAAAGCAACACTGTAAGAGAGAATAAAATAATCAGAATCAGAATCAGAATGAGCTTTATTGCCAGGTATGTTCACACGTACGAGGAATTTGTTTTCGTGACAGAGCTCCGCAGTGCAACATAACAGCGACAGAACAAAAAACACAATAAGGAATAAAAAATACAAAAAAATACAAATAGGTGGGTAAGGATTGACAATATACAAATTGACAATGTATGGCAGGTATATTAAAAAGAGCATTTATGTATGTACATGTATATTATGTGGAAAAATTGTAACTGTACGCTAAGTATGTGTCTTTGGATAAATAAGTGTATGTGTATATAAATATAAATATAAGTAGTATAGTGTGTTCCATGTATGTACATGTATATTATGTGCAAAAGATTTACGTGTACGCTAAGTATGTGTGTTGGATAAAAAGTGTAGTGTATATAAATATAAATAGTGTAGTGTGTCCCACAGTTATTATCAGCTGTTCATAAGATGGATTGCCTGAGGGAAGAAACTGTTCCTGTGTCTGGTCGTTCTGGTGCTCAGTGCTCTGTAGCGTCGACCAGATGGCAAGAGTTCAAAGAGGGAGTGTGCTGGATGTGAGGGGTCCAGAGTGATTTTAACAGCCCTTTTGCTCACTCTGGATAAGTACAGTTCTTGAATAGATGGGAGGGTTGTACCGATAATTCGCTCAGCAGTCCGGACTACCCTCTGTAGTCTTCTGAGGTCCGATTTAGAAGCTGAGCTGAACCAGACAGTTACTGAAGTGCAGAGGATGGATTCGATGATGGTGGAGTAGAACTGTTTCAGCAGATCCTGTGGCAGGTTAAACTTCCTCAGCTGGCGAAGGAAGTACAACCTCTGCTGGGCCTTTTTCACAATGGAGTCAATGTGAATGTCCCACTTCAGGTCCTGAGAGATAGTGGTGCCCAGGAACCTGAATGACTCCACTGCAGTCACAGTGCTGTTCATGATGGTGAGTGGGGGGAGTGCAGGGGGGTTTCTCCTGAAGTCCACGATCATCTCCACTGTTTTGAGCGTGTTAAGCTCCAGGTTGTTGAGACTGCACCAGACAGCCAGCTCTTTAACCTCCTGTCTGTAAGCAGACTCGTCACCGTCCTGAATGAGGCCGATGAGTGTGGTGTCATCTGCAAACTTCAGGAGCTTGACAGAGGGGTCCTTAGATGTGCAGTCATTAGTGTACAGGGAGAAGAGCAGTGGGGAGAGAACACAGCCCTGGGGAGCTCCGGTGCTGATTGTACGGGTGCTGGATGTGTATTTTCCCAGCCTCACTAGCTGCTGCCTGTATGTCAGGAAGCTGTTGATCCACTGACAGACGGAGGTGGGCACGGAGAGCTGAGTTAGTTTGGGCAGGAGGAGGTTTGGGATGATCGTGTTGAAGGCAGAGCTGAAGTCCACAAACAGGATCCTCACATAGGTCCCCGGTCTGTCTAGGTGTTGCAGAACATAATGCAGTCCGATGTTTACTGCATCGTCTACAGACCTGTTTGCTCTGTAGGCAAACTGAAGAGGATCCAGCAAGGGTCCAGTGATGTCCTTCAGGTGGGCCAGCACCAGTTTTTCAAATGACTTCATGACTACAGACGTTAGAGCCACAGGCCTGTAGTCATTTAGTCCTGTAATTTTGGATTTCTTTGGGATGGGGATGATGGTGGAGCGTTTGAAGCATGAAGGGACTTCGCACAGCTCCAGCGATCTGTTGAAGATCTTTGTGAAGATGGGGGCCAGCTGGTCAGCACAGGATTTCAGACAGGCTGGTGTAACACAATCTGGGCCTGGTGCTTTTTTCCTTTTCTGCTTCCTGAAGACCTGGCGCACCGCATCCTCGCTGATCTGTATTGCAGGTGTGGGGGAGAGGGGGGATGCAGGAGGTGTGAATGGTGAGAGTGCTTGATTGGAGAGGTGTTCAGGGTGGGTTGCAGGAGTTGTGAGTGGTGTGAACAGTTGTTTGGAGAGGCATTCAGGGTTGGTTGCAGGAGTTGTGAATGGTGAGAGCGGTTGATTGGAGAGGTGATCAGGATGGGTTGCAGGAGCTGTTAATGGTGTGAACGGTTGTGTGGAGAGGCATTCAGGGTTGGTTGCAGGAGCTGTGAATGGTGTGAACGTTTGTTTGGAGAGGCATTCAGGGTTGGTTGCAGGAGTTGTTATTGGTGTGAACGGTTGTGTGGAGAGGTGTTCAGGGCAGGTGATGGGTGTTCTTTCAAACCTGCAGTAAAACTCGTTCAGATCGTCTGCCAGTCGTTGATTTTCCACAGTGCTGGGGGGTGGTGTCTTGTAATTGGTGATCTTCTTTAGGCTTTTCCACACTGATGCGGAGTCGTTCGAAGTGAACTGAGTCCTTATTTTTTCAGAATAATTCCTCTTTGCCACTTTGATCTCCTTTTCCAGTGTGTATTTAGCCTGTTTATACAAGACATTGTCCCCCTTCACGTAAGCATCTTCTTTGGCCTGACGGAGCTGTCTGAGTTTTGCAGTGAACCACGGTTTGTCATTGTTGTAATTTAGTTGAGTCTTGGTAGGAATACACATATCCTCACAGAAACTGATATATGATGTTACGGTCTCTGTGAGTTCGTCCAGATCGGTGGCAGCAGCTTCAAAAACACTCCAATCAGTGAGGTCAAAACAAGATTGTAAATCCTGCTCTGCTTCATTAGTCCGTCTTTTTACAGTCCTTAATACAGGTTTAGCTGATTTTAGTTTCTGCCTGTAGGTCGGTATAAGATGAACCAGAAGGTGATCAGAACGTCCCAAAGCTGCTCGTGGAACAGAGTGAAATGCATCCTTTATTGTTGTGTAACAGTGATCCAATATATTACTGTCTCTTGTGGGACAAGTAACATGCTGTCTGTATTTTGGCAGTTCACGGGAGAGATTGGCTTTATTAAAGTCCCCAAGAATGATTAAAACAGAGTCTGGGTGTTGTTGTTCTGTCTCTGTGATCTGCTCAGCGAGTTTCTGTAAAGCTGAGCTCACGTGCGCTTGAGGAGGGATGTAAACACTAACCAGAATGAACGAATGAAACTCCCGCGGCGAATAGAACGGCTTGCAGTTAATGAAGAGCGTTTCGAGATTTGAGCAGCACGTCTTCTTTAACACAGTTACATCTGTACACCACCGTTCATTGATGTAAAAGCATGTCCCGCCGCCGCGCGATTTCCCCGTTGATTCTGCGTCGCGATCCGCTCTAAACAGCTGAAAGTCCGGCAGATGGAGCGCGCTGTCCGGTATGGCGTCATTCAGCCAAGTTTCCGTGAAACACAGAGCAGCAGAGTGGGAGAAATCTTTATTTGTCCGAGAGAGCAGAAGCAATTCGTCCGTTTTGTTGGGTAGAGAGCGGAGATTTGCCAGATGGATGCTA
This sequence comes from Carassius carassius, assembly GCF_963082965.1. NCBI lineage: Eukaryota > Metazoa > Chordata > Actinopteri > Cypriniformes > Cyprinidae > Carassius > Carassius carassius. The sequence continues at coordinate 19,592,068 of NC_081760.1, read as the reverse complement.
GGCAACGGCGTTCGAAATCCGCGTTTTCTGAGTCTCACGAGCGCTCCCGCTCGCTTTCCCCGCCTGCGCGTCCTCTTGAAGCGTGTGATCAGGGCAGCCGCTCCGCCGACAAGAATGTCCAGCAAAACATCAGAATAGTCGAAAACCGGTGAAATATCGGGAGATGTGTGTTGCCGAATATCCAGCAATTCGTCCCTGGTGAAACTGATTGCAGGAATATAAATAAAGACAGGACAAACTAACAAAAACACAAAAACAACTGCAGAGCACGTCACGGAGGCAGCCATCCTGTATCGGCGCCACTCAGAGTCATTTAAATAAATGACTCATAATAAATTAACCTTGTGAAATACCTATATTGTTATTATTATTTCAATGAACAGATAAGTGCAATTAATTTGTGTTTTATTGTGTATTTGCATAGACTTTTGTTCTGTTTTTTTTCGGATATAAATAAATCAATGGCCAGAGACAAGTTACTTGTGTGTTAAAATCTGTTTACTCATACAACAGTGTTTCCCCTTCACCCTTCTTTCTCCCCTCCGTGCCATTCATGTATCACCCTAGCCATCCACCCCATGGCCTCTCACTTTTCTTCCCCACGACGAATGTAGCTAGAGAGGGGATCAGGATTTTAAAAAAAAAAGTATTACTTTTTTAAAATTGTTTTTGTGTTTCAATAAATATTTTGAATAAATATAAATTATTAACGAAATTATTGAATATTTATTATCAAAACACACAGTAGACACTTCAAGTAGACATACTTTGACAGAAATGTCATGTGGTTTTATTACTTATAGTTTAGAACTTCGTAATGATACATATTCAGTCAGTAGCCTTCACAGTGAATATTGATAAGGGAGATGTCAAGACACCTTTAGATTACATTAGATTTATCTTTATTGTCAATGTGTAGCGTACAAGTACAGAGACAATTCAATGCAGTTAGTGTCTAACCAGAAGTGCAATACACAGAAGTTCACAATACATATTGTTTCAAAGCAGCTTTATAGAAAATGCATTTCAGAAATTTATTAATTTAGTGCATAACATATCGCCTCGAATGACGATCAGAAGTTTCCAAGGTCGAAGTATCACGGCTTTCCAGAAATAAGGGCTCAGATTAGCCAGGTGTATATAACGTTACGTTAAGTGCAAGCAAGCTGAACTCGAACACTCAATGACGCATCAGAATAAACTCACATATGTCTGTGTGTGTGTGATTTCGGAAATCAAATCGTATTGTATAGTAATAACATAATATAATAACATAATATAATATAATAATATTATAATAATTATATATCATATCATATTACGCTATATATAATTACAATATGACATCTTACATCAAAACATTATAGGCCTGACAAAAGAAGTGGCTAAAATTGACTTTTATTATTATTATCGACTTATAGCGAATTTTTTGGTTTGTAATCGTTTGCCTTTCTGCAGTACTTAGTCATTTTAGTTAGTTAGTTTAGTTAGCTTATTTTGAACACACACACACACACACATAATATATATATATATATATATATATATATATATATATATATATATATATATATATATATATATATATAAATATATATATATTAGGGGTGTAAGGTACGTGTATTCGTACCGGACCGTTTCGGTACAGGGCTTTCGGTACGGTGCACGTGTGTACCGAATGAATGAATGCAATATTTTGTTTGCGGAACATGTACATTTTCGTGTTTCCAAACGAACATATTAAGTGGTGGAAGTCTTCGCGTTCAGCGCAAATCCCGCCCTGCAGCTGATTTTAAGGCTGGTGACACACTGGCTGCGTGGCGTGAGCGTGGCGTTTCTGCTATTTGTCAGTTGCGTGACGGCTGCTTCACGTTTTCTGTGTCTTTAAACACCAGAAATTGTGCCTGACGCGGTGCTGACACGCTGCTGCTACTGTAGGTGACATAGAGGGAGACCGCCGAGGCGCCGACAGACCAGGATCTTGTCTTCACTACAACAATATCTATACTTCATGTTGAGCATTAATATAAAGCCTACTGATAAAGGATACCGTCAACAGTATTGACGGTGTTTGACAGGTGTAATATGCCAGTGTGTCACCGGCCTGAGGTTTTCAAAAGGCATCACGCGAGTCTGAACATCACTACAACTAGGAAAAAAACGATTGTAATTCAAACGCAGCTCCCGTCGGCATTTAAACAGACCTTTGCTCTTAATTCTGATCGGTCCAACGCAATAACGAAATCTGAGCAGGTCTAAAAACTGAAACTGTTCATGCTGCACTTTACACTTTGGAAAAGTTATATATATTTTTTTAAATATGAGCAGGCCTACAAGCTGGGATTGGTAATGCTGCACTGTAATCATAGTTATATACAGTGTTGGGAAGGTTACTTTGGAAATGTAATAGGTTACAGATTACAAGTTACCCTGTTTAAAATGTAATAGTAGTGTAACTTTTTCAATTACTTTATTAAAGTAATGTAACTAATTACTTTTGAGTACTTTTTGATTACTTTTCTAAATTTGTGAAAATTAAAGAATAATAAATAAAAGCATATACATCAACTTAAATACAGTTATCTAATAAGCATGTGACATATTCTGTGTAATAAACTCCTGAAACATTGGTGTTTTTTTGAAACTGCTGTCTCTGTGTATGATGATAGTTTTCTCAAAATAAGTAAAATGCACATGAAGTGACACAGAACAGTTCTAGAATTTATGTTTATGTGCTCGTGTACTCCTATATTGAGGCGGCAGAGGTTGAAAACACTGCGAGCTTCAGTAGTCCTATGTGTAGTAAATGAAACCATGTCTTTGCCATTAATTTACAGGAGGGGCGGACTGGGAAAAAAATCAGACTGGAAAATTCAAACTCATACAAACAAATTCATGGACAAAACTATTTTTTGTATGGACCTGACATAAAAAAGGTTTAAATCTTTAATTTGGGGACATGCAAAATAATTAAAAGTTCTCTCCTGAACTGCACCTTCACTTCCATTTTTCTCTTCAGTCTCTTTATTTTGCCCTGTTATCCATCTCTCTCATGACTTTAATACTCAAGATTGAACAAAACTATACTTTACAATACAATACTCTACAATACTACAATATCTTTATAGAAAAATCCTAATACTGTACACGAGTCATGTTTTTCCCTTACAAAAAATTACCATGCTTTTATTAGCCTATATAAAGGTAAAATAACCTTGTTTTTTTTTTTGCAAATGGATTTGTATTTATTTTTAAATAAATACATTTGTAAAATAATTTTAAATTTTTGGTTATCACAGTTAAACAATAGTAACCATTTTCTCTGGATTTATAGTTAAATATTAAAATGTTAATTTTCGTAAGGGTTGTGTTGTTGTCTGTCGTAGCTCCTCGTAGAAATTTTTTTCAGCTAAATTACTACTGTAACATTACAACAGATAATAATGATGTCCTTTATATAGTATTTTGAGTGATGACTGATGAGCAACGTGCTGCTGCTTGATTAAATAAATAAAAAAACAAAGACAAAAAAGCATCTTACAGATGAAACTGACCTGAAACCCTGAACAGGAGTTCTGCTTCTCTGCTCCAGCAGTCCACTCTATTCTCTCTATTCTCTCTCTCTCTCTATTCTCTCTCTCTCTCTCTCTCTCTCTCTCTCGCTCTCTCTCTCTCTCTCTCTCTCTCGCTCTCTCGCTTTGATTACTCTGAGTCTGATCCAAACCGTTTGGCGGAGGCGCGGAGAGTGCGCGAGTCATGACTAACAATTCATGACTTATTAGAGATTTAATTATCAAATGGCGGATTCGCAAATGATCGCTTTAGTACATTCGGCAGGCAATTATACCATAATGATATTAAATATTGGGGCAAAATCGGCTGCCAGGCCACCGGGAATTGTCCCGGTTCTCCCGGTGTCCAATCCGCGCCTGATTTCCACAGACACGCATAATGTGCAAGTCATATATTGCATTTTTGAGGCTTTATATTCACAGACACTAGTCGATGTCATGTTTTGATTCAAGTGTACTGACCTACTTTTGATTTAGTCATCCAAAATGTGGCATATTCCGTCCGCGTTAGGGATTCCGTTTTTATGACTGGATTCTACGACCAGACTGTATTTTTGAGAACTTTGCAGCAGTATTTTATTTCTTATTCTTTTTTTTATATATATTTTTTTAAAAAGTATTTAAAAAAAAAGTGTAAACAAATTGTTAAAAAAAGTTTATAGTAATAAACAACCTGCAGTTTAATGTTTGCATTTCTTTCCCTTACTGTACCGAAAATTAACCGAACCGTGATTTTTGCATACCGTTACACCCCTAATATATATAAATAACAGATAACAAAGAACATGTAAAATCATCCAAAATTATTAAAAGTGATTCAAATAGCACATGCACACATACATGCATAAACGCATACATTAAATTTTTTTTTGTTTCCTTCTATCTACATCAAACCGAATAGTAACCCATCCAAAACAGACATATATAATCCCAGGAACCATACTGTCAGTATACAATATCCCCTCAATCATTTTCTTACCGATTCAATATAGGCTGTTCATTTATAGTCTCTTAAAATTGCTTATTGTTCTACATGATTTCATCTCTTCATGTAAAACATTTGCCCATAGGCTAATATTCAAATAATTGTGAGCTAGGTGTTAAATCATGCAGTTTTGGCTAATAAATCATGGTCAAAAACACCTGAACAAAAAACTTTTTTCTTTATTTCACATTATGTATGACATTTTGTAGATGGCTTCCGACCAGGATGAAAGGGATCACATTCATTTTCATGCGTAGATCTGTAAATAAATAAAGGAACGTTAACCGCGATTGACATTGAGATTTTTCTTACACTGCCTGTATAATTTCCTGATAATTTCTCCATTCCCCGTCAATAAATGGGGGTTTCCGTGTTCAAATGTTGTATGTTACTAGTATGTTGCTAGTGACCAGACTGACTTGCTAGTTGAAATTTTGCCAATATCTTCCTCACTGTATATACAGTATATAACAACTCATAAGAAATTACTGTAATTCACATAATTTTTATTTTATTATTTTATTATGTTCCAAAGGTTGTAGTACATTCCTAGTAACTAGACTGACATACTATAGGTAAATTTCTGCTAATACCTCCCTTGCTGTACATAAAGTACATCAATGTTTTATAATACAACATTTGGAACATGAAAAATCCCTTTTGGGGTCTTACAGATTTTGTTTTGTTTTAAATAATTGTGAATGGCACATACACTATAAGGCAGATATTAGCAATTTACATGAACTACGTAACTAACAACATACTAGTACAACCTGTGAAACATGAAAAAATCCCTTTGGGTAAATGTTTTTTTTTTTTTTTTTTTTTAAAGAAATGTTTATACTGTACGTAATGTAAGGGAGATATTGGCTAAATCTAACCTGTAGTTAGTCAGTCTTGTATCTAGCAATGTACTACAACTGTTGGAACATGAAAACCCTTTCCATGGATCTTTAATATGTAAATAATTGTATACTGTAAATATATGAAGGGAGCTATTGGCAAAATCTCACCTGTTCACTATGAGAAATACAAGATTAAGAATTTGACAGTGTGTAATTTAAAATTGTAATTAAAACACATTGGACCTTTTAACCCAATCAGTGGAAATGTCAGACGGTCCCTTGGGTGCGGTAGCACGTCAATAATTTCTTCAGTTTAAATTTTCAGAATTAATATACCTAGATTGTTTTTAACTCAGTTTTTTTTACGTTAATATAAATTGGTTGCATATTGTTAAAACTAATCATGGTATTGATATCTTTGTGGGACTGTCGACTTTATAGATCAGTGGTAATGGAAATCAATTATAAAGAAAATGCAGCACATTGGATTCTTTTTGACCCCATTTGCTTGCCTGTATATAGTTTGCATAATCATCAATAAAATGTATTCTGAGATCTGAGGTCTTATATCACAGTATTAATTGATTGAGAAGCGTTACTCGTCATTGGGGAATCCTGGAGTGTGACGTGAGGGGATCCCCAGTATTACAGCACAGCGACGCACAAGCCATGACACAAAGTTACGGAAACTAAACAACCGAAAGCAATATATGTCTTCCTTAGATGTAATGTTAGTTCTGTACTTCAGCGTTGGGTAAAACACCATTATAATCTCCTTTGAATGCTGCTTACTTGGTAACAGCAAAGATTTTGAAATAAACATACGCACAATCAGCTTTTCCACATGCCCCGATAATCAAAACTTCTACTTAGCGCTTGCTTAATTTCTGCAGATCAGTTTTTGTAACTGTATTACTTAATCCACCTGTTGCTTTGGCCTTATTTAACAGCCGCTTGCACCACCTGCTGGTGAGCGACTGACAGCAGATAAAGATCATGCCTCTGTGCTCTACTGCTATTTCTGCAGCTCCCGGATGTGAAAAGGCGAATTATCTGACGAATTTTAACCACTGAATTTGTGGAAGCGAATTTGGAAAGTGAAATAAAATGGACCGAAATTTGCCTGTCGAATATTATACATCGTATTTTTTTACCCGATTTAATATTTTGGAAGTGAATTCTGGAACGTGAATATGAATTATTGATTTTTTAATTATGAAAAGGTGTGTGAAATATTTTGAATTGAAATATTAGCTTAAATGAACAACTATATTAAATTTCAGGACCTAACAATGCAAGCCCAGGAAATTCAAGGCATTAAAATGCAAGTACTGTTAATGCAATGCATTATTTTTCAGTTAGTGCTATTCAACATGCTTTTTTGTTTCAAAGACATAAGTCATTATTTTACTTCCATAAAACTGCACTTTATTATAATTTTATTAAATTTTATATTATTATTCTTGGTACAAATAATCTTAGAATCCTTAGATGAAGAGAGAGAGAGAGATCATTTAACCATTATCATGTAATATTTATTTGGTTTACCATGGGGCATATAATTTTTATTAGTATGCGATCATGCACAAGCATTAAATAAAATCATCATGAAAATATTTTATTTTTATTTAAATCCTCTTTATCCGTGTGATGCTTGGTGTGAGGAACAAATTCAAATTCAAACCGCATTCATCAGCGATATGTATTTCCTTCCTCTGTAGCTATAGGAACATTTTTAAAATGTGCCGTTAAAAAGTTTTACAATAAGTTTTATAGCAGTGATATCAAACGCTCATTGGCTCTCGCCAGTTTCGTCATAGATTGCAACATGCCGTGTTTCCGGGATGCATGTTTTGAATGAGAAACGCGAGCCTTGACGGAGTGGATCGGGATAGTATTTTCAGCGTTTAACAATTTAAATTATTCCCTGCTCCTCACATTTCTATTAAAAAAACTGCTTGCTGTCTGTGTTGGGTCTGAGCGTTATAAGGCTCAGGTGTGTCTCAGATTGGGGGATTCTGGTTTACTTGAGGCTGAGAATTGGTACCAATAATAAAACCTCTTTTGGCCCAGTTCAGGGCCAGTTAAGGGTGATTAACTGATTTAATCAAGTTCTGTGCCACTTCAGGGCCATCATACTTTGCTATACTTGGGCAGAGGGAAAAGTGATTGTGTGGCCCGGATCTGGGCCAGAAGACATTTGCTATGTGGAGACTACAATGATATGTGATGGTTAAAGGAAAGCCTTAATTGAGGAAGATGAGGAACATCGCTCAAATCACTACTAAAAGTAAATATACATTTGTAATGTTTCATAAAAGGAAGGGCCAAGTGCAAGTTAAATAGTATTTAATGAAAGCAAACAAACAATGAACATGAAGACAGGGGAACTGGTGATTCTTGACGGGGATGCAAAGTCCAGGAAAAGGCAGATCTCTCAGATGATCCAGGGTGCGATGGTTAGCTGGCAGCAGGAGAGTGTGACAAAGGAACTGCGGGGGGAAAGAGCCGTGAATGTAAGTGGTGTAATCCAGTGATGAGGTGAGTGGAAGGGGTTCCGGGAAGACAGGATAATCCAACGACGAGAAACACACACAAGGAAGGCAGAACATGAGACACGGAATAACTAAAAACGCTCTGACAAACACAAGACGCTAGACAGGGCAATATATAGGGAAGGGTAATGAGTGGCAGCTGGTGCTGATGAACAATTAGCGGAGACGCCCACATGAAACAATCAGTGCTGACACAAAAAACACACAAACTCCACCCACATAGTGTAAAACCCGAGATCACGGTTTACCAACCGTGACAGTACCCTCCCCTCTAGGAACGCCTCCTGGAGGTCCCAGATGGGGCCTACCTGCTGATTGTAATCATCAATCAGGGAGTGATCCAGTATGTCCCTAGCAGGTTACCAACTCCTCTCCTCCGGACCGTAACCTTCCCAGTCCACCAAGTACTGGAATCCTCGTCCCCTCCGTCTCGAGTCCAGTATCCGATTAACCGAATAAGTTGGCTCCCCATCTACGAGCCGCGGCGGTGGGGAAACCGGGGTCGGCGGATTAATGCGTGAATAAAACAAGGGCTTAATTTTGGAAACATGGAAGGCGGGATGAATCCTCCTGTACGCCGGAGGTAGTTTGAGGCAGACTAATGATCTTGGTGACAGGAAACGGCCAATAAATTTGGGAGCTAATTTATTAGAAACGGAACGGAGCGGAATGTTGTTAGTAGAAAGCCACACTTTTTGACCCACGACGTATACGGGAGGCTTCAAATGGTGGCGATCGGCCTTGGCCTTAGTGCGCTCCCTCACTTGGAGCAGAGTCTCGCGGGCTCTGGTCCAGGTGCGGTGGCACCGCTGGACAAACGCGTGAGCAGAGGGGACCGCGACTTCAGATTCCAGACTAGGAAAAACAGGTGGCTGGTAACCTATGCTACACTGAAATGGAGAAAGGCCCATGGCTGACACTGGTAACGAGTTATGAGGGTTCTCAACCATAGAGAGTTGTTGGCTCCAGGAAGAAGGATTCTTGGAGACTAAACATCGCAACGTTCTCTCTAAATCCTGGTTGGCACGCTCAGACTGACTGTTACTCTGAGGGGGATAACCCGAAGACAGACTAACCGTCAATCCTAACAATTTACAAAATTCGAAAAGCCGAAACAAAGTGGCTCTTGAGGTTGGAAAATACCATTTCGGCTGTATTAGACCACCTGAACGGAGTACTGGGGGAGGTCAAGGCGGTCAGAGGTGAGACTAGTTAGCTGAAATTACGAATAAAACGTAGATTAAAATTTGCAAACCCCAGAAACCGCTGTAGGGCCATACGGGAATCTGGACTTGGCCAATCTATCACAGCCTTAACCTTGTCAGGATACATACGTATTCCCTCAGACAAGATGATATATCCTAGGAAGGGAACCAACTGTGCATGGAATATGCGTTTCTCCGCCTTGACAAAAAGACCATTCTCAAGTAATCGTTGGAGCACTCGTCTGACGTGTTGCACATGTTCCTGGAGAGATGAAGAAAAAAATCAGTATGTTATCCAGGTAAACATATATAAACTGATCTACCATAGGATAGGAGGATAGTTATTCTTGACCGTGATGTTGTTCAGCTCTCAGTAATCAATACAATGTCGCAGAGAACCATCCTTCTTACCAACAAAAAAGAATCCCGCCCCCGCAGGAGAAGAGGAAGGGCGGATGAACCTCGATGCCAAGGAATCAGAAATGTATTTCTCCATGGCCTCCCTCTCCGGAATAGAAAGAGAGTAAAGCTTGCCTTTAGGCGGAGACTTACCTGGAACTAAGTCTATGGCACAGACTTACCGAACACTTCCTTCAGGTCCAGGCACTCCGCGGGCACGTTTGACAAAACCATGGTCTCCTCCTGAAAGACAGAAACAGACACAGCAGGACAAGCAGAAACCAGACAAGACTCATGACAATTTTCACTCCACAAGGTGATAGTGTTGGAACCCCAATCCACTCGTGGATTGTGCTTGACCAACCAGGGATGACCTAAAACGATGGGTGCTACAGGGGAGTCCATGAGGAGTAAGGATAGGGTTTCGGTGTGATTGCCTGAGGTGAGCAAGGTTATAGGTTCAGTGGTGTGGGTGACGTGTGGCAGTTCCTGGCCATTGAGTGCGGTGACGTGGATCTGATGGGACAGAGGAAGGACAGGAAGGTTCAGGTGACGTGCAAGGACAGTGTCAATGAAATTACCTTCAGCTCCAGAGTCCAGAAGAGCATGACAGCTGTAAGTGTGGTTGCCCCACTGCAGTTTCACTGGAAGGAGAGTCGATGATGTTGTTGAGGACTTCCTGGCGGAGATCCCACCCGATAGTAGCCTCAAACTTACTACCGGGCTGGCTCTTTTAACGGACACGTACAAAGGATATGACCCAAGCCACCGCAGTATAAGCACAGTCCTCAGGACCTCCACCTCTCTCTCTCTCCTCCCTGGATAGTCAAGCTCTACCCACCCGCATGGGTTCGTGATCGATGATGGGACTGACCATGTTCTCTCGACACGATTTACCACTCTCCGGAGAGTTGAGAAGACGTGAGTGACTGGCCTGCGCTCCCAGACGGTTAATACGGACGTCCACACGGAGCGCCAAGTCGATGAGGCTGGTTGGTAACTCGAGGAGGTTAGGTTAGGTTAATGAACATGAAGACAGGGGAACTGGTGATTCTTGACGGGGATGCACAGTCCAGGAAGAGGCAGATCTCTCAGATGATCCGGGGTGGTGAGCTGGCAGCAGGAGAATGAGACACAGGAACTGCGGGGGGAAAGAGCCGTGAAGGTAAGTGGTGTAATCCAGTGATGAGGTGAGTGGAAGGGGTTCCGGGAAGACAAGGACAATCCAATGACGCGAAACAAACACAAGGAAGGCAGAACATGAGACACAGAAGAACTAACAACGCTCTGACAAACACAAGACGCTAGACAGTGCAATATATAGGGAAGGGTAATGAGTGGCAGCTGGTGCTGATGAACAATTAGTGGAGACGCCCACATGAAACAATCAGTGCTGACGCTAAACACACAAACTCCACCCACATAGTGCAAAACCTGAGATGACGGTTTACCAACCGTGACAACATTACATAGATTTCTTCATCGCGCATTTTTTATATCTCTGCCAGTAGTGGGGTTTCTTCGCCGTTCAGTTTGATTCATGCCACTAATCTGAGGTTTCTTTGTCAGACTTAAGACTTATGTATTTAAAATTGAAAGTGGGGGTTTCTACACCCAATATCAGATAACTTTAGTATAAAACTGTTTATACACACTGCCTCTGGGATTTCTACACCAGATAAATGGGACTTATGCAGTTGTTGCAATAATTTTGATTGAGATTTTAAGACTCCCGGTTATCATTAATCCGACCCAGACCTGCAGTATTCAAAAATTTATTTTGCTCAGTGATCGGGCAAGAGGGCACACATTAGTTAGCTATGCTAATAATTAACCTGTTAGCCAGCACACACCATTATGGGACTCACAGCTGAAAGTGCCCTACCTAATTTAAAATTGTAACAGTTCCTTACTTCAGTGTGTTACACACATCATTTTGGTGTCTTTGGAAAGAAGACCCTTTGGGATGTACTTTTTATCAAACAGAGTTAAAAATATTAAAAGTTATAGACACTGAAGTGTCACAGAAAAGTAATGGGTTGAAAGTCTCATGTCTCATGAGTTTCTATTTCAAATCTGAAGGAGATGCCATGACAAATAAGATTCCTGCAACCAATTTTCTAAAACTAAGTCATGTCACCCCCCCCCCCCCCCCAAAAAAGAAAAAAATATTTACCAACTGTATTGTGTTACAAACACGCCAGGTTCCACCTCCACACAATCATAGCGCACACCCTCACCTGAATACTGAATCATCACCACCTGCTCCTCATCACCCACTCACCAGCGCTGCACCATAAAAGCCACACACTTCCTGTTGGCCTTCTGTAGCAAATTGTAGCTCCGTGTAGCTGTTTTTATTTTATTTTTTCTCTAGAATCTTTATCTTACTATCACTCTCTGTTTTTTAAAGTGGTAAAATATAACTTAATTCACACCATATTTCTGATATTATCGATCAATCTTATCAGATTAACTTTGATCGTTCACTTTTATTTTATATCCGTGAGTGCAGTACACCTGCAAAGCGTTAGCACTCGTTAGCTTGTCATTAGCGTTTTCATTCGAACCTATCGCTGTTATCTTTTCTCCTCTCCCTCGCTCCAGTTTTTCACAAGTTCATCAAACAACCGCAGTAAGAATATTTCATCAAGCACGGTGAGTAATGGCTTCTCCCGTCATTGTTACTTGCACCTCTTGCCACATGTACAGTTTATCTATCTCTGTCGCTGATGAGGGATTCACATGTGATAAATGCAGGGAAATAGTTAGGCTGACAGAGAAGATTTCAGAATTAGAGACACGCATCCAAACTTTAATTGAGGAAAGTAAGAATGTTAGGGCTCTAGATACGGCTTTGGATGCGTCTAGCTCAGGGATTCCTGTACATTGTTCAGTTCCGGAAACAGAGCCCCGGCAGCAGGGCAACTGGGTGACGGTGAGGCAGCGTAGTCGTGGGTCAAAACACCGCTCTTCTGTTCCGATCAAAACATTAAACAGGTTCTCCCCACTTAGTGATGCACCCACTGAGAAACCTGATGAAAGTGCTCTAGTTATTGGTGATTCTATTGTACTGAACGTGAATATAGAGACACCAGCCACCATAGTCAAATGTTTACCGGGAGCCAGAGCGCCTGACATCTTGGCAAATTTAAAAGTGCTGGCTAATGCTAAACGTAAATACAGTAAGATTGTTATTCATGCCGGCGCTAATGATGTTCGACTTCGCCAGTCGGAGATCACTAAAAATAACATTAAAGAGGTGTGTGAACTTGCAAGCTCGATGTCAGACACTGTAATATGCTCTGGTCCCCTCCCTGCTTACCGTGGTATTAAGTGGTGCCCACAGAATAACATAGGTTTCATAGACAATTGGACGAGCTTTTGGGGCAGACCTGACCTGTTTAAAAGAGATGGTCTTCATCCCTCCTGGGGTGGCGCCACTATTCTCTCTAGAAATATGGCAAATAGTCTTAGTGTTTATACTTGACTAACTGGGGCCCAGGTCAGGAAGCAGACAGACTGGCTAAACCGACCGTCTGCTAGCTGCCTCCCGTCACAGAGGTCAGTTAATTCTCAGCACATAGAGACTTTTTCACCTAGATATCACACTATAGAGACCGTGTCTGTTCCCCGAACTAGAAAAAACAAAAAACGTCCAAACCAAGTTAAGACTAACAATTTAATTGAGGTTCAACAAATAAAAAACAGAAGCAATATGGATGAACAAATGATAAAGCTTGGCTTATTGAATATCAGATCCCTTTCTACGAAAACACTTTTTGTAAATAATATGATCACTGATCATAATATAGATGTACTCTGTTTGACAGAAACCTGGCTAAAACCTGATGATTACATTATTTTAAATGAGTCCACCCCCCAAGATTACTGTTATAAACATGAGCCACGTCTAAAAGGCAAAGGTGGAGGTGTTGCTTCAATTTATAACAACGTTTTCAGGATTTCTCAGAGGGCAGGCTACAAGTATAACTCGTTTGAAGTAATGGTACTTCATATAACATTATCCAAAGAAACAAATGTTAATGATAAATCCCCTGTTATGTTTGTACTGGCTACTGTATACAGGCCACCAGGGCACCATACAGACTTTATTAAAGAGTTTGGTGATTTTACATCCGAGTTAGTTCTGGCTGCGGATAAAGTTTTAATAGTTGGTGATTTTAATATCCATGTTGATAATGAAAACGATGCATTGGGATCAGCATTTATAGACATTCTGAACTCTATTGGTGTTAGACAACACGTTTCAGGACCTACTCATTGTCGAAATCATACTCTAGATTTAATACTGTCACATGGAATTGATGTTGATGGTGTTGAAATTATTCAGCCAAGTGATGATATCTCAGATCATTATTTAGTTCTTTGCAAAATTCATATAGCCAAAATTGTAAATTCTACTTCTTACAAGTATGGAAGAACCATCACTTCTAACACAAAAGACTGCTTTTTAAGTTATCTTCCTGATGTATCCAAATTCCTTAGCATATCCAAAACCTCAGAACAACTTGATGATGTAACAGAAACTATGGACTCTCTCTTTTCTAGCACTTTAAATAAAGTTGCTCCTTTACGCTTAAGGAAGGTTAAGGAAAACAGTTTGACACCATGGTATAATGAGCATACTCGCACCCTAAAGAGAGCAGCCCGAAAAATGGAGCGCAGCTGGAGGAAAACAAAACTAGAGGTATTTCGTATTGCTTGGCGGGAAAGTAACATATCCTACAGAAAAGCATTAAAAACTGCTAGATCCGATTACTTTTCTTCTCTTTTAGAAGAAAACAAACATAACCCCAGGTATTTATTCAATACAGTGGCTAAATTAACGAAAAATAAAGCCTCAACTTTATTTTAAAGTTGAGGCTCAACTCAACTTTAACTCAGCCTAAATCATCTAAACCAACAACATGTATGTTAGACCCTATACCAAGCTCCTAAAAGAGGTGCTTCCAGAAGTCATAGATCCTCTTCTGACTATTATTAATTCCTCATTGTCATTAGGATATGTCCCCAAAACCTTCAAACTGGCTGTTATTAAGCCTCTCATCAAAAAACCACAACTTGACCCCAAAGAACTAGTTAATTATAGACCAATCTCGAATCTCCCTTTTCTGTCCAAGATACTAGAAAAGGTGGTATCCACACAATTATATTCCTTCTTAGAGAAAAATGGTATATGTGAGGATTTCCAGTCAGGATTTAGACCGTATCATAGTACTGAGACTGCTCTCCTTAGAGTTACAAATGATCTGCTCTTATCATCTGATCGTGGGTGTATCTATCTATTAGTTTTATTGGATCTTAGTGCTGCGTTTGACACAATTGACCACAACATTCTTTTGCATAGACTTGAACACTTTGTTGGCATCAGTGGAAGTGCATTAGCATGGTTTAAATCGTACTTATATGACCGCCATCAGTTCGTAGCAGTGAATGAAGATGTATCCTATCGATCACAAGTGCAGTATGGAGTACCTCAAGGCTCAGTACTAGGGCCGCTACTCTTCACGCTTTATATGTTACCCTTGGGTGATATCATCAGGAAACATGGTGTTAGCTTTCACTGTTATGCTGATGATACTCAGCTCTATATTTCTTCGCAGCCCGGTGAAACACACCAATTTGAAAAACTAATGGATTGCATAGTCGATATAAAAAACTGGATGACGAGTAATTTCTTACTGCTAAATTCTGAAAAAACAGAGGTGTTAATTATAGGACCTAAAAACTCTGCTTGTAATAACCTAGAACACTGTCTAAGACTTGATGGTTGCTCTGTCAATTCTTCGTCATCAGTTAGGAACCTAGGTGTGCTATTTGATCGCAATCTTTCCTTAGAAAGCCACGTTTCTAGCATATGTAAAACTGCATTTTTCCATCTCAAAAATATATCTAAATTACGGCCTATGCTCTCAATGTCAAATGCAGAAATGTTAATCCATGCATTTATGAACTCAAGGTTAGATTATTGTAATGCTTTATTGGGTGGTTGTTCTGCACGCTTAGTAAACAAACTACAGCTAGTCCAAAATGCAGCAGCAAGAGTTCTTACTAGAACCAGGAAGTATGACCATATTAGCCCGGTCCTGTCAACACTGCACTGGCTCCCTATCAAGCATCGCATAGATTTTAAAATATTGCTTATTACTTATAAAGCCCTGAATGGTTTAGCACCTCAGTATTTGAATGAGCTCCTTTTACATTATAATCCTCTACGTCCGCTACGTTCTCAAAACTCAGGCAATTTGATAATACCTAGAATATCAAAATCAACTGCAGGCGGCAGATCCTTTTCCTATTTGGCGCCCAAACTCTGGAATAACCTACCTAACATTGTTCAGGAGGCAGACACACTCTTGCAGTTTAAATCTAGATTAAAGACACATCTCTTTAACCTGGCTTACACATAACATACTAATATGCTTTTATTATCCAAATCCGTTAAAGGATTTTTAGGCTGCATTAATTAGGTTAACCGGAACCGGAAACACTTCCCATAACACCCTATGTACTTGCTACATCATTAGAAGAATGGCATCTACGCTAATATTTGTCTGTTTCTCTCTTGTTCCGAGGTCAACGTGGCCACCACATCCAGTCTGTGTCCAGATCACAGGGTCACTGCAGTCACCCGGATCCAGTACGTATACAGACCAGATGCTGGATCAGCACCTAGAAAGGACCTCTACATTCCTGAAAGACAGTGGAGACCAGGACAACTAGAGCCCCAGATACAGATCCCCTGTAAAGACCTTGTCTCAGAGGAGCACCAGGACAAGACCACAGGAAACAGATGATTCTTCTGCACAATCTGACTTTGCTGCAGCCTGGAATTGAAATACTGGTTTCGTCTGGTCAGAGGAGAACTGGCCCCCCAACTGAGCCTGGTTTCTCCCAAGGTTTTTTTCTCCATTCTGTCACCGATGGAGTTTCGGTTCCTTGCCGCTGTCGCCTCTGGCTTGCTTAGTTGGGGACACTTCATCTACAGCGATATCGTTGACTTGATTGCAAATAAATGCACAGACACTATTTAACTGAACAGAGATGACATAACTGAATCCAATGATGAACTGCCTTTAACTATCATTTTTGCATTATTGACACTGTTTTCCTAATGAATGTTGTTAAGTTGCTTTGACGCAATGTATTTTGTTTAAAGCGCTATATAAATAAAGGTGACATTGACACACACGCACTCAGTCTTCGTCCGGTCATGTTCGTGACAAGATCATTCCTGTATGCTTACTATAAGGACTAACTCCTCTTCTACTCTCTCTGTAAGGAAATTCTCCGAAGGATCCTATTCCCCGAAGTGCGTGTGTGTGGTTCACCTATCCCTCCAGAAGTCACAGCCTAACCTGCACGGATCCCAACTCCCATTCACTCCTCACTACCTGCTCCTCTGCTTGTGTCTCATAATAAACATCTTCGTCTGTTACTCCTCTGTTCCGTGTGATCCGTAACAGATGACCGGACCAGCACCGACAGGCACAAGCATGAGCCTCACGGACCCTTTCCAAGACCTGGTTGATGCACTCGGTCGTACACTCATGTCAGCCCCAGCATCTCCACCACCAGCAAGCACTTCCGCCGATCCCGTCATCACTCCTTCACCTGCCGTGCACGCCAGTCCCATGGCTAGGCCGGCGCCCTACTCTGGCTCGGCGGAGGAATGCAGCGGTTTCCTGCTTCAGTGTTCACTGGTCCTGGAGATGCAACCGCTCTCGTACCCAACGGATCGCTCAAAGGTAGCCTTTATCATTTCCCAATTGCAAGGCAAAGCACTACTGTGGGCAGATTCACTCTGGACTCAAAATAACCCAGTTATTCAGTCATATTCTAGCTTCATTGACCATTTTCGAGAAGTTTTCGGCAGACCAGTCTGGGATTCATCGATAGGTGAGAAGCTGTACAATTTAAAACAAGGGAAAATGTCTGTCAATGAATATGCCTTGCCGTTCCGAACTCTGGCGGCCTCCAGTGGATGAAACGAACAGGCCTTGCTAACGACTTACCGCCAAGGACTGGAACCCAGAGTGCGGTTGCATTTCGCTGCATACGAGGATACCATCGGCCTCGAGCGATTCATCCAGCTGTCCATCCGCTTCACCACTCGTATCCAGTCGTGCTTAAAAGAGCACCAGGGCCAGGCGCATTACTCCACTCCACTCTGCTGACCAGATAACGTCAGCTCCCCAGAACCAGCCAGCGAACCCATGATCGTGGATTCCTACCGCCTCACTATGGTGGAGCGTCAAAGACGGCTGGCCCAGAATCTATGTCTGTACTGTGCAGCTCCGGGGCATACCATTGCTGTGTGCCCCGTCCGTCCTCCTCGTCCCATGGTGAGTGCCATTCTCCCTTCACGATACCAAATGAAACCACTCACCACTGTTGTGACACTTACTGCCGCTGATGTATCTCTTCAACTTCATCTCCGGCGCCCTCTGCCGTCAGCTCAAGCTCTCTACCACGGCCACGCCGGCCGCTTACCAGGTCCACAAAATCACCGGCAAGCCGTTAAGCGAAAAATACATACACCACTGTGTGGGTCACATCTCCCTCCAAACTGGACTTCTGCACCACGAGGAAATCCATCTGCTGGTTCTGGAGGATTCCACCACTGACGTAATCCTAGGGCGACCATGGTTGGAGCAGCATAACCCAGTCATCTCCTGGAAGACAGGAGAGATCCTGAAGTGGGGCGACGCTTGTTTCCAATCATGTATCTCCGGTTGCCCTGTCCCAATAGAACATTCCCCCAAACCACTACCAGTCTACTCCACGTCCATTAAAAGCCCTGTTGAGAACCAATCCATCACCATTCCTCAGTGCTACGCCCCCTTCAGCGATGTCTTCTGCCCTAAGCGGGCCTCCAAGCTGCCTCCACACCGGCCGTGGGACTGTGCTATAGATCTGCTGCCAGGTGAACCAGTGCCAAAGGGATGGATATATCCCCTATCCGTCCCCGAGGAGAAGGCCATGGAGGACTACATCAAGTAGGCGCTGGCACAAGGATACATTCGCCCATCTACCTCCCCTGCTGCTTCCAGCTTCTTCTTCGTGGCTAAAAAGGACGGAGGTTTATGACCTACATCGATTATAGAGCATTGAATAAGATAACTTTAAAGTTCCGTTATCCACTTCCCCTCGTCCCAGCGGCCCTGGAACATCTCCGTGGTGCCACTGTATTCACCAAGTTGGACCTCCGCAGCGCGTATAACCTCATCCGGATACGTGAGGGGGACGAGTGGAAGACCGCCTTCATCACCCCTACTGGCCACTATGAGTACTGCGTCATGCCGTATGGGCTTGTTAACGCCCCCTCTGTATTCCAGGACTTCATACATGAGGTGCTCCGGGATTTCCTCCAAAAGTCCGTCCTAGTTTACATAGATGACATCCTGATTTACTCCCGGAGCCTGGCCGAACATCAGCGCCACGTTGCGGAGGTCCTGCAACGCCTGAGGGACTACCAGCTCTATCTAAAGGTAGAGAAGTGTTCATTCCATCAGCCCTCAGTGCAGTTCCTTGGGTATACCATCGACCGCAGTGGCATCCGGATGGACGAGGGGAAGGTGAGCGCAGTCAGGGATTGGCCCATTCCTACCACTATCAAGGAGCTGCAACGATTCCTTGGCTTTGCTAATTTCTATAGACGATTCATTCAAAATTTCAGTACAATCACCAGCCCTCTCACCAACCTTCTCCGTCAGAAACCCAAATCTCTCTCCTGGACTCCTACCGCCACAGAAGCCTTCCAAGCCCTCAAGCAAGCCTTCACGACCGCCCCACTCCTCGTACATCCGGACCCTGATCTCCCATTTGTAGTGGAAGTGGACGCCTCAACCACCGGAGTGGGTGCGGTCCTTTCCCAGCAGCAAGGGACTCCCAGCCGCCTCCATCCATGTGCTGCCTTCTCCAGGAAACTCAACCCGGCGGAGGTAAACTATGACATCGGGAATCGGGAGTTGCTAGCCATCAAACTCGCCCTGGAGGAGTGGAGACATTGGTTAGAGGGAGCCAAACATCCGTTTCAAGTTCTCACTGACCACAAGAACCTGGAATATCTAAGAGCGGCCAAGAGTCTCAATCCCAGACAGGCCCGCTGGGCGTTATTCTTCACCCGCTTCCAATTTACCATCTCCTACCGCCCAGGGCTAAAAAAAGTGAAATTCGATGCTCTGTCCAGGTGTTACGCCCCCGAGGAGAAGTCAGAGAATCCGGAACCCATCCTCCAGGATAAGGTCATAGTCGCTCCTATCGCCTGGTCAGCTGAGACTCTCCCTCCTCCCGAACCTCCCAACAACACCCCGCCGGGTTGCCCACCAGGACACCTGTACATCCCCAGGACACGGCACACCCCACTTATCCACTCCCCCCATACATCGCTTGGCACTGGTCATCCGGGGGTCAATGAAACCCTCTCGTTGCTACGGGAACGCTTCTGGTGGCCCAACATGGCCTCGGATGTCAGAAGGTACGTGAGTGGATGTACCAGCTGCGCCATGTCCAAGAGCCCTCGCCACCTACCATCTGGCAAACTCCATCATCTGCCCGTTCCCAATCGCCCTTGGTCACACCTAAGGGTGGACTTCATCACGGACCTTCCACCCTCTGACAATAACACATGTATATTGGTAATAGTAGATAGATTTTCTAAAGCTTGTCGTCTTCTTCCTCTGAACTGCCATGGAAATGGCAGAACTGATGTTTAACCATGTCTTCCAATACTTCGGCATCCCAGAAGATATCGTGTCGGATCGAGGCCCCCAGTTCATCTCCCGGGTATGGAGAGCATTCCACTCCCTCCTAGGTGTGGCCATCAGCCTGTCCTCCGGCTATCACCCCAGTCTAATGGGCAGACGGAGATGAAGGTCCAGGAGATCGGACGCTTCTTCTGTACCTTCTGCCACGGCCACCAGAACTCCTGGAACCAATTCGCACAAAACTCCCTCCGTCAACCCACCACCGGACTCACCCCCTTCCAGTGCGTTCTCGGCTACCAGCCACCTCTGTTCCCCTGGTCTGGAGAGCCCACGGATGTTCCCGCTGTCGACTACTGGTTCCGGGAGAGCGAGAGGGTCTGGGACGCGGCTCATCACCAGTTACAACGGGTGCTTCACAGACGCAGGACGACAGCCGACCTTCGCCGGTCCGAGGCCCCCCAGTACCAACCCGGTCAGAAGGTCTGGCTGTCCACCCGGGACATCCGCCTGCGTCTACCCTGCCGCAAGCTCAGTCCCAGATTCATTGGCCCGTTTACCATCACCCAGCAGATCAATCCGGTTACTTTTAAACTCCAGCTTCCTCCTGAGTACCGGATTCACCCCACATTCCATGTGTCACTCCTAAAACCTCACCATCCTTCTGTTTCTCCCTCCACAGAACCTGGCGAGACGGAAGGCGTGGTGGGCCGCTGGAATACCTAGTGGACTGGGAGGGATACGGTCCAGAGAGCGTTCCTGGGTCCCACGCAACGACATCTTGGATCCCGCCTTACTGGACGCCTTCCATTCCATTCATCCCAATCGACCAGCTCCCAGGGGAAGAGGATGCCCACCACGTCGTCGGGGTCCCCGGCCCTCAGGAGCGGGCCGTGGGGAGGGGGGGGTACTGTTACAAACAAGCCAGGTTCCACCTCCACACAATCACAGCGCACACCCTCACCTGAATACTGAGTCATCACCACCTGCTCCTCATCAACCACTCACCAGCGCTGCAACACACACGCACTCAGTCTTCGTCTGGTCACGTTCGCGACAAGATCATTCCTGTATGCTTACTATAAGGACTAACTCCTCTTCTACTCTCTCTCTAAGGATATTCTCCGAAGGATCCTATTCCCCGAAGTGCGTGTGTGTGGTTCACCTATCCCTCCAGAAGTCACAGCCTTACCTGCACGGATCCCAACTCCCATTCACTCCTCACTACCTGCTCCTCTGCTTGTGTCTCATAATAAACATCTTCGTCTGTTACTCCTCTGTGTTCCGTGTGATCCGTAACATATTGAAGGGTTCTACAAACTATTTTAGTCATTAAACTGCATAGTTTTTTTTCATTTATAAAACACTAGACAGAAACTTAGACATTATATATGTGATTTAAGCACTAGAAAATACAATAAAAATGTATGCCAATTACAGAACATCCTGAGATTGTTAGAAATGCAGCATTTACAATGAATTACAATGAAAATATGTGCTGATGGCCAGTTATAGATATGGTAATAATACAAATGGGCCATAAAGTCAACAAACCACTCTCTATTCATATAGATGGCATTCACATTGATTGCCATGATTACACCGTAATAGCGAGCTGATTTGCACTCAAACAGATGGTAATCTGATGGTAATGAAGATACAGGCACATTCAACATAAAACACACACAAACATATATGAAAACTGTTCAAAAATAAAACAAATAAAGAAAAAGACGATCGCTGAGTTCTGCCTCAATCAGAAGACAGGTGCGTCATAGCGCACGTCACGAGCTGTCACGAGAGAGCGCCAGAATTCAAATATACAATCTTCAGCCTATCTTTAACTTTTTTTTGGTGGATTGTCTCATTCTGTTTGTGACACTGTACGCTACAAAACCATGCATTTTTTTTACTACCAAGACGCAGTTTCTGAATGGGAGTTCCATAACGGACACAAACAATACTGTCCCTGAAGAACTGAAATGTAAACAAAGGAATTATCATCCATATTACAACGTTATTGCTTCGTTGGACTAAACGTGCGCTATGGGATTTCGTTCAGTGGACCCTTACCTTTCTAATTAAACCGGGATTTACAGCTGTGGATGTGTAAAACCGGGATTTACAACTGTGGGAGTTCGGGATGCCTGCGTCGGGGAGCAGGTTAAGAGGTTAAACCCATGGGAGTAATAGTCTAGTTGTAAGGCATTGGAAGACAAAATGGCATCAATCTAGCTATACATAACTTAAGGCCTTAATTTTAAAATAAGCAAGGAACATCGCTCGCTGTCTTCGTGCTAAAAGAGGATTTCTTTGCTCAATTTTAGGGCGGTTAAAATTGCATTGAGACACACTATAAAAGGTTTAGCTGTTTTATACGGTCAAATTTTATAAACTGCAGTTAACTTAAGTCATTAACAGTGGCTGGTTTCTCAGTGAGGAACTCTTGAGCTTGTTCTCAAATACTTATTTGGTCACTTGTAGTCACTATGTGCTTTCAGATCTCTACTATCACTACTAACACTCGGAGAGCACTCAATGTACGTCGCAGGAAGGCCTATCCAACAAACCTACGGCCTGTCCCTCTGACCTTTACTACTACGCTCTGTATTCCAGTTGGTGTCTGGAACTGCCAGTCTGCTGTTAACAAAGCAGACTTCATTTCTTCTATTGCTGCTCATTCCGGTCTCAACCTCATGGCACTGACTGAGACTTGGATCAAACCTGAAGACACTGCCACTCCCGCAGCCCTCTCCACTAATTTCACTTGTTCCCACACTCCTCATACCACTGGGAGGGGTGGAGGTACTGGTCTCCTTATATCATAGGAATGGTAATTTGATCTTCAGCCATCACCTACAGGTAACGGTTTATTTGAATCACATGCCATTACTGTAACCCACCCTGTTAAAATCCCCTTTGTGATCATTTATCGTCCCCCAGGTCAATTGGGAAACTTCTTGGAGTTACTACAGACCGGTATCCCTTCTGCCATTCATTGCAAAGATACTTGAGTGAGCTGTGTTCAACGAGCTTTCTGTGCTCCTTGTACAGAACAACCTCCTGGACAGCAACCAATCTGGCTTCAAAAGTGGCTACTCAACAGAAACTGCCCTGCTCTCGGTTACTGAAGCCCTGCAACTGGCAAAAGCAGCTTCAAAATCCTCAGTACTTATCTTACTGGACCTGTCTGCTGATTTTGACACTGTTAATAACCAGATTCTCCTGTCCACCCTCAGAAAGATGGGCATCTCTGGAACCGCACTCCTGTGGTTGAAGTCCTACCTCTCCAATAGATCCTTCAGCGTGTCTTGGAGGGGTGATGTTTCTAAGTCACAACATCTTGCTACTGGGGTTCCTCAAGGCTCAGTACTTGGACCACTTCTCTTCTCCATCTACATGACGTCATTAGGATCTGTCATTCAGAAGCATGGCTTTTCTTATCACTGCTACGCTGATGACACCCAACTCTACTTCTCATTCCAACCAGATGACCCGACGGTAGCTGCTCGCATTTCAGCCTGTCTGAGTGACATTTCTAGCTGGATGAATGACCATCACCTTCAGCTCAACCTTACGAAGACAGAACTCCTGGTGATTCCACCTAACCCATTGTTTCATTACAACTTCTCTCTACAGCTGGGTTCATCAGCCATAACTCATTCCAAGATAGCCAGAAACCTAGGAGTTGCGATGGATCATCAGTTCACAGACCACATTGCTACAACGACCCGTTCCTGCAGATTTGCCCTGTACAATATTAGGAAGATTAGACCCTTCCTATCAGAGCAAGCCACCCAACTTCTTGTCCAAGCTCTTGTTCTCTCCAGACTGGACTATTGTAATGCTCTCCTGGCGGGCCTTCCTGCATGCACTATCAAGCCTCTGCAATTGATCCAGAATGCAGCAGCGAGGGTTGTCTTCAATATGTCAAAAAAAGCTCACGTTACTCCTCTCCTCATCAGGTTACACTGGCTTCCAGTAGCCGCTCTTATCAAATTCAAGGTACTAATGGTACTTGCCTACAAGATGACCACTGGCACGGCACCAACATACCTAAACTCACTGGTTAAATCTTATGTGCCCTCCAGAAGTTTGCGCTCTGCAAGTGAACGATGCCTTGTGGTGTCAACCCAAAAAAGTTCTAAATCACTCTCATGGACCTTTTCCATGGACTTTGCTCAGCTGGTGGAATGACCTCCCAGTCTCAATTCGTACAGCTGAGTCTTTATTCATGTTCAAGAAACATCTAAAGACTCATCTTTTTCGCCAGCACTTAACCAACTAATATGAGCAGTTTTCCTTTTCTTGTCTTTTATATTTATATATATATATATTTAAAAAAAAAGTGTTCTGGACTAACTAGACTAACTGAGACTTGTCTTGGCACTTGTATACTGTTGTTGTTCTCTTGTTGACCTGACTTCTTCTATTGTTCTCATTTGTAAGTCGCTTTGGATAAAAGCATCTGCAAAATGATTAAATGTAAATGTAAATGTAAAAACTGTTAAGGCTCGGAACGTGGGCGTGTATAGCTTACACATTCATTCACAAAAACAAGCCGTTGGATGGTAGTCTTGCTTTAAATGAACACGCATAAGAAACACACCACATTTACTAAGCCTGCTCACAAAACTAGGTCTAAAACGTTTCCCTAAATTCTCCACCATTTCTGTGACAAATTAGCTCATAGTTAGATGAGCATAATACATCATACTGGCTTATGATTAACTATATTAATCTTCAGGAATTACTTGTAGCATTATAGCATTAATAGTACAATAAATCGATCTGTTAAGAACCATCAAAAAAACTCACATCACTTTAATTAAAAGAGGCCAGGCTTTGGTAGCGCAACTAAATAGTTAACAAGTGGTTATTTGCATTGGTTCTATAGGTGTTGAGTAAAGTGTCCCGGTGCATGTATAATGCATAGATTCCTGTTGAATTCCTGTTAAGGAACCATGGGTTGCTCTCAAGTGAATCAACAAAGTTGCTGAAAACTGCCAGAAGATCGGACTCCCCCGGAAGGGTTTCCCAGGTAATGGGTGTCTCCAAGAAACCATAAGTGAAGAGAAGCAACCTTTTGGGGTGTGGGAGAGGTTTTATCAGATTTCCCTTTAGCACCAATTTTTGTTAGATTGACCAGTAACAAGGCGTATAGTTTCAGTGGGGAAGTGTTTCTTAACATATCTTTGAAATGTGTTTGAAGTCCAATGGAGAGGAGCAGAGAGCTGCTATAATGCTGATGTAACATCATCTTGATAGTGGGGGGAAACCCCTGGCAATTTAGCACCCATATAAATGTAGGATGTGAGGCCATGTCTACGATTTATATGCAAGGCAAAAAGGAATTCCTAAGATATAAAGCCCAAATGATCGTACATGATCCTAAGCAGATGCTACATAAATTAGACAGCAACTTGTCTTTTGAAAACCATATTTCCCATATTACAAAAACAGCATTCTTCATTGCCATGCTACAAAACATATGACCTGTTTCTGATGCAGACAAGCTAGTTCATGCATTCATGACCTCTAGACTGGACTATTGTAATTCACTGCTAGGTGGTTGTCCTGCATCTTTAATAAACAAGCTACAGGCAGTCCAAAATGCAGCGACTAGAGCCCTTACCAGGTCAAGAAAATATGATCATATTATCCTAATTCTACAGTCTCTGCACTGGCTACCTATTAAGTTCTTTATCAGTTAAAAAATATTACTACTCACCTATACAGCCCTTAATGGTTTAGCTCCTGTGTACCTAACTAGTCTTTTACCATGGAACAATCCATCACACTCCCTAAGGTCACAAAATGCAGGATTTTTGGTAGTACCTAGCATAGCAAAGTCCACAAAAGGAGGTAGAGCTTTTTCACATTTGGCTCCCATACTCTGGATTAGCCTCCCTGATAATATTTGGGGTTCAGACACACTCTCTCTGTTTTAATGATTACATTATTTTAAATGAGTCCACCCCCAAGATCTAAAAGGCAAAGGGGGAGGTGTTGCTTCAATTTATAACAACGTTTTCAGGATTTCTCAGAGTGCAGGCTTCAAGTATAACTCGTTTGAAGTAATGGTGCTTCATATAACATTATCCAGAGAAACAAATGTTAATGATAAATCCCCTGTTATGTTTGTACTGGCTACTGTATACAGGCCACCAGGGCACCATACAGACTTTATTAAAGAGTTTGGTGATTTTACATCTGAGTTAGTTCTGGCTGCAGATAAAGTTTTAATAGTTGGTGATTTTAATATCCATGTTGATAATAAAAAATATGCATTGGGATCAGCATTTATAGACATTCTGAACTCTATTGGGGTTAGACAACACGTTTCAGGACCTACTCATTGTCGAAATCATACTCTAGATTTAATACTGTCACATGGAATTGATGTTGATAGTGTTGAAATTATTCAGCCAAGTGATGATATCTCAGATCATTATTTAGTTCTGTGCAAACTTCATATAGCCAAAATTGTAAATTCTACTTCTTGTTACAAGTATGGAAGAACCATCACTTCTACCACAAAAGACTGCTTTTTAAGTTATCTTCCTGATGTATCCAAATTCCTTAGCATATCTAAAACCTCAGAATAACTTGATGATGTAACAGAAACTATGGACTCTCTTTTCTAACACTTTAAATACAGTTGCTCCTTTACGCTTAAGGAAGGTTAAGGAAAACAGTTTGACACCATGGTATAATGAGCATACTCGCACCCTAAAGAGAGCAGGCCGAAAAATGGAGCGCAGCTGGAGGAAAACAAAACTAGAGGTATTTCGTATTGCTTGGCAGGAAAGTAACCTATCCTACAGAAAAGCATTGAATAAACTGCTAGATCCGATTACTTTTCTTCTCTTTTAGAAGAAAGCAAACATAACCCCAGGTATTTATTCAGTACAGTGGCTAAATTAACAAAAAATAAAGCCTCAACAAGTGTTGACATTTCCCAACACCACAGCAGTAATGACTTTATGAACTACTTTACTTCTAAAATCGATACTATTAGAGATAAAATTGCAACCATTCAGCCGTCAGCTTCTGTATCACATCAGACAGTGCACTATACACCCCCTGAGGAACAGTTCCACTCATTCTCTACTATAGGAGAGGAAGAATTGTATAAACTTGTTAAATCATCTAAACCAACAACATGTATGTTAGACCCTATACCATCTAAGCTCCTAAAAGAGGTGCTTCCAGAAGTCATAGATCCTCTTCTGACTATTATTAATTCCTCGTTGTCATTAGGATATGTCCCCAAAACCTTTAAACTGGCTGTTATTAAGCCTCTCATCAAAAAACCACAACTTGACCCCAAAGAACTAGTTAATTATAGACCAATCTCGAATCTCCCTTTTCTGTCCAAGATACTAGAAAAGGTGGTATCCTCACAATTATATTCCTTATTAGAGAAAAATGGTATATGTGAGGATTTCCAGTCAGGATTTAGACCGTATCATAGTACTGAGACTGCTCTCCTTAGAGTTACAAATGATCTGCTCTTATCATCTGATCATAGGTGTATCTCTCTATTAGTTTTATTGGATCTTAGTGCTGCGTTTGACACAATTGACCACAACATTCTTTTGCATAGACTTGAACACTTCCCATAACACCCTATGTGCTTGCTACATCATTAGAAGAATGGCATCTACGCTAATATTTGTCTGTTTTTCTCTTATTCCGAGGTCACCGTAGCCACCAGATCCAGTCTGTATCTAGATCAGAGGGTCACTGCAGTCACCCGGATCCAGTACGTATACAGACCAGATGGTGGATCAGCACCTAGAAAGGACCTCTACTGCCCTGAAAGACAGCCGAGACCAGGACAACTAGAGCCCCAGATACAGATCCCCTGTAAAGACCTTGTCTCAGAGGACCACCAGGACAAGACCACAGGAAACAGATGATTCTTCTGCACAATCTGACTTTGCTGCAGCCTGGAATTGAACTACTGGTTTCGTCTGGTCAGAGGAGAACTGGCCCCCCAACTGAGCCTGGTTTCTCCCAAGGTTTTTTTCTCCATTCTGTCACCGATGGAGTTTCGGTTCCTTGCCGCTGTCGCCTCTGGCTTGCGTATAGGTGTATCTCTCTATTAGTTTTATTGGATCTTAGTGCTGCGTTTGACACAATTGACCACAACATTCTTTTGCATAGACTTGAACACTTTGTTGGCATCAATGGAAGGGCATTAGCATGGTTTAAATCGTACTTATATGACCGCCATCAGTTCGTAGCAGTGAATGAAGATGTATCATATCGATCACAAGTGCAGTATGGAGTACCTCAAGGCTCAGTATTAGGGCCGCTACTCTTCACGCTTTATATGTTACCCTTGGGAGATATCATCAGGAAACATGGTGTTAGCTTTCACTGTTATGCTGATGATACTCAGCTCTATAATTCTTCGCGGCCCGGTGAAACACACCAGTTTGAAAAACTAATGGAATGCATAGTCGATATAAAAAACTGGATGACGAGTAATTTCTTACTGCTAAATTCTAAAAAAACAGAGGTGTTAATTATAGGACCTAAAAACTCTGCTTGTAATAACCTAGAACACTGTCTAAGACTTGATGGTTGCTCTGTCAATTCTTAGTCATCAGTTAGGAACCTAGGTGTGCTATTTGATCGCAATCTTTCCTTAGAAAGCCACGTTTCTAGCATTTGTAAAACTGCATTTTTCCATCTAAAATTATATCTAAATTAAAGGCTATGCTCTCAATGTCAAATGCAGAAATGTTAATCCATGCATTTATGACCTCAAGGTTAGATTATTGTAATGCTTTATTGGGTGGTTGTTCTGCACGCTTAGTAAACAAATTACAGCTAGTCCAAAATGCAGCAGCAAGAGTTCTTACTAGAACCAGGAAGTATGACCATATTAGCACGGTCCTGTCAACACTGCACTGGCTCCCTATCAAACATCATATAGATTTTAAATTATTGCTTATTACTTATAAAGCCCTGAATGGTTTTGCACCTCAGTATTTGAATGAGCTCCTTTTACATTATAATCCTCTACGTCCGCTACGTTCTCAAAACTCAGGCAATTTGATAATACCTAGAATATCAAAATCAACTGTGGGCGGCAGATCCTTTTCCTATTTGGCGCCTAAACTATGGAATAACCTACCTAACATTGTTCGGGAGGCAGACACACTCTTGCAGTTTAAATCTAGATTAAAGACCCATCTCTTTAACCTGGCTTACACATAACATACTAATATGCTTTTAATATCCAAATCCGTTAAAGGATTTTTAGGCTGCATTAATTAGGTTAACCGGAACCGGAAACACTTCCCATAACACCCTATGTGCTTGCTACATCATTAGAAGAATGGCATCTACGCTAATATTTGTCTGTTTTTCTCTTATTCCGAGGTCACCGTAGCCACCAGATCCAGTCTGTATCTAGATCAGATGGTGGATCAGCACCTAGAAAGGACCTCTACTGCCCTGAAAGACAGCCGAGACCAGGACAACTAGAGCCCCAGATACAGATCCCCTGTAAAGACCTTGTCTCAGAGGACCACCAGGACAAGACCACAGGAAACAGATGATTCTTCTGCACAATCTGACTTTGCTGCAGCCTGGAATTGAACTACTGGTTTCGTCTGGTCAGAGGAGAACTGGCCCCCCAACTGAGCCTGGTTTCTCCCAAGGTTTTTTTCTCCATTCTGTCACCGATGGAGTTTCGGTTCCTTGCCGCTGTCGCCTCTGGCTTGCTTAGTTGGGGTCACTTCATCTACAGCGATATCGTTGACTTGATTGCAAATAAATGCACAGACACTATTTAACTGAACAGAGATGACATCACTGAATTCAATGATGAACTGCCTTTAACTATCATTTTGCATTATTGACACACTGTTTTCCTAATGAATGTTTTTCAGTTGCTTTGACGCAATGTATTTTGTTTAAAGCGCTATATAAATAAAGGTGACTTGACTTGACTTGACTTTAAATCTAGATTAACAAATCTCTTTCAACAAGCATTCAAATAATGCATGTCATAACTTGGACTGCAGTTAAATCTAATCAAATGCACATTATTATTCTTTAGCTTGGGTTAAACTAATTAATTTTACTTGGTTGGAACATAATTAGCTAATTATGTCTCTAATTATTGGTTTCTCTGTTTTGCCACGGGATTTAAGAACACCGGAGAAGAGATGATGCCAGCCCCTCAAAGGACCTCAGTTGATGCTAACCCTGAAACAACATACAGAACTACCAAATTTTACTATAAGTTTGGTTGCATCATATAATAATTGCTGTTAATAGTGTTCACCGTCTGTTTGATTACATTTTTAACCCTCTGGAGTCGATTCACGCGTATACGCGTTATGAGGCATTTTCTCCCGATAACCCCTAAAAGAACTTAAATTACACTTTCAGTTTTGATCGTACAGATAAGAGCAATACATCAATCGAATCTGTAAAGGGTTTACGTTTTTGTATACAGACATAATAACAACAAAACTTTGTGCATTTATAAAATAAAGATAACAAACAAAATGTGCTGTCTGCAGCCTTGGTCTGCGGTGATCTTCATTTATAAACACCTCATTAAAATGAACTGTAACTCAGTGAATACTCAACGAAGAGACAAGAGAGATATATCTATAGAAAGCTTGACATGTCTACTTTTAAACTAAACAGTGCTAACGAAAACAAATATTCTGTGATAAAGTAATCCAAATGAAAACAACCCTTCATTATATCTAATGCGACCATGCCCACATGCTGAATGCACTATTGAAATTATAATGTTACACTGAAGCGTGCGGCTTGTATAATCCCAGACAGAAAACAAAGCAGTAAGACTATTCTTCAAGTTTTTTTATTTTACTGTTTGCTTTGTGATGAGAAGAATAAAACATAATTCACCCCAAGAAGATGTGATGAGGATTATCTGGGGATTTGAGATTTGGATTTTCTCATTCAGCAGAGATCATAAACATGAGTAAGGCCCAATCCCAATTCTACCCCTTTCCCCTACCCCTCCGTTTCGCTCGTTCACGTGAAGGGGTAGGGGTGTCTCGATTCTATTTTGGTTGGAGGGGTAGGGGGAAGGGGAAGGGCCAGATAGCCCTTCAAACGAAGGAGTATGAATTATCTCGGCAACATGGCTGCTACAGTGAACAAAAAGACACATAAATGTAAGCTTTTTTTGGCATAAATAAAGATTTTAACGAAAATTAATAATTTGTTTTATGTTACATTCAATTGTGAGTTCATATTAATGGTCATGTTACTCAAAGAAATGTTTGTAAAAAATCGCTAATATTTGACTGCATGACAGTGCCAAAGCATATATCTGATCAGGGTGATAACTGGCGTAGACATGGGGGCTAATCCCCCCAATAATTAGAAATCGCTAAACCATTTTCTCAAATATTGCCTATTCGAGAGAGAGAGAGAGAGAGAGAGAGAGAGAGAGAGAAAGAGAAATGGAAGTTGCGTGTATTCGCGTCTGTGCGTTTATCAGCGATTGTATCCTCTCGTCGCTGGAAAATATAATGTAGCGATTGAGTATTTAAACTGTATTTAATAAAAGTCGTGAGGAAGCAGTTGACAAGTTTATTTTCTCCTGGATATGTGAGCTGCGCGATTTCCGATATGTGTGTGTGTCAGTAAGCAGCTCATTAATACAGAACGATAAATAAAGGCTCTAATGCACACTAGCACACCAGTATATGTGTGTATTGTAAGAGCTAGACGATGAATGATGGCGTGTGACGTCATGGTAGTGGTGTCCCAATCCTTAGGGGAATATAGGCGGAGGGGTAGGGGAAGGGGAATAAAATAGGATTGGGATTGGGCCTAAGTCTCTTTTTATTTATTTATATACTTGTATTAGGTTGCACATAATGTGCAAATATTTTAATAGCTAGACTTTTTTTTTTCAAACTATAATTCCTGACTAAATGTATAATCAAGTGAAACATTATGAAGTTTTAATAACAATATACACCATACCATACAAAAGCTTGATTTAAATAATATAAATGTTACAAGTAATGTAACTGTAACAAATGTAACAAACAATGCTTTTCTTTCAATTTATCATTAAAAAAAACGACCATATTGGTTGCAAAGCCTAACCTTTGGATAGGCTTCTACAAGAAACTCTCTGCTATTTTAGGTACAAAACCTGAGGATCCTTTAGGACTTTTGACCTACCATGAAAACACAGATTTTACAAAAAGCATTATTACGGATGCTCCTCATCAAGCCGATATCAACGGGGGTTTCTATACGATGTACGTTTATACCGACATTATTGAATACCAATCAGCTGGTGTATCTTTTAAGATGCGTACATATAACCAGGGAAAGAATGATGTAGGTATTGTCAGATACGACAAGCCCCATTACACATTGGTCAACAAGTCTCATATCACAGAGATCACCGTAGAATTAAAGGACGACCATTCATTGTAAAACTACACTTTAGACCAGCAAAACAATCTGTTTTTTTTTAAATGTCTTTTTACAAAAACCGAGGGATGAATGTGGCTGATTACATCGACTATTATCAAAATCAGGCCGGCTGCGGACTACTCACCGGCGGAGCCATTATGTACGGAGCGGGCCTAGGAGGTCTTTTCAGAGATATGTTTAGGATGGCAGTACCATTGTTAAAAAAGTGGTTCAACATTGCTAAACCTCACTTAAAAATGGCTGCTAAAAATATAGTTTCCGATGTCATCTCAAACGATTATAATACCTCTTGAACCGAAGTGTAATTTTCAGACATTTGCGCTTGCAAGCATCACAGACGAGTCTCTATTGCCTGTTGTAGATTGTCTTGAAGTTCAGGAAGCCTGGTGTCCACGCTGTTATTTAATTTGGTGAAGAAAGCCTCCTGTCTATTAAGGAGTTCATTGTATAAAGAATCCTGTCTTTCAACCAGCTCTTCGAACAAAGTAGCAATTCTTTCATTTACACCATCATTCTGAGCTTCATTAAGACGTAACTCAGGCCGCAATTCTGGTTCCTCCTCGGACACATTGTCAAAAGCTTACGGCATCTGTCTACCTGTCTGTGATGAATCATCCACTCGACCAACCAGCGCTTTGCCAGGCATTTATTTGCGTATCGGTCTAGTTAGCGATGTTGTCCACACTTTTGGGTACAGCGTCTGAAAAGCACAATAGTGGTTTTTTGGAAGTAATATCTGTTACCGCTTTAAATATTTATAGTTATAACTATCAATTTTCTGTTTAAAAATTATATTATAATTATATTAAAATTATAATCTAAATAAAGTATGCAAACATACCTTAAAATTAGGTTGGGTTATCACCTGGAGCAACTCTAGAAAAATAAAGAAAATAATTTCTGTGGTAATTAGGTTCTCATCATCCACACCAGAATATTTTAGTCATAGCTAGCAACCACAAAACAAAGCACTCCCAATCACAAAGAGGATAGAAAATCAAAAGAATTTTTAAAAATTTAATCGTATAAATATTAAAAACATTTGCTTTACCGTTTTGGGTCCCCATATTCCAGATGAGTTGCACATCTTCTATAAATAAAAAAAAAAGAAAAAATTATGTTGTACTTATTTAAAAGCAGATTCATGTTCACACACACATAGAAATGCTGCGTGAAATTTATATACAAAGTCAAAAGAAGATTAATAAAAGTATAAAAATATTTACTACATTTTGCGAGACTTGTGCCTCAATTATGCGGACATCGTCTATAAATAAACACAAGATAGTATTCTAATTCAGATATTTAAAACATACAATAGATAGATAGCATTACTAAACCAGTCCAACACAACCAACACATGGCTCTGTGTTAACGCCGGTGACCTCAGTGCATAACATTACAGGAACGAATCCCGACAAAAAGTAAATAATGTTTAGTTAGAGGATTATGCGGACATTGTCTATAAATAAACACAATATAGTATTCTAATTCAGATATTTAAAACATGCAATGGATAAATAGCATTACTATCATTACTATCATTACTACTATTACTAGTCAAACACTTGTCAAACCCATCTTGTTAGTGGAGAGGGATGAATTTGACCATCTTGTGCATTTACGGAGAAGACCAAAAGCTGCAAAAGCAAACATTTCCAATGGTACGTCTCTGTGTTTGTCTGAGAACCTTGACAGAACATTAATGCAGTTACATTTTGCACCGAATTTGATATTTTATAAACTTTTTTATATACCCCACAACCCCATCAGTAAAGGCCCTGTGCTATGTCAAAGTATTAATAATTCATACAATTTCAGAAAATTCATATGATATTGCACTAGCGTACTCATAAAAAAATGCAGAGGAGCAGGTAGTGAGGAGTGAATGGGAGTTTGGTGTTTTTCGAGTTTTACCGTGCAGGTAAGGCTGTGACTTCTTGGAGGGATCGGTGAACCACACACACACACTTCGGGAAACTGGGTCCTTCGGAGATAATCCTTGGAGAGAGGGTAGAAGAGGAGTTAGTCCTAATAGTAAGCATACAGGAATGATCTTGTCGCGAACGTGACCGGACGAAGATTGAGTGCGTGTGGCTTTTATGGTGCAGCGCTGATGAGTGGGTGATGAGGAACAGGTGGTGGTGATCTAGTATTCAGGTGAGGGTGTGCGCTGTGATTGTGTGGAGGTGGAACCTTGCGTGTTTGTAACAGTACCCCTCTCCCCACGGCCCACTCCTGAGGGCCGGGGACCCCGGCGACGTGGTGGGCGTCCTCTTCCCCTGGGAGCTGGTCGATTGGGGTGAATGGAATGGAAAGTATCCAGTAAGGTGGGATCCAAGATGTTGTTGCGTGGGACCCAGGAGCGTTCCTCTGGACCGTATCCCTCCCAGTCCACGAGGTATTCCAGCTGACCACCACGCCGCCGGGAGTCCAGGATGTCCTTGATAATGTAGGCTGCACCTTCATCCAGGAGGAGAGGAGGGGGGGCTTCTGTCTCGCGAACAGAAGGATGGTGAGGTTTCAGGAGTGACACATGGAATGTGGGGTGAATCCGGTATTCAGGAGGGAGCTGGATATGTGACCGGATTTATCTGCTGGGTGATGGTGAATGGGCCAATGAATCTGGGACTGAGCTTGTGGCAGGGTAGACGCAGGCGGATGTCCCGGGTGGACAGCCAGACCTTCTGACCGGGTTGGTATTGGGGAGCCTTGGACCGGCGAAGGTCGGCTGTCGTCCTGCATCTGCGAAGTGCCCGCTGTAGCTGGTGATGAGCCGCGTCCCAGACCCTCTCGCTCTCCCGGAACTAGTAGTCGACAGCGGGAACATCCGAGGGCTCTCCAGACCAGGGGAATAGAGGTGGCTGGTAGCCGAGTACGCACTGGAAGGGGGTGAGTCCGGTTGTGGGTTGACGGAGGGAGTTTTGTGCGTACTTGGCCCACCCCAGGAATTGGTTCCAGGAGTTCTGGTGGCCGTGGCAGAAGGTACGGAAGAAGCGTCCGATCTCCTGGACCTTCCTCTCCATCTGCCCATTAGACTGGGGGTGATAGCCGGAGGACAGGCTGATGGCCACACCTAGGAGGGAATGGAATGCTCTCCATACCCGGGAGATGAACTGGGGGCCTCGATCTGACACGATATCTTCTGGGATGCCGAAGTACCTGAAGACATGGTTGAACATCAGTTCTGCCGTTTCTATGGCAGTAGGTAGGCCCATCAGAGGAAGAAGACGACTTTAGAAGCCTATCGTCTATCTATCGAAGCTTTAGAAAATCTATCCACTATTACCAATATACATGTGTTATTGTCAGAGGGTGGAAGGCCCGTAATGAAGTCCACCCCTAGGTGTGACCAGGGGCGATTAGGAACGGGCAGAGGAAGGAGTTTGCCAGATGGTAAGTGGCGAGGACTCTTGGACATGGCGCAGCTGGTACATCCACTCACGTACCTTCTGACAACCGAGGCCATGTTGGGCCACCAGAAGCATTCCCGTAGCAACGAGAGGGTTTCATTGACCCCCGGGTGACCAGTGCCAAGTGATGTATGCGTGGAGTGGATAAGTGGAGTTCGCCGTGTCCTGGGGATGTACAAGTGTCCTGGTGGGCAACCCGGCGAGGTGTCGTTAGGAGGTTCGGCAGGAGGAAAAGTCTCAGCTGACCAGGTTATAGGAGCGACTATGATATCGGCCTGGAGGATGGGTTCTGGATTTTCAGATTTTTCCTTGGGAGCGTAACATCTGGACAGAGCATCGGCCTTCACGTTCTTTACCCCTGGGCGGTAAGAGATGGTAAATTGGAAGCGGGTGAAGAATAAAGCCCAGCGGGCCTGTCTGGGGTTGAGTCTCTTGGCTGCTCTAAGGTATTCCAGGTTCTTTTGGTCAGTGAGAACTTGAAACGGGTGTTTGGCTGTCTCTAGCCAATGTCTCCATTCCTCCAGGGCAAGTTTGATGTCTAGCAATTCCCGATTCCTGATGTCATAGTTTACCTCCGCCGGGTTGAGTTTCCTGGAGAAGAAGGCACATGGATGGAGGCGACTGGGAGTCTGCTGCTGGGAAAGGACTGCTCCCACTTCGGTGGTCGAGGCGTCCAGTTCCACCACAAATGTTCAATCGGGGTCCGGATGTACTAGGAGTGGGGCGGTCGTGAAGGCTTGCTTGAGAGCTTGGAAGGCTTCAGTGGCGGTAGGAGTCCAGGAGAGAGATTTGGGTTTCTGGCGGAGAAGGTTGGTAAGAGGGCTGGTGATTGTACTGAAATTATGAATGAATCGTCTATAGAAATTGGCAAAGCCAAGGAATCGGTGTAGCTCCTTGATAGTGGTAGGAATGGGCCAGTCCCTGACTGCGCTCACCTTCCCCTCGTCCATCCGGATGCCACTGCGGTCGATGGTGTACCCAAGGAACTGCACTGAGGGCTGATGGAAGGAACACTTCTCGGCTTTAAGATAGAGCTGGTAGTCCCTCAGGCGTTGGCGCTGATGTTCTGCCAGGCTCCAGGAGTAAATCAGGATATCGTCTATGTAAACTAGGACGGACTTGTGGAGGAAATCCCGGAGCACCTCATGAATGAAATCCTGGAATACGGAGGGGGCGTTAACAAGCCCATACGGCATGACGCAGTACTCATAGTGGCCAGTAGGGGTGATGAAGGCGGTCTTCCACTCGTCCCCCTCACGTATCCGGATGAGGTTATACGCGCTGCGGAGGTCCAACTTGGTGAACACGGAGATGTTCCAGGGCCGCTGGGACGAGGGGAAGTGGGTACCGGAATTTTAGAGTTATTTTGTTTAGTCCTCTGTAATCGATGCATGGTCGCAAACCTCCATCCTTTTTTGCCACAAAGAAGAAGCTGGAAGCAGCAGGGGAGGTAGATGGGCGAATGTATCCTTGTGCCAGTGCCTCCTTGATGGCCTTCTCCTCGGGAATGGATAGGGGGTATATCCATCCCTTTGGCACTGGTTCACCCGGCAGCAGATCAATAGCACAGTCCCACGGCCGGTGTGGAGGCAGTTTGGAGGCCCGCTTAGGGCAGAAGACATCGCTGAAGGGGGCGTAGCACTGAGGAATGGTGATGGATTGGTTCTCGACAGGGCTCTCTATAGAGGTGGAGTAGACTGGTAGTGGTTCGGGGGGATGTTCAACTAAATGGGGCAACCGGAGATGCATGATTGAAAACAAGCCTCTCCCCACTTCAGGATCTCTCCTGTCTTCCAGGAGATAACGGGGTTGTGCTGCTCCAACCATGGGTGCCCTAGGATGACGTCAGCAGTGGAATCCTCCAGAACCAGCAGATGGATTTCCTCATGGTGCAGGAGTCCAGTTTGGAGGGAGATGGGACCCACACAGTGACGTATGTATTTCTTGCTCAACGGCTTGCCGGTGATTGTGTGGACCTGGTAAGCGGCCGGCGTGGCCGTAGTAGGGAGCTTGAGCTGACGGCAGAGGGCGCCGGAGATGAAGTTGCCGGCTGACCCAGAATCGAGAAGGGCGGAAACTGGAAGAGATACATCAGCAGCAGTAAGTGTCACAACAGTGGTGAGTAGTTTCATTTGGTATCGTGAAGGGAGAATGGCACTCACCATGGGACGAGGAGGACGGAAGGGGCACACAGCTATGCTTTGACACTCTGCCATAGTGAGGCGGTAGGAGTCAACCATCATGGGTTCGCTGGCTGGTTCTGGGGAGCTGACGTTCTCTGGTCGGCAGAGTGGAGTGGAGGAATGCGCCTGGCCCTGGTGCTCTTCTAGGCACGACTGCATACGAGTGGAGAAGCGGATGGACAGCTTGATGAATCGCTCGAGGCCGATGGTATCCTCGTATGCAGCGAGATGCAACCGCACTCGGGGTTCCAGTCCTTGACAGTAGGTCGTTAGCAAAGCCTGTTCGTTCCATCAACTGGAGGCCGCCAGAGTTCTGAACTGTAAGGCATATTCATTGACAGACATTTTCCCTTGTTTTAAATTGTACAGCTTCTCACCTATTGAAGAATCCCAGGCAGGTCTGCCGAAAACGTCTCGGAAATGGTCGATGAAGCTAGAATAAGACTGGATAACTGGGTTATTTTGAGTCCAGAGTGAATCTGCCCACAGTAGTGCTTTGCCTTGCAATTGGGAAATGATAAAGGCTACCTTAGAGCGGTATGTTGGATACAAGTGCGGTTGCATCTCCAGGACCAGTGAACACTGAAGCAGGAAACCGCTGCATTCCTCCGCCGAGCCAGAGTAGGGCGCCGGCCTGGCCATGGGACTGGCGTGCACGGCAGGTGAAGGAGTGATGACAGGTGCATTCTGATTGGCTGTTTTTATTGTTCATCAGCTGAAAAATATATTCCAGTGATGTTGTTCCTCTGTGTCATTAAATGTTAAATAGTTAGGAGGTATGGACTCATCCTTGGTGTGAAGAGGTCTTTAAACTGCTTACAACAATCCTGCTACCGTGTAATCATGTATGAAATAATTCTGAATAATATAGCTTGAAGATACAGCTTTTGTTTCCTCTCATTTTGTTAAACTTAAACACAAGATTCTGCCTTTCTCTGCCTGTTTCTCTTTATCTTAGTCCTTTACTCCCATCAATCACCCACACATTCTCTTTTGCTCTATTGTAAGGCACAAACACAACGGATGGTTGCATGATGGCCTTTTTCAGTTTTGTCAACTGAACGTCTACTAGTGAGGTTCAGCAATTCTTGTCATGATCAGCCCTTTCCAAGTAAGGTTTGTAGAAAATTGTAATCAATATTCATTTAAACCTCTAACCTGAATCTTTTGGTGAATTAACGTAATTATATCGGTCTTAATTCATACGTTTAACCAGCAATAGTAATTAAACATGGGCACGAGCAGCGCAGCCGGCATCAACTTCGAGTACCAGCAAGCGCCGGCAGGGGTCCCGGGGGTATGGCCTCAAGACGCAGCGTCTTGTTCCCTTGAGGAACTATTGTTACATGCGTAACCTAGAGTTGTTCCTCTTCAGGAACTTGAGCTGCATCGACACACTACGGGGAACAATGTGCCCACACTGCCAGACTACCAAATCCCTCGTCCAGCGTCCAGCGCTTGAACTGTGATTTTAAAGGTAATTTGTTATTGTTATAAGGCTCCGTAGCTTTAGTATCTCTTAATTTTCATTTATTTTTTACTTAAATTGTTTAAAATTATTTTGGCAATAGTTATCCTCTTTGATATAAAGTTTTTATTTTGGCACAAAAGTGTTATTTATTTTAAAACGTATTCATTTTAAATTATTATATAAAAAAAGCAAAGCTTGTTGTGCAATATTTAGTTTTTTTCTTTTTTTTTTTATATTGTACTTTTTAAGTTAATTTGTTAAGGTTATTAGACCCTGTGGCTTTATTATCTTTTAATTTTAATTTCATTTTTAATTATTTACTTTTTTATTTTAATTTATTTTGGAATAGTTGTCCTCTTTGTTACAAAGCTTTTCTGGCACAAAAATAAACAATAAACAACAATTCAAAAGTATGTACACAGTGTTTTTTAATGTTTATAAAGTGTCATATGTTACGAAAGTATGGTTTACACAGACAATCTGATTTAATAACTGCACAATTAAACAAAAACAAACAAACAAACAGACAGAAAAAAATATCAACATTTTAAGCATAACCAATTCTTTATTTCCACATTCAGTGTTATGAAAAAGTACCATCATGACAGAAATTAAAAGCAACAATTTGAAACCAGAAATGCATCACGTAACTGTAAGAGTAAATAATAATAATAATAATAATAACAATAATAAATAATAATAAGTACTACGCATCCATTTGTAAGGAAAGTTGTAAATTAACTAATTACTCTAGCCAATGTTGTCACATCACGGGACAAAAGAACGAACAACCCGAAGAACCGAAAGATGAACTAATCAATGAACTAATCTTTCCGGCTCAATACTGCATTCTTTTACTGTCTATGGTTTTAGCGTATGGGTCTGTCACGTGATTAAGGAATGACTCGACCCGAAGACTCATGAGATGAACTAATCAATTCTCTTTCCGGCTCAGACTCATAGACAGTAAAAGACTGCATTGGGTGTAGCGTATGGGGCTGTCACGTGATTAAGGAACGAGTCAAAAACCCGATAGACCCGAACTATGAACTAATCAATTCTCTTTCCTGCTCAGACTGCATTGGGTTTAGCGTATTGGGCTGTCACGTGATTAAGGAACGAGTCAAAAACCCGATAGACCCGAACTATGAACTAATCAATTCTCTTTCCGGCTCAGACTGCATTGGGTAAGCGTATGGGGCTGTCACGTGATTAAGGAACGAGTCAAAAACCCGATAGACCCGAACGATGAACTAATCAATTCTCTTTCCGGCTCAAGACTGCATTGACTGACAGGTGAATTACTACTACTAGAACAGAACTTATAGAATAATGCGCATGCGCGACTGAACGAATCACTCCCAGAGACGACTCGTTCTTCCCAAATCACATTAAAGATTCATTCAAAATGAATGAATCGTTCAAGAACGACACATCACTTGTACAGACGAAGCCTCTGCCAGGTCTGTACCATAGCGTCCAGTCCCAGAGAAGCTGGATGAGCTAGAGAGGTCTACTTGAGCTTTGCCAAAGATTCTCCATATCTGCTTCACTACCTCGGGGTGAAGTTTCCTTTCCCCGGACCCCCACCCCTGCCTTGACAGTATGTCTGCTCCCATACTTAATTTCCCAGGAATGTACACTGCTCTGAGTGAGAGTAGTTTGCCCTGGGACCACACAAGGATCTGGTGTGCCAGCTTGTACAAGGGGCGCGAACGCAGACCTCCCTGGTGGTTGATATATGTGCGCACCAACACATGGTGACCTCTCAGGAATGGGAGGAAGTGCTTTAGTGCACAATAAACAATAAACTGCTAGCATCTCTAGACAATTGATATGCCATGTCAGATGGCGACCGCTCTACAGACCACAGGCAGGGTGGCCACTCATGACCGCACTCCAGCCAGTGAGGGATGCATCCATCCCTAGTATGTGTGAGAACGACATCTCAATGTCTAACCGGCACCTGCTCTGATTGAGCTAAAATCAACCAATCGTCGATATAATTGAGAATGCGGGTTTGCCCTGCATGCACAGAGGAACCAGAGCCCCATCTACACATTTTGTGAACGTGCGGGGTGAGAGTGCAAGGCCGAAGGGAAGTACTAGACATTGGTAAGCTACACCCCTGAAAGCGAACCTCAGAAACTTCCTGTGTTGTGGAAGGATGGATATGTGGAAGTATGCATCTTTGAGATCTATTGTGACAAACCGGTCCTTGGATCTGATTTGAGCTACAACATGCGTGATCATGCATTTTGAACTTCAGTTTCATAACTGATCAATTTAAGACCTGCAGATCTATGTTCAGACGCTACCCCCTATCCTTCTTCGGAACTATAAAATACCGCCCATATGGAAAGGTAATAAATTCACATATATGTGAAGCACTGTTAAATATATTGA
Source organism: Carassius carassius (assembly GCF_963082965.1). NCBI lineage: Eukaryota > Metazoa > Chordata > Actinopteri > Cypriniformes > Cyprinidae > Carassius > Carassius carassius. The sequence continues at coordinate 19,549,839 of NC_081760.1, read as the reverse complement.
AATATATTTTGAAAATGTGTTTATGTGTTTAAATAGGCTATTTGTGAAATTATATTCATGCCTCAAATAACTTTTAATCAATGTGTTGTTGCAGTTCAGCAATGCATTTTGTTTCTACACTATGTTTACAATTTTTAAAGCTATTATTATATTATATTATTCTATATTATATTATATTATATTATATTATATTATATTATATTATATTATATTATATTATATTATATTATATTATATTATATTATATTATATTATATAGATCCTATGTTCTAATTCAGTTTAGGTCTACTATCAACTTAATATGTTATCAAGTGTTAGGACAAGTTTATAATTGTATGTACTATGTAAACGCTGTGTAATGTGTTTGATTCGCGCGTGTTGAACATTCGAGGCGCATTTAAACGGAGATGTCAGCTCACCTGACAAGTAGCAAACTTCCTCCTCTCTCAAGGTTGTTTTTACTGTTTTCAGGTAAGTTTAGTCCCTAAAATTGCGCATATAATACATTCAACTTTAACTGACACTTTCTTACATGTAATCGACACGCTTCTGTTAAATATTTACTTTACAGAAATGGTTCAGTATCATGGGAATAAGTCCATTAGCATTACAACCGTGAGCTAACAGAGGCTAACTATAAGAGGTAAGCTAGCTATAGATTTGAGCTCTTCTCTATGAAGGTTTGGGATTTTAATCACATATTTTGTGTGGATGAGTTTTTTTTATAGCTTTGTAAATGTTTTGCTGGCAATTTGTTAATGGATGAATTAAAAAAGCAAATTAATTTTACCTAAAAGTATGCACAGTACTGTTAATTAGGGTTGCCAACCGTTCCATATAATATGGAATCGTCCTGTATTTAAGGCATCAAAGAAGCATTATGAAAGCTATACAGGCAGCAGTTTGTTCCGTGTTTAAGGCATATGCCATATGACCACCTAGACCATACGAATATCAAACTCTAAGCTGATAATCACTTTTTCTTTTTTTGACAAGTGTTTGATTTGTGAGCATAGCCGTTCGAGGGAGGCTTTAGGACTAAGGGGAATCCTCTGCCGACTGGTCGCTCGCTCCCGCTTCACAGCGAGCTGGACTTGTGCTAACCGAGTTAGGTTTAACGTCCGCGTTTCGAACGCTAATCAAACAACGTGATTCCAACATCCAGCCATGCAAGAAAACGTGCATTTTACCTGAGGGAAGACATAATCAATAAGGAAAGTTGTCTTTCTTTGATGTAGGTAATGTTGCTAAATACCTAGATGAAACAATTTATATTTAAATAAATTACAGCGTACTCTTAACCTTGAATATCACTGTTAAAAAACAAAATGACCAATGAAGTGTCAAGCACTCAAAGCAGTCCATTAACTCTTTTAGTTATCTTTAATTGAAAAATAAGCATTTCCATTTGTACTGTAGTAGGCCATACTGTATAGCCATTACCCACACGCAAATCAGAGTCAGAAAGAGCTTTATTGTCAAGTATGTTTGCACATACAAGGAATTTGTTTGTGTCACAAGAACACAGAGATAATAAAAAATAAGACGTGAACAGATAATAAAAAAATTGATAAAGAATTTTTTTTTTTTTGAAATAGCCTATTATTGCAATTTAACATAACAGTTTTATATTTTAATATACTTTAAAATATAATTTATTCCTGTAAAGCCATGCTAAATTTTCAGCATCATTATGATCCCTCATAAATCATTAAATTATGTTGAAGCAGTTGTGCTGCTTATTATTTTTTTGGACCTGTGATATTATTTATGGATTCTTTGATAAATAAAAAGTATAAATAACAGTATTTATTCAAAATATTTTTGTGTGTGTGCGTAAAGGCCATGTTGCAGGGTTAATTATTCAATGAATTTGTGCAATTTGCTTGTTGGTAATAAACATTTAAACTGTTATCCCTTGTATCTTATGTTGTTGGGTATCACAAAACGGAATACAATATGAAAAAGTAGGTACTATCTTACAGCGGTTTGCAACGACTCTCCTTTCCCCCACAATGCATTGCATTACATCACATTGGGGAGAGAATTTACCAAAGCCCGCCTTGATAGCGACTAGAGAGACGAGTAGTAGACGAGAGTATTCAGATAGCACAGATTATAGATAAATAGATTAATAGATATCTATAGACAGATAGATAGACTAGATATATAGATAGATAGACAGGCAGATAGTTAGATATCGACCAACAGCAACCAAAATGACTCACTTCCCTACACCACAAGCGCCTGCCAAACACAGTGACAGACACGCGGCTACGTTTGCAACAACATTTTCACCGGAGGAAGAGATAAACGGTCCGTGTACGTTTTGATAGTTTGTTTTTTCGCTTGAAACACAAAACAAAATAACGAGAAACCACCTGTTTTTCGTTTGTCGTTTCAAACCAAAAACAAAGAAACGGTAAAAAAAAGAGCCGCTCTCCCGTTTTTGGTTCTGAATCCAAAAAGTAACGTTAGAAGAAGAAAAATCAAGTAATAAATAGCCTTATATAAACCTGGACCGGAATAAATATGTTAGCAACAGTACTTTATTACAGCTATTTAATATCGTGCCTATCCAGACATCACCAGTCATGTTTAATGAGCGCATTGTTTGGCTCAATACAGTTGGTAATATAGGTTAACCTAAGAACTTATTGTGTGTGCAGAGTTGTTACTGTTAGCGCTATATTATATAATTAAATTTATATGTGGTTTCCACCGTAATGGATAACTGTTCCCCCTTTCTACCAGCAGGTGGCAGTATTTAAATGACTGACTGTATGGTGTCTTTGCTAACTGTTTTAAATCAAGATTACTGATACAGATGTATTTATTGTTGTTCATTTTATTTTGTTTTTGATTTTATTTGCCTAGTTATCATCATCATCATCATTCACCCAGCCCAGAGTTAAACCTGCTTCTGTTTTAACCTGATTATAACACTGCTATCAGCTTCTTATAGTAGCTCAGACAACAAACTCACATCAGACATGTCCTAATCCTAATGTAGGCCATCTGGCCAAAAGAATGATTTACCAGTGTGCTATATACTGTGTGAATATTTCTTCTCTATACACATTCCAGTTTGTATAACATACAAAACTCTGATTGTGTCATGCAAGTGAAGAAAATCCATACAAGTCTTGAAACGTTATATAGCACATACATGCTTTCAAGGGCATTGCATGTACAATCAATGGCTGCAGAACATTTGTTAAGCCCTAAGGTAAGAACATTTTAAAAGGTCCTCAAAAGAAAACCCAAAAACATAATTACATTACTAAAAACAGGCTGTCAACGCTGATTACATCAGCAATAACTGCAACAAAACGTTTCCAGTAACTTTTGATATGTCCTGCTTATTGACTTGGAATCTTTGCCCATTCCTCTGTACAGAACAGCTTCAACTCTTGGATGTTGGTGGGTTTCCTCACATGAGCTGCTTGCTTCCTCGTCCTTCCACAACATTTCAATCATTTTAAGGTCATAACTTTTGACTCTGCCTTTCCAAAACATTCACTTTATTCTTCTTTAAGGTAGGTGGGTATATTTTGTCACAATATAATATATATATAATAGTATAAAGTATAAATTGAGTTTGTAACTCCCTTCTGGTACATAGCAGACATTATCAGGCTAATATAGAAGCAATTATAAAAATGGTAAACAGAAATAAACTATGATCAGTGGAGCAGTGCTGAGGATGAACTATAGTTTAAGAGTCTGATAGCTTGGGGGGAAAAGTTGCTCTGCAGTCTGTTGGTGCGGCAGCAGAAACTTCTATATCTCTTACCAGAAGGCAGCAGGATGCACAGGCTGTGGCTGGGTGAGTACTGTCCTTTTGTATCCTTTTGGCTCTGGGTACCAGTGATCTTCTGAGCAGTTTTAATCTCCCGCTGCAGAGCCCTCCGGTCCTGGGCCGTGCACATCCCATGGCAATTTGTGATGTTTCCAGTCAGGTGATCATCACCATTTGCTGATGTAACGTGTCACACTGATGATGTATAATCCTCAAGGCGCTCCTTGGTGGTGACCTCATCTGTCCATACTTTGAATGTCCTTACTTATGATCAGACTTGCAGCACTGTCTTTATATTTCAATGTTAACATAAAAATGTTTTAGAATGGCATAAAATTAAGAAATGAGAATGTGTCTTAATCAGCATAAGCATTCAACTTTTGTTTGCTTTCAGTCCCTCTGACTGCAGCTCAATATATCATTTGGACTGTGCAATGACAGATATCACAATAGATGATTGAGAAGTGAACTGTGCATCACTATGCTTACATGAACTTTATCTGAAAATTTTTTTTATGTAAAAGTAGAATTCCATAAATTATATTCCATAAATATTATCAAAACTTTAGGTGTTCTCATAGTGTGGTCTTGTATCAAATAATGATGGCAGTTGTTAAGTATAGGCTATTCTGCTTATCATTGCCAACATGCCTAGTAATTGCTGACAACAACTAGCCTTTAAAATCAATCTGCAATGGAAACAAAACACCTTGCAGATGTGATGGAAAATCCAGTTGTGGCACCGTGCTGCTGCAGCCTCGTTGGATGCCGGGTCTGCGTTGAGCAGTGGGCAACTACCTCGCCGCACTGCCCAAAATGCAGGGACGCTCATTTTATTGAGTAGGCTAATGCCTTAAGCAGCTGTGCTAAGAAACGTGATTTGTGAAAGCACAGTTGTAATGAAAATAATGGAAAGTGTTTTAATTACAGAACATAAATCAATATCTCCATGACAGTAGCTCGCACAAAGCAGACACAGTGCGACACCTACTGGTGTCTGTAATCGTTTTGAACTGCCCTTGATTTTAAACTTCGTTGGATTATTAACGTTACATAGAGGACTGAGAACCTTCACATATGTCGTTTTTGATTGTATTATAAACAAACTACTATCACTATTAGTTAACTAGCCTGTTCAATACATTTCTATTAACACTGTACAACGTGAGCGAGGTAACAGCGTGTCCTTGGGATTTTTGAAAATAGATATGATGCGTTAGGATAAAATTATATTTGAGGACCAACACAAGTTTTACGAGGGTGTCAATCGAATGGCAAAGACGAGATAGGGACTAATATTTTGATGGCGGTATCCCTATTAGGCCAACGCATGACGTCACATGGGAATTCACGTTGAATCGCTGTCAGTTCGCTGTCCATTATGGTGGAAACCACATTAAATATAAATGTAATTATATAATATAGCGCTAACAGTAACAACTCTGCACACACAATAAGTTCTTAGGTTAACCTATATTACCAACTGTATTGAGCCAAACAATGCGCTCATTAAACGTGACTGGTGATGTCTGGATAGGCACGATATTAAATAGCTGTAATAAAGTACTGTTGCTAACATATTTATTCCGGTCCAGGTTTATATAAGGCTATTTATTAATTGATTTTTCTTCTTCTAACGTTACTCTGGTATACCGTTAGCGCTGCAAATTATGACCGTTCTAAAAGCTTGGCTTTTATTTTGATAGGCCATATTTACTATTACTTCCGGGTCACGTGGCCAACCTGTCTGTATTTCAATGTAGATCTTCAAACGAAAAATGGAAAAAGGAATTTCAAAAAACCAAAATCGGACCGTTATTTGATTTTGGTTTTGTCATTTTTCGTTTTTGGATTCAGAACCAAAAACGGGAGAACGGCTCTTTTTTTTTACCGTTTCTTTGTTTTTGGTTTGAAATGACAAACGAAAAACAGGTGGTTTCTCGTTATTTTGTTTTGTGTTTCAAACGAAAAAACAAACTATCAAAACGTACACGGACCATATACGCTTAGAAACGCTGATATAGCTAGCATGATGCCTTTTATTTCTAGATGACAAAGACAAAATTTACCAGTACTACGACACTATGTCAAAGGTTATCAGTACTTATCTGAACTAACGTCATAATCACTGCCACTAGATTTTTCACTCTGTGCTATCCAATGACAGTAAAAAAACTATATATTTGTCATTATTGTGCACTCCTGCTCGTAGACTAGCTCCAGTGCTTATTGATGCGTTGCTAAATGATAGCAACTCACCAGGACACTTCACCAACTCTCCACTCATTGTCCTCGGACCATGCATTTAATTGGCTTTGACGGCCATAAGTTCTTGGCAATTCCTCATTTGCCCTCTCACGTCTAGCAGGTTCTAAATTATACGGCTGCGGGCCATCATACATGTTGGCTCTTGCCACCTCTTCCTCATCCCAGTCAGTCGACATAGTTATAATACTAGGCTGAGGTTACCTTTCCTCCACTTCTCATTACGTCATCACCGAATTGTGTAAAAAACTTTAAACGTTAATACCAAAAACGTAAAAAACTGGTCTTTAAGACCATTTTTGAGACATTTTAAAAAATATATACATATCTTGAGTGATTTATGTACCCATTAATCGACAGTGGTGTTTAACCTGCAACATGGGCTTTAAATATACACTACTGTTTGGGGTCAGTATATTTCTTTTTTTTTTTTTAAAGAAACTTTTAGAATACTTTTATTCAGCAAGGATTTAGGTGTTAAATGGATAAAAAGTGATATTGTTAGAATATTGTCAAAATTTCTATTTTGAATAAATCTGTTGTTTTTAACTTTTTATTTTATTTATGGAACACAGGTTCCAAAAAATATTAAGCAGCACAACAGTTGATAATATTATCAACACTGATAATAACTCAGCATATTAGAATGATTTCAAAGGATCGTGTGACACAGAAGACTGGAGTAATGATACTGAAAATACAGTGCTGCGTCACAGAAATAGATTAATAAAAATGATATTTAAAGTATAATAAGATAGGAAACCAAAATTAGAAATTCTTCACAATATTACTGTTTTTCTGTATTTTTGATCAACTAAATACAGCCTTGATGAGCATAAGAGACTCCATTAAAAAACATTACAAATCTAAAAGATATATACCCGTTTATATATATATATATATATATATATATATATAAACACATATACAGTACATACCAAAATTTCACACTGAAGGCATCAAAACCATGAATTAACACATGTGGAATTATATATGGAATTATATACATAACAAAAAACTGAAAATATGTCATATTGTAGGTTCTTCAAAGTAGCCACCTTTTGCTTTGATTACTGCTTTGCACACTCTTGGCATTCTCTTGATGAGCTTCAAGAGGTAGTCACCTGAAATGGTCTTCCAACAGTCTTGAAGGAGTTCCCCGAGAGATGCTTAGCACTTGTTGGCCCTTTTGCCTTCTGTCTGCGGTCCAGCTCACCCCTAAACCATCTCGATTGGGTTCAGGTCCGGTGACTGTGGAGGCCAGGTCATCTGGCGCAGCACCCCATCACTCTCCTTCTTGGTCAAATAGCCCTTGATGCCTTCAGTGTGACTCTACAATTTTCATAGTCATGAAAATAAAGAAAACTCTTTGAATGAGAAGGTGTGTCCAAACTTTTGGTCTGTACTGTATATATATATATATATATATATATATATATATATATATATATATATATATATATATATATATATATATATATATATATATATATATATATATATATATATATATATATATATAATAGGCCTGTGTGTGTGTCCCTTATTCTGTCCCTTATTTTTCTATGAAAAACCACGAATGTCCCTTATTTTCATTTTCTAAGTTGGCAGCCATACTGTTAATCCACTTACATGAACTAAAATGAGCTTAAACTATTACAAACATGTTTTTGTTTCATTGTAGAGTAGACAATTATCGATAAAAATTTTTACTGTGGTTTTAGTAGTGTCAGAAAAAAGTCCTTTAATGGGAGCTGCAGATAGAGATATAGGAAACACAGGTGATCTGAGAAACCTTATTAAATAACTTAAAATGCTTTTTTCACAATATATTTCACCTACAGTATATCATCAAAGCATCTTTAAAATCTACAAACGTAAATTATCTTTTCTTAAGATTTTTTGTAGGATATTCTGTACATTATTCTTTCTATTGTCTGCATTTCACCTCTGCTGTAGTTTATTTCTAATAAATCTGACATTGTATACTACGTATTGTTTGCTCTGTGACAGATTGTTTATTTTCCTATATTCCTTGCGGATGACCATGCAGTAGAGTAGGAGTGGACCTCTTGTTGAAGAACTTCTCCAGGCACTATGAACCATCTGACTAGTAAGTAAAACCGCAAACATTCAAAATGTAATTTTTGTTTTAATTGATGAAATTTAAACCCATATTATTTTTTGGTAAATAAAGAGGATTTGCTATTAAAATTAAAACATGGAAGAAATATTTTGTGATTTATTTCAACCCATTCTCACTCCAAAGGCGTCAAAAACCGAAGCATGGTCAAGCGCCCCTAGCGTCACTTTACTGACGCCAAATGTGCCTCTCGGCGTCGAAATATCGACGCCCCACGACCTTCATTGCTTTCAGTGGGAAACTTTTGGCGTCAGAATTTCGACGAGGACATGAGATGTTTATCGCTATGAAATCACGTTCAAGAAGTCTCATTCAGCACACATCGCGATACTTGCTGTCAGTTCCACAGTTTGGGTGAGTAGTCGTAAATACGCTCTTTTAATGCCTTTTATAAAATGTATTCTGTCTTCTTTATTACTCAGATTAGCGCCATATGTTTAATTGCTGTATTATATCGGTCATCCGCGGCTGTCTTTGAGTTTCATTGCGTTTAACTAAATGAACACAGCTGCTAATTAGTGTGATTAAACTCTATCGGTCACGTGACGTGCCATAGACCTTCAATCCGTCAATCTGTTAATTTCAGGTTCAATTATGTTGTATTTGTAGTAAAAATCGTGTTTATCACGGCACTTACAAAAGTAATAAATGAAATGTGAAGTTAAAACACAGTAAACGGGACATTTACCATGTTTTTACCACAGTAACTGTAGTTTTACTATGGTATATTAGTAATCAATACGACAATACAATAATCACCAAACCAGCTATGTTCTGTAATGTTAGTGTTTTTATGTGCTTTTATATGACAGATATCACATCATATGTTCTGTACCATGCTTTTAATACCTTTTAATGTAAATCCAAAAAAAAATCAAATAAAACAAATTAAAACTAAATAATACAAAAAAATGTATTTTTCCATCTTGCAGTTCATTCATATCAGTTTAGCAGTAAGTCTGTGATAGTTTTACCCTTTTATCAAACATTCCTGCTGTTATCATTTGTACAGCATTTGTTGTTTCTTAAACTGTTGCACTGTCTAAATACCCACACTTGCCATCTTTGCACTTGACCACTTGATTAATTATTTGACGTCTTTCCTGTATTTGGCCTAGGTTTTCATGACCTGATGACTGTGTTTCCCAATCCTGGTCCTGGAGAACCCCAACACTGCACGGTTTTGGTGTCTCTCTTATCTGACAAACACACTTTTGAGGTCTTGGAGACTTCACTGATGAGCTGAATCAGGTGTGTTTGATCAGGGAGACATCTCAAATGTGCAGTGTTGGGGTTCTCCAGGACCAGGATTGTGAGCCACTGCCTTATGGGACACACTTATGTGTTTACAGAGATTTTTAATATCTAATTATCAATATTTCACATACTGTACATTGAACAGCTTTCCGTGACCTCTTGTGAGATCTTGGCAAAAAGTCTGACGATTTATTCCAAAACATGATGCATGATGGGATACACTAAGCGTTGTATAGTGCTCCGGAGCAGTATTGGAGAGGTTTAGTGTGTGTTAAGGACGCTGCGCTTTGGCATTATTAAGACCGGGGACAGTCTTGTGCACACACTTTCACGTACACACACTCTCAAGTGGCCAAGACTGCAAGTGTGGGTATCTGGACAGGGTCAAAGTCTTAAAAAAGAACCCTAAACACAGTTGCACATCACTTATATGATATTGTACTAGCCCCAGGACTGTCTCATCTGACACTATCAAAATAATTCATATGACTATAGCTTGCTATTTATTACTTGCTTTTAATAATGCATGCATTTAACATTTAGTTATAGAGCATCTTTACAGAGGCTGCTTTTATGGTCTAAACAAAACCCAGTGTAATGTATAAGTTGAATGTAATGTAATATTTCCTTCCTTTCTGTCTTACAGGATTGTTTGCAGATAACACTGTAGTTCTCCATCATGCACAAGGACTCACCTCGTTAACTCTTTATCCCCCACACACACAGAAATGGTCCCTGGATCAGTGATTAGACTTTACAGTGGTTTGATTTTTTGCATAAGATGTAACTTTGTTTTAATTATAAGCTCATAATGAATACATTACAGAACCAGTGATGAAAAGAATAGTTAAAAATAGCACTTCTCTGTCTTCCATTGTTCAGACAATCAGTGTTTATTTGATGCTGTGCTGATATTGTTTTATAGATGATATTGCACACTTGACATGCATGTCTTCATGGTGTTATTTTGTGAGTTTGAAACATTTACATTGTGTTGTATAACATTTTGGTCAGCTTTTTCCAGTGTTCTCTGAAAGACATACTGTATTTCCTGTTTTGTTTTTTAATAAAAGCATTTTCATTTGCATACTGTAAATAGTTAACGTTTACAACATAACTGCCTTTTTATTCTTAATTTGGGTACGCTGTCTTTAAATGAGTTTGACATATCAATAAATAATGGAAGATCTTTACAAAATATGCATGTTCATTATGATTTATGTATTTATTTGTTCATTCATTCATTCATTTATTCTTTCTGTTTTTATTCCTTCAAATGGTAGAGAAATGGTAAATCACAGAAACACAAATGTGAACAATTATAACTTTAAAACACAATGTAATATACAATGTAAATTTTAGAAGCACATCATTTGATTAGTAAATATATTTTTATTTGGTCAAAAAAAAAATTAAAATCTTAAAAATCTGTTTTATATTTAATGAGAGGAATCTATCTGTTGGGTGCTAACTGCGAGTGCTGGGCATGTGCACATCAATATTGCCCCATTTTTGTCAAGCTGAACAACGGAGGAAGGTGTAGACGTTAATAAAACAGAATTTAATAAGTAGCAAATATTATCTATTGTTAACCGAATCTATCCCTTCAGCCGAAAAACGAAAGACATCTGTCATAAATGGATAAGGAAGTGTGACGCCGCTGCTCAGCTTTGATGTCATTGGCTGTGAATTTTCAGGACAGTCTGTGGTTGGACTATCTTTTAACCCATTTTAAACAACGCATCATGTTAAAAAGTATGTTTTGCTGCTAGCATCTCATTAGTAATATATTAAGTCAACAATGTGAAGTGTCGCTATCTTGAGAAAAATGACATCTTTAGCGAGATCCTATCCCTAACCCTGTGCATAACTTCAATGAACTACAAAAAACAGCCCCCTAGTGTTGCCTTTCCATAGACAGAACGATGGAGGGTTGTGGGTAATGTAGTTTAAAACTTTTTATTAACGAAACAAAATAAATTATTTATTTTAAGGAAAACTGGATATCTAAATATGTTCATTGTGCAAACATCTATGATATATTTGAGAGGCAGGCTGAAATGTGGTATTTTACAGTGAGCAATATTTAAAATGCCTTTATGCCAGCTTTCCATTTATTTCTGAAAATTGATTTCAACATTATTTTATCAGCATAGCATAAGTAATAATCCTGCCCATTTTCTCTTTGATATGTTTATTGGACTCTGATTTACAGCCATTTGAAATGTACAGTTTTGGGCTCTTCCGGGGGGTGGTACTGGGCCCCTGGGGGTAGAAGGGCAGTAAAACCTACATATATGTATTCTCCTCATCATGGACAACAAACTGAGCTGAGTCACATTTATATCTGACAGTTTTCACAGTCCTCTGTTTTCTATTCTTACATCATGACTAGGATAGCTTTTGACAGGACATTGTGAGGCCATCTGATGAAACATGGAAAAATTAGAAATAAATTATTTAATAATGAAAATAATAGATTATTTCTTTGATTTTTGAAGTAAATGGCAATAAATATAATGGATGAACCTGCAACAACTTGCCATTATCTATTCCCCACTGTAAAGCAGTAATCAAGGACAATTTATACTGTGATACTTCACGATTACACAAGGACAAATTCATGCAGTGCTAAGAATATATATATATATATATATATATATATATATAAACTAATTAGCAAAAATCAGTGTAAAAATGTCCTCCTCACCCCCGTATCTTCCTCCTCAGGTGCTGGATATCCAGCACTGATGTGGTGTAGCTTGTTCTCAGCCAGAGGATCTCTCAGTCCTAACATCCCAGACCTGGTCAAAGTGAAACAAACAATTCAGATGAAGTTGTTTAATGGACAGAGAGCTCAGCTTATGTTCTGTGTGATTTTAGCAGGGTGAGCAACTATGACCCTTGTAGTACTGTACACTTACTATTCTTCAAGCTGCTTTAAGACCTTTTGAGAAGCTTTTTCTTTGAAGACAATTTACCACATCCTCTTCTTTCACTCCTTTCAAGGGCATCATTTGGTCAAAACCCCTCCTTTGGCTGATGAGATCATCTGTACAAATAAAAATACTGCAATAAATATTTCATTCTGCAAGAATTAAGAAAAAGTTACAGAGGCAAAGGTCTTGCTCATGAGACTCCATTAGCATGTGTAGTTCTCAGAGACTCTAGAATTTATCTAATGTTGCAGTAAATATGTTTTCTTCCTCTAGAATCTTTCTCCAAAGTTCCTGACTTCTCTCACAAATGTGTTTTAGTCTGTGCAGTGTAAGGCCTGGCTTCAAACCAATCAACTATCAATCCACAATTTATAACATAACATTTACAAAACAATGAAATAATGTCAATTGGTGTTTATATCAACTAAACCAATTTCATGACACTTGTCTGCTTTTAAACAGGTGGTGTGTTTTTAAAAACATAAGATTAAAAATGTCCAGTCACACTTTGCTAACATGCTGTAATTGTAATAGTATAAAAAAAAAATTAAGGCTGACATGAACAGTCCTGTGAGAGATCATCATAAAGTGCTGTATAACACAACATTGCTTCAACACACACATACCAGAGGACTTCTGTCTTTGTTTGGGCTCAAGATGGCCGTCTTCATTCCTCATACTGAGCAAATCATTTCCTTGGTCTTCCTTCTCTTCTGTGAAACAAGATAATCTCTACTTACTCTGTGTGCAATTAATATTGCTCATTAAACATATAATTAAGTTAATTTAAAATAAGATTCAGACCAGAGCATTTGATGAGTAAATGTTGATTAAAAAAAACTCTAAACAAATGTACCTGGTAAGAGCTGATCATGGCAAGATTCACTGAGACTCAGTAATAGCTCTTTTAGTTTTTAGGAAGGTTTGTGAGGGTTGGCTCACCAAAAACTTCTGAAAAAGAAGAACAGCATTATCTGCAAACAATCCTGTAAGACAGAAAGGAAGTAAATATTAATTATGTGCAACTTATACATTACACTGGGTTTTGTTTAGACCATAAAAGCAGCCTCTGTAAAGATGCTGTATAATTAAATGTTAAATGCATCCATTATTAAAAGCAAGTAATTAATAGCAAGCTATAGTCATATGAATTATTTTGATAGTGTCAGATGAGACAATATCATACAAGTGTTAAACTGGATTATTAAGACTGTGATGTGCGACTAGATTAGGGTTCATTTTTAAGACTTTGACCCTGTCCAGATACCCACACTTGCAGTATTGGCCACTTGAGAGTGTGTGTACGTGACAGTGTGTGCAAAAGACTGTCTCCGGTCTTAATAATGCCAAAGCACAGCATCCTTAACACACACTAAACCTCTCCAATACTGCTCCGGAGCACTATACAATGCTTAGTGTATCCCATCATGCATCATGTTTTGGAATAAATCGTCAGACTTTTTGCCGAGATCTCACAAGAGGTCACGGAAAGCTGTTCAATGTACAGTATGTGAAATATTGATAATTAGATATTAAAAATCTCTGTAAACACAAAAGTGTGTCCCAATAGGGAGTGGCTCACAATCCTGGTTCTAGAGAAGCCCAACACTGCACATTTGAGATGTCTCCCTGATCAAACACACCTGATTCAACTCATCAGCTCATCAGTGAAGTCTCCAAGACCTCAAAAGTGTGTTTGTCAGATAAGAGAGACACCAAAACCGTGCAGTGTTGGGGTTCTCCAGGACCAGGATTGGGAAACACAGTCATCAGGTCATGAAAACCTAGGCCAAATACAGGAAAGACGTCAAATAATTAATCAAGTGGTCAAGTGCAAAGATGGCAAGTGTGGGTATTTAGACAGTGCAACAGTTTAAGAAACAACAAATGCTGTACAAATGATAACAGCAGGAATGTTTGATAAAAGGGTAAAACTATCACAGACTTACTGCTGCAAATGTCTGCCTCCGCAGCTTTCTGTCGTCTCCATTTCTGAAGGAATACCTCTCCACAAACACCACTGGGCTGACTGCTTCCTTTACGTCTTTTCAGCTAAAAATAAAAATAATAAAAAAGGGGAGAGAAAATAAAATTGAATTTTATAAAGATTGTTAATAATGATCTGTGAGCAAAATATTTAGATATAAACTGATATGAATGAACTGCAAGATGTAAAAATACATTTTTTGTATTATTTAGTTTTAATTTGTTTTATTTGATTTTTTTTTTGATTTACATTAAAAGGTATTAAAAGCATGGTACAGAACATATGATAACTGTGATATCTGTCATATAAATTACAGAATTATTAGCCTATTACAGAACATAGCTGGTTTGGTGATTATTGTATTGTTGTATTGATTACTAACATACCATAGTAAAACTACAGTTACAGTGGTAAAAACATGGTAAATGTCCCGTTTACTGTGTTTTAACTTCACATTTCATTTATTACTTTTGTAAGTGTCGTGATAAACATGATTTTACTACAAATACCACATAATTGAACCTGAAATTAACATAAAACGGATTGAAGGTCTATGGCACCTCACGTGACCGATAGAGTTTAATCACACTAATTAGCAGCTGTGTTCATTTAGTTAAACGCAATGAAACTCAAAGACAGCCGCGGATGACCGATATAATACAGCGATTAAACATATGGCGCTAATCTGAGTAATAAAGAAGACAGAATACATTTTATAAAAGGCATTAAAAGAGCGTTTACGACTACTCACCCAAACTGTGGAACTGACAGCAAGTATCGCGATGTGTGCTGAATGAGACTTCTTGAACGTGATTTCATAGCGATAAACATCTCATGTCCTCGCGTCGAAATTCTGACGCCAAAAGTTTCCCACTGAAAGCAATGAAGGTCGTAGGGCGTCGATATTTCGACGCCGAGAGGCACATTTGGCGTCATAAAAGTGACGCTAGGGGCGCTTGACCATGCTTCGGTTTTTGACGCCTTTGGAGTGAGAATGGGTTGTTTATTTCTTAAAAAAATAAAGTTGTATTAGTTTTTTCAACAGTAGTAGCAGTATCACATACATTCTACTAAATAATAGTAATATTTCTATCACAATGCCTTTATGTAAAAATTAACTTTTATTTTGACACTGGTTTTACTCAAATGAATCATTAAAATGCTTGTGAAGTGACTCGGAACAGTTCTGCTGATGTTGTTTATGTATTTATGTCCTCATTGAGATGGCAGATGCTGTAATTACTGCAAGCGTCACGCGCTTCAGTCTATGTAGTAAACAAACCATTCATTCATTCACACAGAGACGCACAGAACATGCAGGATTCATATTTCAACCAACATTTGTGGCTTAACTTAAATATTTCAGTTAATTTCTTAAATATTTTTTTATGATGGACACAAGTTTCTGAGGCATTGTGTAAACGTGATTGATCCAACGTGAGGTCGTATTTATTTTTTAATGTGCGAAAATATCAGACTATAGTGTGCAGTTACCTTAAGGGTACAAATACTTGACCAGAATCATGTCAAGTAACAACTGACTAATCCAAATGTTTTTTATCTCCTTTCTTGTTTTGTTTTGCAGATGCGGTCATGAAACACCATGAAAAGGCAACTGCTGGACACCTGGGACAGGCCATAAGTTCCAAGTTGGCGGAACTGAGGTTCCAACTGAACAAAAGGGAAACCTGTTAGAATTTAGAGTTGTCTAATAGATAGGGTGAAGGAAGAACATCCAAACCCTGCCCCTGCTCCCTTCAAGATTTTTTATGGATTTATATAATGGTGTTTTTTTCGTAAAGTAAAGGCAGTGGCAAAATTAACATGACAATACTTTGATGTTTTGTTCTACAAATTAAACTACACACACACTCCTAAAAACAACAATTTTGATACAGTTTGCATTTGCAAGAAAAAAAAAATCTAAGTATTGTCATGTTAATTTTCCACTGCCTTTACTTTATGAAAAACACCATTACATAAATTCATAAAAAATCTTGTAGGAATCAGGGGCAGGGTTTGGATGTTCTTCCTTCACCCTATCTATAAGACAAATGAAATAGTTTTTTTTCTTCTTTTTTTTTTAACACAGACTTTATTTCATTAGTAATAATAATAAATAAAAAAACCTCTCTTCAAGAATTACTTTTCAGGTTTTAGCATCATCCTTTAGTATTAATAATAGCAATTTCATTAAAGTTGCTGGTTTGATTTGTTTTAATTGTGCAGTTTATGTGCACTCTGTTCTTTTGTCAATAACAATAAAATTCTTGTTTTTCTATAGTAGGTGTTATGTCATCTGAATGTACTGCTCATTATTGCAAGTGAATTTATACTGTCAGTTTTTAAGTTGCATTGTCTGGGGATTTTTACATTTTTCAGTCTCCAATTTCTGTTCAGTATTTGAATGTTATATATATATATATATATATATATATATATATATACATGTACTGAAATGTATGTAATATGTCAACAAATATTAGAAATTAATACACATATTGCAAGACATATATTGCACATTAATATATTTACATAGTCTGATATCTAAATGTATTTACATATATGGGAAATAAATATATGTAAATATTTACAATATAAAATATATTTACATATATATAAATGTAATATATTTTACATGTACATAAATGTAATATGTTAACAAATATTATAAACTAATATATAGACATATATTCCAAATTGATATATTTACATAGTCTGATATCTAAATGTATTTACATATATGGGAAATAAATGTGTAAATATTTCCAATAAAAATATATTTACATATGTTTAATATATGTGGAAAATACTAAAAAAGCGTATTTGTGTAATATATTTAAAAATATATTTACATATATTTTATAAAATATATTTTCTTCTATTTAAATTTAAGATATTTCAATATATAAAAATGTATTTTTTTTTTTAATATATTTCGATCTATGTGACTTCTGTATGGGCGGCTGTAGAACCCGGACTCCCTGTCTTGAGGAGGGACCACCTCGATGGCCTCCTCCCCTAATAGGGTTTTCACTTCTTGTTCCATAACCAGAGCCTGCTCGTGGGCAGACTAACGTCAGAGTAACCCCATTGAATCTCAGTGGTGGAGAGCTGAACTGAATACGGTAGCCTTTTTCTACTGTGCCAGGTTAAAGAGATGGGTCTTTAATCTAGATTTAAACTGCAAGAGTGTGTCTGCCTCCCGAACAATGTTAGGTAGGTTATTCCAGAGTTTAGGCACCAAATAGGAAAAGGATCTGCCGCCCGCGGTTGATTTTGATATTCTAGGTATAATCAAATTGCCTGAGTTTTGAGAACGTAGCGGACGTAGAGGATTATAATGTAAAAGGAGCTCATTCAAATACTGAGGTGCTAAACTATTCATGGCTTTATAAGTAATAAGCAATATTTTAAAATCTATATGATGTTTGATAGGGAGCCAGTGCAGTGTTGACAGGACCGGGCTAATATGGTCATACTTCCTGGTTCTAGTAAGAACTCTTGCTGCTGCATTTTGGACTAGCTGTAGTTTGTTTACTAAGCGTGCAGAACAACCACCCAATAAAGCATTACAATAATCTAACCTTGAGGTCATAAATGCATGGATTAACATTTCTGCATTTGACATTGAGAGCATAGGCCGTAATTTAGATATATTTTTGAGATGGAAAAATGCAGTTTTACAAATGCTAGAAACGTGGCTTTCTAAGGAAAGATTGCGATCAAGTAGCACACCTAGGTTCCTAACTGATGATGAAGAATTGACAGAGCAACCATCAAGTCTTAGACAGTGTTCCAGGTTATTACAAGCAGAGTTTTTAGGTCCTATAATTAACACCTCTGTTTTTTCAGAACTTAGCAGTAAGAAATTACTCGTCATCCAGTTTTTTATATCGACTATGCAATCCATTAGTTTTTCAAATTGGTGTGTTTCACCGGGCTGCGAAGAAATATAGAGCTGAGTATCATCAGCATAACAGTGAAAGCTAACACCATGTTTCCTGATGATATCTCCCAAGGGTAACATATAAAGCGTGAAGAGTAGCGGCCCTAGTACTGAGCCTTGAGGTACTCCATACTGCACTTGTGATCGATAGGATACATCTTCATTCACTGCTACGAACTGATGGCGGTCATATAAGTACGATTTAAACCATGCTAATGCACTTCCACTGATGCCAACAAAGTATTCAAGTCTATGCAAAAGAATGTTGTGGTCAATTGTGTCAAACGCAGCACTAAGATCCAATAAAACTAATAGAGAGATACACCCACGATCAGATGATAAGAGCAGATCATTTGTAACTCTAAGAAGAGCAGTCTCAGTACTATGATACGGTCTTAATCCTGACTGGAAATCCTCACATATACCATTTTTCTCTAAGAAGGAATATAATTGTGTGGATACCACCTTTTCTAGTATCTTGGACAGAAAAGGGAGATTCGAGATCGGTCTATAATTAACTAGTTCTTTGGGGTCAAGTTGTGTTTTTTTGATGAGAGGCTTAATAACAGCCAGTTTGAAGGTTTTGGGGACATGTCCTAATGACAATGAGGAATTAATAATAGTCAGAAGAGGATCTATGACTTCTGGAAGCACCTCTTTCAGGAGCTTAGATGGTATAGGGTCTAACATACATGTTGTTGGTTTAGATGATTTAACAAGTTTATACAATTCTTCCTCTCCTATAGTAGAGAATGAGTGGAACTGTTCCTCAGGGGATCTATAGTGCACTGTCTGATGTGATACTGTAGCTGACGGCTGAATGGTTGCAATTTTATCTCTAATAGTATTGATTTTAGAAGTAAAGTAGTTCATAAAGTCATTACTGCTGTGGTGTTGGGAAATGTCAACACTTGTTGAGGCTTTATTTTTCGTTAATTTAGCCACTGTATTGAATAAATACCTGGGGTTATGTTTGTTTTCTTCTAAAAGAGAAGAAAAGTAATCGGATCTAGCAGTTTTTAATGCTTTTCTGTAGGATATGTTACTTTCCCGCCAAGCAATACGAAATACCTCTAGTTTTGTTTTCCTCCAGCTGCGCTCCATTTTTCGGGCTGCTCTCTTTAGAGGGTGGGAGTATGCTCATTATACCATGGTGTCAAACTGTTTTCCTTAACCTTCCTTAAACGTAAAGGAGCAACTTTATTTAAAGTGCTAGAAAAGAGAGAGTCCATAGTTTCTGTTACATCATCAAGTTGTTCTGAAGTTTTGGATATGCTAAGGAATTTGGATACATCAGGAAGATAACTTAAAAAGCAGTCTTTTGTGTTAGAAGTGATGGTTCTTCCATACTTGTAACAAGAAGTAGAATTTACAATTTTGGCTATATGAATTTTGCAAAGAACTAAATAATGATCTGAGATATCATCACTTGGCTGAATAATTTCAACACCATCAACATCAATTCCATGTGACAGTATTAAATCTAGAGTATGATTTCGACAATGAGTAGGTCCTGAAACGTGTTGTCAACACCAATAGAGTTCAGAATGTCTATAAATGCTGATCCCAATGCATCGTTTTCATTATCAACATGGATATTAAAATCACCAACTATTAAAACTTTATCTGCAGCCAGAACTAACTCGGATGTAAAATCACCAAACTCTTTAATAAAGTCTGTATGGTGCCCTGGTGGCCTGTATACAGTAGCCAGTACAAACATAACAGGGGATTTATCATTAACATTTGTTTCTTTGGATAATGTTATATGAAGTACCATTACTTCAAATGAGTTATACTTGAAGCCTGCCCTCTGAGAAATCCTGAAAACGTTGTTATAAATTGAAGCAACACCTCCACCTTTGCCTTTTAGACGTGGCTCATGTTTATAACAGTAATCTTGGGGGGTGGACTCATTTAAAATAATGTAATCATTTAAAAATCAAGCCAGGTTTCTGTCAAACAGAGTACATCTATATTATGATCAGTGATCATATTATTTACAAAAAGTGTTTTCGTAGAAAGGGATCTGATATTCAATAAGCCAAGCTTTATCATTTGTTTATCCATATTGCTTCTGTTTTTTATTTGTTGAACCTCAATTAAATTGTTAATCTTAACTTGGTTTGAACGTTTTTTGTATTTTCTAGTTCGGGGAACAGACACAGTCTCTATAGTGTGATATCTAGGTGAAAAAGTCTCTATGTGCTGAGAATTAACTGACCTCTGTGACGGGAGGCAGCTACGGTCGGTTTAGCCAGTCTGTCTGCTTCCTGACCTGGGCCCAGGTTAGTTAAGTATAAACACTAAGACTATTTGCTATATTTCTAGAGAGAAGAGTGGCGCCACCCCAGGAGGGATGAAGACCATCTCTTTTAAACAGGTCAGGTCTGCCCCAAAAGCTCGTCCAATTGTCTATGAAACCTATGTTATTCTGTGGGCACCACTTAGACATCCAGCCATTGAGTGATGACAATCTGCTATGCATCTCATCACCACGGTAAGCAGGGAGGGGACCAGAGCATATTACAGTGTCTGACATCGTGCTTGCAAGTTCACACACCTCTTTAATGTTATTTTTAGTGATCTCCGACTGGCGAAGTCGAACATCATTAGCGCCGGCATGAATAACAATCTTACTGTATTTACGTTTAGCATTAGCCAGCACTTTTAAATTTGCAAAGATGTCAGGCGCTCTGGCTCCCGGTAAACATTTGACTATGGTGGCTGGTGTCTCTATATTCACGTTCCGTACAATAGAATCACCAATAACTAGAGCACTTTCATCAAGTTTCTCAGTGGGTGCATCACTGAGTGGGGAGAACCTGTTTAATGTTTTGATCGGAACAGAAGAGCGGTGTTTTGACCCACGACTACGCTGCCTCACCGTCACCCAGTTGCCCTGCTGCTGGGGCTCTGTTTCCGGAACCGAACAATGTACAGGAATCCCTGAGCTAGATGCATCCAAAGCCGTATCTAGAGCCCTAACATTCTTACTGTCCTCAATTAAAGTTTGGATGCGTGTCTCTAATTCTGAAATCTTCTCTGTCAGCCTAACTATTTCCCTGCATTTATCACATGTGAATCCCTCATCAGCGACAGAGATAGATAAACTGTACATGTGGCAAGAGGTGCAAGAAACAATGATAGGAGAAGCCATTACTCACCGTGCTTGATGAAAATTCTTACTGTGGTTGTTTGATGAACTTGTGAAAAACTGGAGCGAGGAAGAGGAGAAAAGAAAACAGCGATAGGTTCGAATGAAAACGCTAATGACAAGCTAACGAGTGCTAACGCTTTGCAGGTGTACTGCACTCACGTAAATAAAATAAAAGTGAACGAACAAAGTTAATCTGATAAGATTGATCGATAATATCAGAAATATGGTGTGAATTAAGTTATATTTTACCACTCTAATCTGATTACGTAACTCGCGTTACTTGTAATGCATTACCCCCAACACTGCCTATAAGGCCCTAGGTTGCACTTTATTTTACAGTACATGTACTAACATGTACTTAGTGTACTTACAGTGTATTTATCGAAGAAAGTTCTGGTAATACAAGGTAACTACATGGGGTAGGGTTAGGTTTAGGGGTAGGTTCAGGGTTAGTGCCTAGTTATTACAGTTATTGTAATTACGATAATAAGTATATAGTATGTACATGAGGAACAGGACTGTAAAATAAAGTGCTACCAGGCCCTAAATGGTTTAGCTCCTGTGTACCTAACTAACTAAATCCTGTCATACGCGCACAAACTGACAGTCACCACTACTAAATATTGTAAATATTTAATACTAAAGCTACTACTAAATATTGTAGACACTTAATTTTCTGTAAAGTTGCTTTATAATGATTTGTATTGTAAAAAGCGCTATACAAATAAACTTGAATTGAATTGAATTTAATTAAATTCAGCTGTAACAGCAGCTTAAGGTGCATCATGCTTAGACTGTGCTGAAACACTAGCTTTTAGATGTGAGCATTAACACTCCACTTGTTTTGGCCTTTTCAGAACCAGAATCAGAAACCTTTATTGCCAAGTATGCTTGCGCATTAAAGCAATTTGTTTTAGTGACATGATCTTCCAGTACACAGAGACAACAACAATACACAGGCCAATAATAATAATAATAATAATAATAATAATAATAATAATAATAATAACAATAATAATAATAATACATATATGTAAATATAAAAAGACAAATATTGAAAAAAAAAAAATTGTATGAACAGTTGTGTTATAGATGATATTAAATAGACTAGAGTGAGATGCAGGAATATACTAAGATGGTGGTAACAAATAATTATATCGGTTATTGCACATTTGTATTGCATAATTGGAGAACATTTAACTGTTCATGAGGTAGATTGCCTGGGGGAAGAAACTGTTCTTGTTCCTGGCTGTCCTGGTATTTGCAGCTCTGAAGTGCCGGCCAGATGGCAAAAGTTCAAAAAGGGGATAACTTGGATGTGAGGGATCCAGAGTGATTTTCTGAGCCCTTTTTTACACTCTGGATATCATCTTTATTTATATAGGGCTTAAAAAAAAAAAAAATTATGTCAAAGCAACTGAACAACATTAATTAAGGAAACAGTGTATCAATAATGCAAAATGACAGTTAAAGAAAGTTCATCATTGTATTCAGTGATGTCATCATCCAGCTCAGTTCAGTTTAAATAGTATCTGTGCAATCATTTGCAATCAAGTCATCAATATCGCTGTAAATGAAGTGTCCCGAACTAAGCAAGCCAGAGAGCAATTTTTGTGCAATTGTGATTTTGTGAAACAGACTAATATCGGCTTATATGCCATTCTTCTCACAGGACTGGCGGGAAATGTGCATTGATACACATTTATTATATATGTTATGTTTTTGTGTGTTAAGAGAAACCACCTCAGCAGCGTGTTCTTAACATGATAGAAAGACACAGTCTTTTCTTCTTGCTTCAATAAATCTACATTTTTCTACACTAAACAAGTGAATTCTGCCAATATATTTTCAGAGATTATAGACAAGATTTTAGGGCTGGGTATCAATTCAGATGTGCCGATTCGATTCACAAGTTCTCGATTTGATTTGAATCGATTCTTGATTTTTTTTAAATTACATTCAGTGAGTATAGTTTTAATACAAATGCTAC
Organism: Carassius carassius; assembly: GCF_963082965.1. Taxonomy (NCBI): domain Eukaryota; kingdom Metazoa; phylum Chordata; class Actinopteri; order Cypriniformes; family Cyprinidae; genus Carassius; species Carassius carassius. Next base: position 19,526,347 of record NC_081760.1, on the reverse strand, counting down.
TGATATTTCTAAAAAAAGAACAGAAAACATCAGTTTACAAATGGTGACGTTATAAAAAGAACTTAAGAGCCACAAGCCTGTATTTTAAACCTTTATTTTATTTTATTTTATTTTTTAAACAATAATATAGACCATATAAAATGTCATTTTTTTCTGGTAAACATGAAGGCCTAAAACAATTTAATTTATCCTAATCAAGTGAAAAACCCTTTTATTTTCTGGCAAGCAAAGTGCTGCACAACAGAGATTTACTGTTAAAATTAAAAAGAAACCAAATTTGATAATTCCTTTAAAAATTAAGATTTATTAATATATATTAGTAGTAGTTGCTTGTTACTTATAAAGCCCTGAATTTAGCACCTCAGTATTTGAATGATCTCGTTACATTATAGTCCTCCACATCCAGTGCATTCTCAAAACTCTGGCAATTTGATAATAACTAGAATATCAAAATAAAAACTGCGGGCGGCAGATCCTTTTCCTATTTAGTGCCCAAACTCTGGAATAACCTTCCTAACATTGTTCGGGCAGAGTACACTCAGTTTAAAGTCAGTTTAAATCTAGATTAAAAACCCATCTCTTTAACTTGACTTACACATAAGACACTAAAACATTTCTAATATTCAAATCCATTAAATAATTTTTAGGCTGCATTAATTTGGTCAACCGGAACTGGGAACACTTCCAATAACATCCAATGTACTTGCCACATCATTAAAAGAAGGGCCCCAGACTGCTAAATAGTAATATATCTTTGACAGTTTCTTCTTGTTAAAATAAACCTTTATTTTGATAGGTTGCTGTAAGGAACTTGCAGCTGCTGTCTATGTGATATGATGGTAGTTTTGTCAAATCAAACAATAAAATGCTAATGAAGTGACTTTCAGAGCAGCTGGGGATGAAATTTGTGTATTCATATCCTCATAGTGAGACGACAGATGCTGAAAACACAGCGAGCATGTGAATTGACGTCATTAAAAAAAAAAAATAATCTATTTAAATTTTTTACCCAGCCCTACAAGATATGACATCCTACAGGTACTCCCAGATAGCATCACATATGAATCTTTTTTACCACAATAGAACCTGTAAGTTTAATGCTGAACCTTTTTGATGGGCTGAAAGAAAAAAAAATTGGAACTTTACATTTTTCCTAAGAGCTCCATATCCTAAATCTTATCCCAAACCTTTTTAGATATTTAGATATGTTTTGGTACAAATTTAGATGCATACTGACATATAAAGGTAGCTTTTAAAAATAGAAATATAGATGCATAATGAAGAGTATATAAGAGGGATGATTTATTATTTAGTACCAGAATGAAATAATGAATAATGAAAATAATGAAAGTTAACATTGTTAAGATCAAAACTGTAAGATTTATTAAATTGTCTTTTAGGATCCTTGAGTACTACAATCCCTTAAGTAGAAAGGATAGAGAAGACAGTATTTTAGAAAATGAATCCATAGTAAACTGGTTTACAATTTTACCTAATTCACTGTCTTAAATCCAGTTAATTAAACTTTTCTATAAAACTTTTCAAAATAATATTATGGCACTTAATTATTGTATGGTAAATACAGATATTACCAAAGAAAAAGAAAATATAAACTTTACTAATGCACTGTTTGATCTTAGTAATTCATGTTTAAATTTACTCTCTAGTGCAGATTCCGGACCAACCCAAATCCACACATGAATGTATTCAAACATACTATTATGTGTAAAGTAACTAATTAAGTCTCAGATCAGTGCAAAAGAACAACATACACTCCATATAGGCCAGGCAATTGAACACTATCTTTGAGGCAGCCATATAATTCAGAGATCTATCTCTCTCTCTCTCTCTCTCTCTCTCTCTCTCTCTCTCTCTCTCTCTATATATATATATATATATATATATATATATATAGTCAGGAAATCTCAATGTCAGCCCACAAGGAAGGCAGGTCTCTGGTAATCAAACAGGCTGAAGTCTCCCTGGTAGCGAGCGTAGAGTCGACGAACATCTCGTTGGCTGATTCCAGTAAAATAGCGTTCCACCTTGGTGCGGTTGTAGCGGGTTATCCCTGGTGGGATATTGGGGTATGACACCAGGTCAGCAATACCAGCAGCTTTTAGAATATAAGGAGCATCACGCTCCAGAGTCTCATGGTGTCCCACAACATTGTAGGGGATATCACAAGGAGCACACAGCTCAGCATATGTCATCCAGTGAATAATGTGGTCACCAAACTGCCTATCCAAGTGCTGTCGGCCTGACTTGTCACCCAAGTACCGTACAAAGTCTTCAAACTGAAGACCCACTTTTCCACTATCATCATGGTGACTCTTGCGATATTTACGAATGATGGCTGGGGCAATGTCATGTTTGTACCAAGGTTCAAATCTTGGGTTCTTCACAAACTTGTCCTTGAAAGCAGATATGAGACGCTCAAATGGGTCTCTCACAATAAAGAACTTGAAATAGGAATTTAACCTGTGAACCAAACAAAAACACAAAGTCAAGATAAAAGTATAAACTATTATTGTAAACATTTCAAATTGATGTAATTTTCACAGACCTACTTCATACTTATTTAGTAATAAGTAAATGAAAGATATTTGTAGCTGTTAACATACAAATGAATGTATGCATGACAGTACATTCTTTTTCCATCATGTGAACTCTTTGTGTTCAGGACACTCACTCACAAAGTAAGTAATGCATTGATAAACCTTTAGAAATAAGGTCCATCTTCCTAGTGTTGTTTTAAAGGCAGACACACTATCACATTTCTATGATTCAAATCCCTTAAGGAACTGGAAACAGGAGCACTTCCCATAACCCCCAATGCACTCGTGTTGTATTTTTCACAGCAATTAACTTAAGGCTAACAACTCTTTTCATTACTACATCCCACCTTTTTTGTGGAAGAAAGAAAAATTGGATTATAAGTTAAATGAAACACAGAACACCAGAAAAACAAAACAAAACAAAACAACATCGGTTCTGAATATCAACAACCATGAGTGTGTGTATATATATATATATATATATATATATATATATATATATATATATATATATGTATATATAAAAAATAACATGTCTGAAACACCTTTATTAGACATTAATAAATTTTTCCAACACCTTGTATCTCCATCCCCTATCAAGTTACAAAGTATGCCCCTTTACATAACATTGTAATGTCTGTTTTGGCTTTTGTTTCATGTTTTGGCTTTTGTTTCTTGTTCACCGTTTTCATGTCTCTTATTTTGTAGTTTGTTTCATGCCGATTGTGTCATGCTTCCCTTGCCCTCATGTATCTCTGTCTTGTTTATGTGTCATGTTCTCATTGGTTATTGTCTTGTCATGTGATTTATCAGTTCTGGTAGTTCATTGGTTGTTTTAGTTATGTGCCTTGTTCCCCATTGGTTTGTTCATGTCATGTGTCCTTCTTTGTCTGCTATAAGTAGTCAGGTTTTTGTCCTTGTGCCTTGTTGTGTAATAACGTATGTAACCTGCTGTCGGTGAGTCAAGTCTTTTCATGTCAAGTCTGTTCAAGTCAAGTCTGTTCATGTTAAGTCTGTTCCCGTCAAGTCAAGTCTTTGTTTCTGGTTTGGATATTTTGGTTTTCACTGTAAATAAACTGCACTTGGGTTCATCTACGCTCGCCTTCAGTTGACTGATCGTTACAAACATACAGGTGCTTGTCAATCAATTATAATGTCGTGGAAAAGTTTATTTATTTCAGTAACTCAACTCAAATTGTGAAACTCATGTATTAAATAAATTCAGTGCACACAGACCAAAGTAGTTTAAGTGGGGAGGAGGATCTTGGTCCAGAAGTGAGTTCAAAGTCTCAATCTCTCGCTCTGGCCCCTGGAGGAGACCACCTCTCGCCCTCGCAGCTCACTGATATAAAGGCAATACAAGCAGATTTTGCTGATGTGTTCTCGCCCCTGCCTGGCTGAACGGATCTCATTCAGCACCATGTTGAGACTGAGCCGGGCGTGGTGGTTCGCAGCCGGCCATATAGATTACCATAACATAAGAAAAAAATAGTTCAAGGAGAGTTAGAAGCGATGCTAGAAATGGGAGTAATAGAAGAGTCCAACAGTGACTGGGCGAGCCCGATAGTGTTCGTTTCTAAAACGGACGGCTCAGTACGGTTCTGTGTGGATTACAGAAAGGTGAATGCTGTGTCGAAATTCGACACATATCCAATGCCCAGGGTGGACGAATTGCTTGATCGACTAGGCACTTCTCGCTTTTATTCGACACTGGACTTAACTAAGGGTTATTGGCAGATCCCCTTGTCTCCCATGACCAAAGAAAAAACCGCTTTCACAATGCTGCATATGCCGCCGCCTACCTGGATGATATCATCATCTACAGTGGGGATTGGCAGCGACATATGCAGCATTTGCGAGCGGTCCTGAAGACGCCGAGGAGGGCGGGGCTCACGGCTAATCCGAAGAAGTGTGCAATTGGGCGGGTGGAAGTAAGATATCTGGGTTTGCACTTGGGTCATGGACAGGTGCGTCCCCAAATTGACAAGACGGCAGCGGTTGCGACTTGTCCAAGACCCAAGACCAAAAAGGAGGTTAGACAGTTCCTGGGGCTGGCAGGTTATTATAGAAGGTTTGTACCTAATTTTTTGGACACTGCCAGCTCGCTGACTGATTTAACTAAAAAGGAGGCACCAGATAGGGTCCAGTGGACGATGGAGATAAAGGCTGCTCTGTGTGGCGGACCGCTCCTAAATGCTCCTGATTTTTCTCTCCCCTTTATTTTACAGACAGACGCGTCGGACAGGGGGTTGGGCGCGGTCCTGTCCCAGGAGGTGGAGGGAGAAGAACGGCCAGTGCTGTACATCAGTCGTAAGCTCTCTAAGAGAGAGACGATGTACAGCACCATAGAGAAAGAGTGTCTGGCCATCAGATGGGCTGTTCTTACCCTCCGGTATTACCTCCTGGGGTGGGAGTTCACCCTCTGTTCGGACCACGCTCCCCGGCAGTGGCTCCACCGCATGAAAGATACCAATGCGCGGATCACCCGTTGGTATCTCGCTTTACAACCTTTTAAATTTCAGGTGATCCACAGGCCGGGTGTACAGATGACTGTGGCTGACTTCCTCTCCAGGAGGGGGGGGGGGTGGGGCGGGTGGTGTGGCTGCAGGCCGGATGGCTCCCCGTTCTGAGTCGGGCGGTGGGGTATGTGGCGAGGGGGGCGTGGTTTGGCAGAGTCTGTAACGGGAGAGAGACGATGGAGCAGAGCGAGGCGTAAGTAGGTCAAGTGCAAATAACGAACACGTGTGTTTGATTTCAGTAATTGGCGTGGAGAGACCGGATATAAGCCGGAGCATGACACAGAGAGAGAGAGAGAGACAAGCTGGGACCTCGTGACGATGCTCGGGAGTGACAACGACCAGAGTTATTTGAGTAATATTGTGCAAAGGACACACTGAACGCGCTTGAGGCGCAGTATTGTTTTATTATTGGAAATAAAAACGAGCGTCCCAGCAACAAGCCGACCCCTGTCTTCTTCCTTCCTGTTCATAACTGTGTCGAACCTCATCACAAACAGAAACTGCTATTTGTTAATAACTGGAATCTTTTCTGGGAGTGTCCTAGGCTGTTTCGCGCTGATGGCCTGCACCCCAGCAGAGGCGGAGCCGAGCTGCTCTCTGACAACATCTCCAGGATGCTTCGCTCCATGTGACTAGTAAGACAATTCTCAAATAACTATTATGATGACTTTTGTTCCACCCGCTTAAATTATAAAAGTACTTGCGCTGTAAAAACTATTAAGACTGTGTGTGTTCCCCCGAATAGTGAGGTCAAAATATAAATTTTATGTAGGATTTAGAAAAAATCTTATTGTGATTCCAGAAACCAGAAACATGTAAAGTAAATGAACAAAAACTATTTTAAAAGTTTGGGCTCATAAATATTAGATCACTCACACCCAAAGCAGTTATTGTAAATGAAATGATCACAGATAATAGTTTTGATGTACTCTGCTTGACTGAAACCTGGCTAAAACCAAATGATTATTTTGGTCTAAATGAGTCCACTCCACCAAACTACTGTTATAAGCATGAGCCTCGTCAGACTGGTCGTGGAGGAGGTGTTGCAACAATATATAGTGATATTCTCAATGTTACCCAGAAAACAGGATACAGGTTTAACTCATTCGAAATACTTTCTGCTTAATGTTACACTGTCAGACATGCACAAGAAATCTAATGTATCTCTTGCTCTGGCTACTGTGTATAGACCACCAGGGCCGTATACAGAATTAGTAAAAGAATTTGCAGATTTCCTCTCAGACCTTCTGGTCACAGTTGATAAGGCACTAATCATGGGAGATTTTAATATTCACGTTGATAATACAAATGATGCATTAGGACTTTTTTTTTAATGACCTAATAAACTCTTTTGGAGTCAAGCAAAATGCCACTGGGCCCACTCATCGTTTTAATCATACACTAGATTTAATTATATTGCATGGAATCGATCTTACTGCTATAGATATCGTACCTCAAAGTGATGATGTTACAGACCATTTCCTTTTATCGTGCATGCTGCGTATCACTGATATTAACTACAACCCAAATTCCGGAAAAGTTGGGACGTTTTTTAAATTTTAATAAAATGAAAACTAAAGGAATTTCAAATCACATGAGCCAATATTTTATTCACAATAGAACATAGATAACGTAGCAAATGTTTAAACTGAGAAATTTTACACTTTTATCTACTTGTTGGCAGGGGGGCAACAAATGACTAAAAAAGCAAGCAGTTTTGAAAAGATTCAGCTGGGAGAACATCTAGTGATTAATTAAGTTAATTGATTTCAGGTCTGTAACATGATTAGCTATAAAAGCTTTGTCTTAGAGAAGCAGAGTCTCTCAGAAGTAAAGATGGGCAGAGGCTCTCCAATCTGTGAAAGACTGCGTAAAAAATTGTGGAAAACTTTAAAAACAATGTTCCTCAACGTCAAATTGCAAAGGCTTTGCAAATCTCATCATCTACAGTGCATAACATCATCAAAAGATTCAGAGAAACTGGAGAAATCTCTGTGCGTAAGGGACAAGGCCGGAGACCTTTATTGGATGCCCGTGGTCTTCGGGCTCTCAGACGACACTGCATCACTCATCGGCATGATTGTGTCAATGACATTACTAAATGGGCCCAGGAATACTTTCAGAAACCACTGTCGGTAAACACAATCTGCCGTGCCATCAGCAGATGCCAACTAAAGCTCTATCATGCAAAAAGGAAGCCATATGTGAACATGGTCCAGAAGCGCCGTCGTGTCCTGTGGGCCAAGGCTCATTTAAAATGGACTATTTCAAAGTGGATTAGTGTTTTATGGTCAGACGAGTCCAAATTTGACATTCTTGTTGGAAATCACGGACGCCGTGTCCTCCGGGCTAAAGAGGAGGGAGACCTTCCAGCATGTTATCAGCGTTCAGTTCAAAAGCCAGCATCTCTGATGGTATGGGGGTGCATAAGTGCATACGGTATGGGCAGCTTGCATGTTTTGGAAGGCTCTGTGAATGCTGAAAGGTATATAAAGGTTTTAGAGCAACATATGCTTCCCTCCAAACAATGTCTATTTCAGGGAAGGCCTTGTTTATTTCAGCAGGACAATGCAAAACCACATACTGCAGCTATAACAACAGCATGGCTTCGTCGTAGAAGAGTCCGGGTGCTAACCTGGCCTGCCTGCAGTCCAGATCTTTCACCTATAGAGAACATTTGGCGCATCATTAAACGAAAAATACGTCAAAGACGACCACGAACTCTTCAGCAGCTGGAAATCTATATAAGGCAAGAATGGGACCAAATTCCAACAGCAAAACTCCAGCAACTCATAGCCTCAATGCCCAGACGTCTTCAAACTGTTTTGAAAAGAAAAGGAGATGCTACACCATGGTAAACATGCCCCGTCCCAACTATTTTGAGACCTGTAGCAGAAATCAAAATTGAAATGAGCTCATTTTGTGCATAAAATTGTAAACTTTCTCAGTTTAAACATTTGCTATGTTATCTATGTTCTATTGTGAATAAAATATTGGCTCATGTGATTTGAAAGTCTTTTAGTTTTCATTTTATTAAAATTTAAAAAACGTCCCAACTTTTCCGGAATTCGGGTTGTATATGTCTCAGCGTTACCGTCTGGGCAGAACTATTGTTCCAGTCACCAAAGACAGATTCACAAATAACCTGCCTGATCTATCTCAACTGCTATCTGTACTCCAAAATACACATGAATTAGACGAAATGACTGACAACATAGGCACTATTTTCTCTAATACATTAGAAGCTGTTGCCCCCATCAAATTGAAAAAGGTTAGAGAAAAACGTACTGTGCCATGGTATAACAATAATACTCACTCTCTCAAGAAAGTAACTCGTAGTCTTGAACGCAAATGGAGAAAAACTAACTTGGAAGTTTTTAGAATTGCATGGAAAAACAGTATGTCCAGCTATAGACAGGCTCTAAAAATTGCTAGGGCAGAGCATATACACAAACTCATTGAAAATAACCAAAACAATCCAAGGTTTTTATTTAGCACAGTGGCTAAATTAACAAATTACCAGACGCCACCTGATTCAAATATTCCATCAACGTTTAATAGTAATAACTGATAAAATAGATAACATTAGAAATACAATAGCAAATGTAGATTCTACAGCGTCTAACACTTCAGTTTCATCCATCGCACCCAAAGATAAACTGCAGTGCTTTACAAATATAGGACAGGAAGAGCTAAATAAACTTATCACTGTATCTAAACCAACAACATGTTTATTAGATCCTGTACCCACTAAATTACTGAAAGAGTAGTTACCTGTAGCAGAAGAACCGCTTCTCAATATCATTAACTCGTTGTTATCTTTTGGTCACGTCCCAAAACCATTCAAGCTCAGCTATATATCTCAACGAGACCAGATGAAACTTCTAAATTATCTAAGCTAAAAATGTAAAAGATTGGATGACAAATAATTTTCTCCAATTAAATTCGGATAAGACAGAGATATTAATTATTGGACCAAAAAACACTATACAGAATCTTGTAGATTACAATCTGCAACTAGACAGATGTACTGTTACTTCCTCTACAGTCAAAAATCTGGGTGTTATATTAGACAGCAAATTGTCTTTTGAAAATCACATTTCCCATGTTACAAAAACTGCATTCTTCCATCTTCGAAACATTGCCAAGCTACGAAACATGATATCTGTTTCTGATGCAGAAAAGCTAGTTCATGCATTTATGACCTCTAGACTGGACTATTTCCCATGTTACAAAAACTGCATTCTTCCATCTTCGAAACATTGCCAAGCTACGAAACATGTTATCTGTTTCTGATGCAGAAAAGCTAGTTCATGCATTTATGACCTCTAGACTGGACTATTGTAATGCACTTCTAGGTGGTTGTCCTGCTTCTTTAATAAACAAGCTACAGGTAGTTCAAAATGCAGCAGCTAGAGTCTTTACAAGGTCAAGAAAATATGATCATATTACCCCAATTTTACAGTCTCTGCACTGGCTACCTATTAATTTCCGTATCAGTTACAAATTATCATTACTTACCTATAAGGCCCTAAATGGTTTAGCTCCTGCGTACCTAACTAGCCTTATACCACGCTACAATCCATCACGCTCCCTAAGGTCACAAAACGCTGGACTTTTGGTAGTTCCTAGGATAGCAAAGTCCACTAAAGGAGGCAGAGCTTTCTCACATTTGGCTCCCAAACTCTGGAATAGCCTTCCTGATAATGTTCGGGGTTCAGACACACTCTCTCTGTTTAAATCTAGATTAAAAATGCATCTCTTTCGCCAAGCATTCGAATAATGTATCTTTTAAATTGTGAGTGTAGTTGCATCTGATCAAATGTGTATTCTTATTCTTTAGCTTGGGTTAAACTAATTAATTTTACTTTGTTGGATCAGCAGCTATGCTAATGATGTCTCTATTTTGTTTCTATGTTTTGCCACGGGATTTACACAAGCTCCAGTCTGGATCCAGAACACCTGAGAAGAGATGATGCTGACCCTCAGAGGACCTCAGATGATGCTAACCCTGAATCAACAACAGAACTAACAAATATTGCTACAAGTGTGACTGCATCTTATAATAATTATTAATTTTTAATAATATTAATAATGTTCATCGTCTGGCTGACTACGTCTTGTATTAATTTTTCTACAAATCCTGTCATACGTGCACAAACTGACAGTCACCACTTATAAGCTACTACTAAATATTGTAGAAAAATAATTTTCTGTAAAGTTGCTTTGTAACGATTTGTATTGTAAAAAGCGCTATACAAATAAAAAAAATAAAACTTTGAATAAGGCACAACAGTAAGCGACTCGGCCATCATCATCGGAGCCTTTGTGTTCAATAATAAAATTAGAATTACGTTTAAAAAGAATTGTCACCCCTTGGTTTTTAGAATTACAACTTGATGATACTATGGGAATATAACGGAATATATCAGATGTGTTTCTCGAAGAAACGCTACATCAAGATCTAAAACCCGTGTACGTTTAATGGGAGAATTCAACCCCCTTACATTCAGAGACAATATATTTATATTAACCATAGTCTACAATTGCTGGATTCACACAGAATAACGCATAAAGTAAAAAACAGGTTGATGATAATATATATCCTGGGTGCTTTATGCGCCCCCTCCCTCTCGACTCTTTATGGTAACTAGAATTAAATTATGAACTAAGGCCCAACTTTTCAAGGTTTCAAAAAAAAAAAAAAAAAGTTACCATTTCAATCTGATGGGTTGAACCATGAGCAAACGTTGGAAAGGTTTCTAGTTATTTTATTGAACAAAATTGTGGTCCTCCATTGATTCCTAAGGCGGAAAGTTTAAAGATCTGCGAGCAGTCGGTGTCGCCACACCATCAAGACCTTCCAGATACTTTTCAGCATCTTCCGGAGATTCAAACGAGTTTTTCTGACCCTTGTAAGTGACTTTCAGCAATGCAGGGTAGATCAGGAAAGTTTCAGCGCCTTTCTGGTGAAGCTTGGATCTTTTTTGTGCCATTTCGTGACTGTAATCAGCATAGAACTCCAGACGTGCTCCTCCGGGCAAAGTGGGCTTTGCTTTACGTGCTCCTTGAAGGATGGCTTGCCTGTCAGGATAGCGAAGAAGACGAAATATCATCGATTGTGGTCTAGATGAGTTGGAATTCGAATATATGTGATGGGCTCTGTCAATCTCAATCTGGCATGAATGCGCCGAATGATCAGGGATTCATTCAGGTAGCATTTTCTGCAGAAAACCGACAGGGTCGTCTCCTTCCATTCCTGTTGGTAGCTTAACCAGACGAACGTTGTTGCGACGTGACCGATCTTCGAGGTCGTTGCATTTTCATTGGATCTGCTCTAGTTGAGTCAAGCAGAAGTTTGTATCCTTTTTTGATTTGTGTAAACTGCCTTGAAGATTGTCCACTTTCATTGTAATCGACGCCATACTTTTGCTCAGAGAATCAATTTCTTAGCCTCTGTCAACATACAAGAAACCATTTCTCACATAGCCTCCTGTTGTGCTTTGATTGCATGACTAACAATTGTGGCAACGTCGTCATCGAGTGTTTTGAGGCTTTTGGGGAGAAATTGTTTTTTTTGCTGGTAGCCATTCTTGTATTAGAAATGAAAAAGAGACAGTACTGTCCTCTGTATGAAATAAATAACTAGCATAGCTATAGCTAGTAGCTATAGGTCAATTTTACGGAAAAATGGTGTGTCGTAGAGGAAAAAAAAGTAATAATAATAATAATAATATCCTAACAATTACAATATGGTTTCAGCACTTTGTGCTTGAACCCCTAATTAAATATGTACCAAAGCGCAATTATATTACCATCTTACTGTCATTATTAGCCCTTAATGGATTCAGTCTTATATGTATTATATGTAGCTTATTTTGAATACAAACCATCGGTTTCTCACACGGCAAAGCTAAACTACTCCTACTTTTAGAGCTTTGCATTTCAGCCTGACCTTGACATGTTCACGCAAAAAGAGATGGCAGATAGCACATCCGGTTTGTTTTCTCTATATTAAAGAAGCACAACGTTTGATGATATTCATGTGAGTTTACACAAAAATACGGGTACACCATTTACAGTTCTGAATGAAATATTAGTCTTATCTGTATAAGCAAAAATGTCGGCCTAAGTTGTTTCCACTGTTATGAAGAACAGAAAGAATGGATCGCACTGGCACCTCCGTGTATTAACTTCCACTCTCTGCACAAACGCATAGATATATGCCTAACAGTGCACTTTTAAATGTTTAAACTAACATGTTGATATGCTTTAAGTGTTCTATATGTACAGATTTTATTTTAAGCAAATCATGATGATTTGAGAAGGCTAAAATAATCAAATGTGATCAAGGTTTTTTTTTCTTTTATTTTATTTTTTACATTTTATGGATTCCCCCAATCTCCTGCACGACCAAATTCTGTATGTGAAACTTATTTATTTATTTAAAATGGATTCATTATTATTTAAACAAGTTTTAATTAACACAAGGGAACTTGTGGACATAATTTTCGGCATGTCATGAGCTCTGTATATAGGAATAAAATGTGTCAAAAAAGGCCAGATAACTAATAAATATGTGTGAACTGCTGAAATAAATAAGCAAATAATTAAAAGTTTCAAGCCTTTCATAATTTGTGACATTAATGTGACTATAGTGCCAAAATATGTTAGAACTAGGCCTAGCCTAAAACACTCAACAATAACCCACCTCAATCTCTCAATCGTTTTCTTTTTTTTTATGGCATAATGCACACATCCTTAAATGTAATCTATATATTCCAAGTTAATATCAAATTTTTTGTACGATTTCTAGTTTTTCATGTCGCAGGTTTATCCTATTATTCTTTGATTTCTTATTCTTGAAACTTATTTTGATCAATTATTATTTATTTATATGGTGCGAGTCGGAGAAAACTGCGACGTGAATAAGGTCTCATTAACCTGCAGCCTTGTACACATCGATATGTATGCTTGTACAGTGGACCAATGGCCAAGGTTGTTCAAAATCTTTCATTAGCCTGTAGATTGAAATGAAAGTGCTTAATAACAACATATGGAAATTGTGTGGTTTTAATGGTTTCATAATGAATGTTTAATAACCATAACATGCAGTAAGAGCCTTTGTGTAAATTACTTTTTTTATGCATTAGGCTGCATCCTATATGACTATTTCACATGTTGAAATTCACTTTCTAAAAATACATTTAAAATTAATTTTCTTATGATTTTTAAGATTGTTATGATGTTATATTATAAAGTTATTTTTGTTGTATTTTGTTATTTGATCTCGGTTTACAAAACAAAATATAATTGCAGTCAGTTGTACCACCTGGCAGTAGTTTTGTGAACGTCTTTAACATGACTGACTTGCAGTTAACGCCGTGGCCCTGCAGCATTTTGGTTGGTTTCCTACTGTATATCAAATAGTTGACAAATAGACTCAAAGCACAACAGGGACAGAGGTTTATCACAGCTGTCTGGTTCAGTTTCGGCTAAGGAGGCGAGTGCATTTTTTCTTGGAGAATTGAGACTGCTGGGGATCATGGATCACTGGGGATAGCAGTAACACGGCTTGGTCTTCTCTTTATTTGTGGGTCCCGGCACTGGTCACTGTATACAGAGCAACATTTAAAACAGACATACACTAAGTAGACAGCCTAAAGGCCCTTTTTACCGCCGCGGCGTCTGTAAAGTGCATTTGCAGCTTTTGACCGCTGAGTGGCGCTTTAACCACAAGTTATCAAACAAGCGCATCAAAGCACATTTTCGCAAATAGACGTCATTTTTGCCTCGCTGATGTGTTACATTGGACGGCTTCAGTCACGGAAAATTAAAGAAAAAGACTATAGTTAAAATATTTAATATGTAATATTCACAGATGAAAGTTTGGTACTTATGAAGTTATGTGCATTTATTAGAACGAATTCAAGCAGGATAAATGTCAAGCCTGTGCCTGAGTCTGTGCTTATATTTTCTCTAAGCTACATGGTATTATTATATTTTAGATATTAGATATTAGACATATTTTAAAATATTAGACATATTTTAGATTTGATACATTTAAAAAGGTGTGCAGTATTATTTATTGCTTTTTAAGAACACAGTCTGCAATGACCTGCTGTCCCAGGCAGGGGGCAGACTTTGCACCTTGAGCTGGAGCTGTGGTCTCTAGTGCATGCCCATTTGAGAGGGAAAATCTGTTTTATCTGGCAAGAATGCCTGCAATGGGAAGATTGTTGCATTGAAGTAACGCATTTACAGCTTAGTGCAGGCAAGGCTCATTATTGCCGTGTCAATTGAGGGGGTACTGATTATTTGAAGGAAGGTCATTCCCATTCCTCAGTGGAAGTTATTGAACAGCGGTTTGTTTTGTTATGAGGGCATTGCATTGAGGCTGATGCGCCATTTGAAGCACACACCTGCTTGCCTTGTGGTTCCTTAAAGAACCGGGTATTCTTCATTTTTTAAGCTCTGCTCCGTCTCACGCAAGGTCGTGAGTGCAAGCTTTTCGAAGAATACTCCTTTGACGGGGTGCATGGGAAGAAGTGTTCGGCACATATGTATTGTGTAAGTGATTGTAAGTGCTCAAAGTCCCCCGCACAAGCACTGATGTACACGCGCTCTCTGCACAGTCACAAAAGTTGAGCTGCAGCGGGGACCCTCCTGATTATGGCAATCATGTCATACAGGCAGTGCGCAGACCACCATGGAACTTCCATGTTCTGCTCCGTCTCACGCACGTCAGAACATATGCATTTTATGGTACTCCTATTTCCATAAGTGCAGAAAGACGTGTTCAGTGAATATACCATTTCTAATTTACTTTGTTTCCAAGCACTCAAGTCACTTGACAGTGTGCGTCCGCGTAAACGAAGATTTTTGCGCTGTCATTGCATCCATTGTGCTGAAAATTTGAAGTTGGGTGGTATTGCATCTGAACGCAGTGTATTCCCTGATGGCATTTATAGACTACATCACTCGTCCCTTTCTCCTCTCCACCTGTAGTTGTGTGGTGAGCGCACTTGCGCTGTTGTACTGTGGCTGCATTCGCATCATCCAAGTGCACCACAAAAACTTAAGCAGCAAACTTTCCAGAACACAAAATTTATGTCACTGCCCAAACTTATACTCACACATACACACACACACACACATAGATACCATTATAATTGGCTGTGTCATAAATACGATGCTCAGGAAGCCAGAAGCCAGTGAGTTTGCATAAGGCAGAGAGCATGGATTAAGCTTTAATTTTACCCTTAAACATTGCTCTTTTAGGCTAAAGGAAGTTAACTGTTTACATATATCTTTTAAATATTTTGACAGAGAGAAGCATGAGGGATTCCCACACTAAACACCTTCTTGGTTGTGTAAGAAACTTGTGGCCAGCTTCTTACAGAATAGGAGAACTTGCTAATGTTTCAGTAGGGGGTCATTGAGAAGGAACAGGAAATATTGTTGAATCTTGATAGATATATATATACAGTATATATATATATATATATATATATATATAGTTATATTAATATAATAATGTAATTCACAGTTCTGTACATGCAGAAATCACCAAAGTCTAACACTCATCCTCACATCATTTCAAACCTGTATGTATTTCTTTCTTTTGTGAAATGCAAAACAAATATTTTTAGCATCTTTTCTGGCCACACAGTGGACGTCAGTAGGGACCAAATGCTTTTAGACCACGGTGTCCAAGTTAAACATTTGTTCTGCAAAATAAATGCACCAGCCTATTGTGGCCAAATTTTATAGGGTAGAAAATGTGTTTAGTGATAATGTTGACACAAGTTTAGACATCCCCATTTATCTGATGGTGCAAATGGACTAAAAGAACAACAAGAAATTGCACTATAATCTAGGTAATTCCTTTGTACATCCAATTTATGGTTGCAGACCTGTAATCTGTATTGTGCCATATCTAATTTCTTTTTGTTTTCTTTGTTTGGTAAAGTTAAGCAGGGCTCAACAAAAAGGACTGGCCCAATGGTCTGAAGCCAGTGTAAGATAGTGAGAGCTTGAATGCCAAGCATTAGAAGCAATAGTATGCACATGCTGAAAACTACATAGCAATTTTCAGGTTTTTGATACTTTGCTCTAAGATCATATGCCTGTATTATTGTCGATGCTTTTTACTCAGCTAAATTAAAGCTTTACACCTACTGTACAATTGACTCCTTACCTTTTCTTTCCAAATTTCATATGAAATGCTTAAAGACTGTTTTAGTGCTTTTCAGAAAGCAGTGAAGTCTGTATTTTTCTGATTGAATTGCAAAGAATCATCATAGTTCTAAAGCCTTATTTTCTATCTTAAATTCTGTTTTAAATCCCCCTGTAAATGTGACTTAAAATCCCTCAGTGTCATTATGTTGTTCTTGAACAACATCCCGGTACTATGCAAGTGCACACCATTTTGTCACAAAAACATTAATTGGGTCGCAAAATAACTCTTCACAACAAATTGTGCCAAATAATTTACAATCGGTAGCGTAGAGGAGAGCTCAACTAATCCACATTGATGGGCGGAGTAGTGGGAGTGGCCTGCGGAGCTGAGTATTGCAATGCACTATGGGGATTGTTGTCTACAGTCCACAAGCTCTAAAAAGTTATTTTCTGCCTTTTATAGGCCCAGAAGGACCAAAAAAAAAAAAAATTATACTATTCTACTACATATATGACCCACTTTCAATACACATTCATGTCTCCACGGGTGGAATGACCCTTTAAAACCTATTTATTTTCTTTGGCTTTTAATTTATTGTGAGTTTATGATATGAATCCATGGGTTGCCATGTGTTCTATGTCTTTGTTTGTTTATCATTTTGGTCAGCCATGCTAGCTGTTTTTAAATGTGCTATATAAATAAAACAAACTTGAAACTTGATTTTGAAACTATAATTTTTGTTGTTACCCTGTTTGGTAACATACTTTCCAAGAAACATCTCTTTACAAAAACATTTTTGTGAAGTGAACTGATGTAAACCTTTGATGAATTTCTGTGTCCGTCATAGTGGACAGGCGGGGTAAACCATTTCTTTCATGATCGTGAACCAGGTTTTCTGGTATATCTTCAACTTTTGAGAACTTTCCTGAAAGACAAAACAAGTTAAGCATGTTTTAAGTCTAAAGGAGATATGCAGGTTGATGTCATACTTAAGAGGGTAGTTCACCCAAAAATTAAAATTATATGTTTATCTGCATACCCCCAGGTCATCCAAGAGGTAGGTGACTTTGTTTCTTCAGTAGAACACAAACCAATAATTTTAACAGGACCAATTTTAAGTGAACCATTGACATTCCTAATTGAGATTGTAGATAGTGTCAGTGGTCCATTTGAGAGATACAAGTAGATTGTGGTAATGCATCCCCATAAAGCAAGAGAGTGCCTACTTGAGAACGCGAATAGGTGGATGGGCTCAGGAGAGTTCTAACAGTTTGCACATTGTGTGAATCAGATGTAAAAAAAAAAAAAAGGGCGCCAACGGCCTGGTGACGTTTCACTTTACAGCTTGATTAAACAATGTTTAAATCCATTAAATTTTTATATTTGCAGAATACGTGCAGAAACATTTATTTTCAAATCGATGTACAATACAATGGCATATTTAGACATAGGTTGATATATCTTCTGTGTTGGCAAAGGTTTATAAATGATTTACATTACAAATCTAGTGATATAATGCACACTGTTTTTCCAGAGTACGTTAAGCAATTAAAATTCACAGCGCATACAGAGGAGTTTAGCCCCTTTCACACATACAGTCTTTACTGGTAATTACTGGTAAAGTTACCATTAATAGATCATGTGTGAACAGGACCTTTTCAGAAATCCCGGTAAATATGTTTTGGCAATCATATCATTCTTATTGAGATGACATTTACTCTGAGCTGTTCACAAATCTCCGCTGCTTTATAATGAGCTTTTCTATGTAAATATGCGCTAGATGGATATATTTGACCATTTCGCCTCACAGCTTTTTGTCGCGCTTCTCCATTCATCAGGGCTGTGACTCTGCAGTTGAATACTATTATGCGCGTCTCGTGTTTATAAAAGCAAAACATTCTGACTGGCTACTAATGTTAGTTAATGTCATACCATTGGTAGGCGAACACATGGACTCAAAAGTGATATCAATCAAAAAGATTTTTATTTTTTTATTTTTTTTATGTAGGATTAAACACTGCACGCCAGAAATCCGGCACGGTGCCGGAGAACTTTAAGCCCTGTCAGTTTCTTGCACAGACCGATCGTTTTGTGTCTTTTCATATCAATGTATCGTCACAAGCCACAGGATTTAATTAGTTTTAATTAGTTTAATTATTAGTTTAATTAAATTAATTATTTTTTTACTATATTGTATGTTTTAGCCGTGATTCCCATCCACTTGTATTATAAGACGGATAGACTGCAATGGTTTGAGCTAAAAATTTCAGTTGGTGTTCTACTGAAGAAACAGTCACCTACATCTTGGATGCCCTGGGGGTAAGCAGATAAACATAAAATGTTCATTTTTGGATGAACTATCCCTTTGAAATGTGATGCTGAATTATTGTTATTTTTTTTTACAGTTTCAAATTAGTTGTAAGATTTTTATCCCAAATATATAAGTTATTATACCTAAAGACATATCTTACCATTCAAGACAATTAGAACCTTCTTCCATTGTGTATTTCCAACTTTGGGTGTCTGACAGAAGAGTATTTTGTGCTTGTCACACACAAAAATGCGGTCCAACACAAACTTGCCCACAGTTGTGTGGGTGAGGTTCCACAGAGATGAATTTCTGCAAACAGTTGCTAACAGCTCCAGACGCTTCTCATTCACTGACTGCCAGTCTGTGGGCTCCACCACAGAGGGACCAACTGAGGACTAATACCCACAACACAATCAACACACATGAACATATATACATGACAGCCAAAAACACATTATAAATAAAAATTCAATTCAAGTTGCTTTTGAATAAAGCAAATAAGTGAACCCAGTATACCCTGGCAAACTGTCTTACCAGTTTATATGGCTGCGATGCTCCCTTGTCTGGCCACTGTAGAGTCATCGTAACAGATGGCAAGGTCCAAACAAACATCTCTGTCCTCTCTGCATAGTCTGAAAACATATTGAGGGGAAACTCTCAGAGTGCTTTATGGTCAATGAATATAAATATACAAATAAGTTGTGGGATATTTTAAATGACAAATACAACATAGCAGGGGTGCAAATCTGGTCTGATATCTGGATCAAAACTGAGTACTGGATAAACTGTAGGGGTGAAAAAAAAAAAAAAAGATTCTCCAATGCAACGGAGCCATATTCTACTTGTTTCCAATTAAACACACACACATTCACACACACAACATCAAGTTTGTCCAAATATTGTATAATGTTGTATGGGTAAAACCAAACAGTGGCAACCGCAGACTTCATTGGACAGGATATGCACTGTAAGAAGTATGCGCTTTGCTTGACAGTGTGCGGTATCGTTCAGCTGTATTTTAGTTTTTCTCTTCCAAGTGCTACATAGGCATAATTTGCTGTTTGAAATGCAATAGAAATTTGATACATGAAACCCACTTGTTGACAGATAGCTGTTTTCAAAAGTATTTCAAGTAAGTTTTCTGCATGGTTAAAGAAAATTAAGTTAAACATATTTGTTTACCCATGACGAAAAATCAACCCAGGGCATCAGTTTAAAAGTAGCCTGATTTCGTGGAAAATACACAGACTTTGCAACCCTGCATCCAACTCAAACTTGACTGATCATGGGTCGAGAGTAGGATAGATGCCTGACAGACCATGCTAGAGTATTTTCTGCTCAGCAGATCCTTAATTCACTGAAAAATATCTGATTTTATAAGATTAGATGTGCTCCTTTACACAGAGTGTACGTGAACACGAAATCCAAAGTGAAAGTGAACAAAGAGTGTGCATTCAATAGCTATTTCAAAACCCGCAAATTGATAGTGCAAAAATTCTAAACAATAAAAGAATGTTTGCTGAAGCAGCAACAAAAATTGTGGTTCTACTCCAGACTGTTCGCACAGCACGTCAACATTTCAGGCTACTTTAAAAAGTAAATGAATAAAATAAAAACCAGACACATTTGTGCACTGAGGTAGGCCTGCTATTTATTTTTATGTCTGATGAAAAAAAGACTGCCAGTTCTTTAAGGTTTTGTTATCTTAATGTTAATGATTTAATTGAAAATATTTAATGTAGCCTGTAGAAGATTTTTTATTAATACAATTTTTATTAATCAAGTATAATCAAGGTGAATCTAGCCATTTATATGAACAGTTATTATTCCATTATAATCATATAGCCTGTGTGTGAAAAGAATGTGCTTGCTTGGCAGAAATATAGATCCTCAGATGAGAAACATCTGGAAAAACATCTTTACCATAACAAGTCTAGGGGGAACCTTCTCTCTAGGGAGGAATCAAATTGTAAGCATAAGGAAAACTATATGAAATATATTGAACATGCCTTACCCTGTATAATGTATAACATTACCCTGTATAAAAAAAAAAAAAAAGAAAAAAAAAATGCATACAAGGAAATGCCACCTGGCATTCGAGAGATATTCAGCTTTATTCTCCTTGAAATAAAGTCTTTTTTTTTTCTGGAAACAAAATCCCAGACTTGATTCTTCAGATCAGCGGCAGACGACACTACAAGCCCTATTTATTTTATTTTTTTTATTTAGTATTTTATTTTGTTTGTCTCTGTTCTGAGAAGTGCTGCAGGTGAGTCATAATTTGATGATGTGTGAATCCAGGTTGCTGCTGTTTGTACATTAAAATTAATCTGTGACATTTTTAATGGGTCACAGATACCGTTACAACAAGTAACGGTTGTCGGTCAGGAAAATTAACCGGAATGAACATCCCTATTCGATCCATTTTGGCGGAAGTGACAAACTGCAAGCTTTGAATGCTTATATTATATTATGAATGCAAATTTTGTCACTGTTTTGAAGCATACTGGCTTATAGATAAACTTAAGACTAACATATTGATACTAACACCCAAAAAACTTTAATTTTTATTTCATGGGGAATTTAAGGAAGGATCATTTCGATATGAAACTTGACACCAATAAGGTTACAAGAGTTAATTATTTGTTCATAAAGCATGCATTAAGCTGTATACAAAAGACAATATACAAAAAAGTAATACACACAATGTCCCAGGGATGCATGTTAATTTATAGCAAGGTTTATCTATAAATTTAATGGAGAAATGTTCTTTCTATGGGCAATATGTGGTTATTCAACTGATAATTATGTGACTGTTAACTCTCCCCAAATTTCTTTGAGTTGTTAAACCATCTTATCTTGCTGATATACCTTTGTTGCTATGGTAACCAGGGGCATGTTCTGCCTCGGGGTGTTAGTTGTGGCTAAGGGGGTAGTTCACAGACATCCCGAAACCCAGTCCTATTGTTGGGTGAGGGGTCAGATGGATTATTCATTAAATATAACAGGTCTGTACAGTGCGACATATATGTCACATGTGCTGTGAAAAATATCTGTCTGTGTAACAAATAAATATACCCCACTAGCATCTGTACTAGGGTTGCTATGTATTATATATATATATATATATAATATATATTACTATATATTACTATGATTAACACTAAATCTCATGCAAATCGACCTATCTAGTGTGATTATGCTATCGCAAACCCTGCAATTATGTTTTTGTTTGAGTCGTTTATAATGCGAGTTTGAGTCACTTATAATGTGCATTCGCAAAAGCAACACTCGTCAAACATCATCATTATAAATATACTTTTTATCATGGAAATTGCCATTTCCTGGAACTATGTGTGTTATGGTACTTCTGCGGGCCATATTTGGAGTTTCTGTGTGAGAGCTCCCTATGGCTTTTAGATGCATTCAGCATTCAACCACACTTCACTGACAAGTTGTGAATAAAAAAAAAAACACTGCCAACCGCCAATTCGTGTGTGGTTTATTTTCTATTTATTGTGCAGCCCTAATTTGTGGCAAGCATCAGTACCTTGAATTTGATACGAGCGGCTACTGGTAGCCAGTGTAACCAGATGAGGAGAGGAGTAACATGATCTTTTTTTGGCTCATTGAAGACAACACTCGCTGCTGCATTCTGGATGAGTTGCAGAGGTTTGATATTACATGCAGGAAGGTCTGCCAGAAGAGCATTACAATAGTCCAGTCTGGAGAGAACAAGAGGTTTGACAAGAGGTTGTGTGGCTTGCTCTGCCAGGAAGGGTCTAATCTTCCTAATGTTGTATAAGGCAAATCTGCAGGAACAGGTCATTGTAGCAATATGGTCTGTGAAGCTTAACTGATGATCCATCACAACTCTTAGGTTTCAGGCTGACCTGGAACGAGTTATGGTTGACGAACCCAGCTGTATAGAGTAGTTGTGATGAAACAATTGGTTAGCTGGAACCACCAGCAGTTCTGTCTTAGTAAGGTTGAGCTAAAGGTAATGGTCATTCATCCAGCTAGAAATGTGACTCAGACAGGCTGCAATGCGAGCAGCTACCATTGGATCATCTGGTTGGAATGAGAAGTAGAGTTGAGTGTCATCAGCATAGAGGTGATAGGAAAAGCCATGCTTCTGAATGACAGATCCTAATGATGACAAGTAGATGTAGAAGAAAAGTGGTCCAAGTACTGAGCCTTGAGGAACCCCAGTATCAAGAAGTTGTAACTTAGATACTTCACCCCTCCAAGTCACCTTGAAGGATCTATCTGAGAGGTAGGACTTAAACCACAGGAGGATTTGGAATCTGCTCTTGCCAGTCGCAGGGCTTCAGTAACTGACAGCAGGGCAGTTTCAGCTGAGTGGCCGCTTTTGAAGCCAGATTGGTTGCTGTCCAGGAGGTTGTTCTGTACAAGGAACATAGAGAGTGGGATGAACACAACTTGCTCAAGTGTCTTTGCAATAAATGGAAGAAGAGATACTGGTCTGTAGTTTTCTAGAAGTGCTGGATTAGGGATGGTTTCTTAAGCAGTGGTCTTACCAGAGCTGGCTTAAATTATGAGAGAAATGTACCAGAGTGAAGAGAGGTGTTGATAATGTGAGTAAGTGAAGGTATGACTGAAGAATAAATCACTTGGAGGAGGTGAGTGGGGATAGGATCAAGTGGACAAGTATGGATGATTGGACAGGATAAGTTTGGAAACGTCTGTCTCTGAGAGTGAAAAGGAGGAGGAGAAAGAGTGTATTAGTCATTATGAAGTTATCAGTCTGAGGTATGGAGAATTGGTCACTGATGGTTCTTGTCTTATTTGTTAAGAAAACTGCAAAGTCGTTGGCTCTAAGAATTGATGAAGGAGGTAGGTGGAGGCGGATTAAGAAGATATGAGAAAGTAAAGCAAGAGTTTGTTATGTGAGTTTAATCTAGGGCTGCACAATTAAACAAAATCATGATTTTTTATACCTTTATTTATATAGCACTTTTAACAATACATATTGTGTCAAACCAACTTAAAATTAAACAGGAATAATGTCAATAATGCAAAAAGCAGTTCATCATTGAACTCAGTGATGTCATCAATCAGCTCATATCAGTTTAAATAGTATCTGTGCAATCAAGTCGATGATATCGCTGGAAATTAAGTATCCCCAACTAAGCAAGACAGAGGCGACAACAGCAAGAAACCAGTTCTCTTCTGGCCAGACGAAACCAGCAGATCAATTCGAGGCTGCAGCAAAGTCAGATTCCTGTGGTCGTCCCGTTGGCCATCTAGGAGACAAAGTGTTGAGTGGATCTGTCTTTGGGGCTCATATAGTTGTCCTGTTCTCCACTGACATTAAGGGCTGTAGAGGTCCTCTCTAGGTGCTGATCCACATTTTGGGCTGGATACATACTGGTTCTGGTGGCAACAATGACCTTGGAATAAGAGAGAAGCAGACTAATATTAGCATAGATGCCATTCTTCTAACTATGTAGCAAGTACATTGTGTGTCATGGGTAGTGTTCCCGGTTCCGGTTTTCCTAATTAATGCAGCCTAAAAATCCTTTAACTGATTTGAATATTAGAAATGTTAAAGAAGCCAGGTTAAAGAAATGGGTCTCTAATCTAAATTTAAACTGACAGAGTTTGTCTGCCTCCCGAACAATGTCAGGTAGGTTATTCCAGATTTTTGAAAATGAAGCAGACGTGGAGGACTATAGTGCAATTAGAGCTCGTTCAAATACTGAGGTGCTAAAACATTCAGGGCTTTATAAGTAATAAGCAAAATTTTAAAATCTATACAATGTTTAATAGGGGGCCATTGCAGTGTTGATAGAACCGGGGTAATATGGTCATACTTCCTGGTTCTAGTAAGAACTCTAGCTGCTGCATTTTGGACCAGCTGAAGTTTCTTTATTAAGCGTGCAGAAAAACCACACGATAAAGCGTTACAATAATCTAAACTTTAGGACATGAACGCATGAATTAACGTTTCTGCATTTGACATTGAGAGCATAGGTCGTAATTTAGATATATTTTTGGGATAGAAAAATGCAATTTTTTACAAATGCTAGAAATGTTTATTTCAAAGGAAAGATTGCGATCTGGTATCACACATAGGTACTTAACTGAAGATGAAAAATTGCAAGAGCAGCCATCGAGTCTTAAACAATGTTCTAGGTTAGAGTTTTTAGGTCCTACAATTCAGAATTTTAGAATTTAGCAGTAAGAAATTACTCCTTTTCCAGGATTTTATCTCGACAATGCATTCCGTTAGTTTTTCAAATTGGTATTGGTTTCTCTGGGCCACAAAGAAATATAAAGCTGAGTATCATCAGCATAACAGTAAAAGCTAACACCATGCTTCATGATATCTCCAAATGGTAGCATGTAAAGTGTAAAAAAATTTAATGGCCCTAATACTGAGCTTCGAGGTACTCCAAGAGAAGTAATCAAATCTAGCAGCATTTTATGGTTTTCTGTAGGACAGGAATCTTCCCCGCCAAGCAATATGAAATACATCTAGCATTGTTCCTCCAGCTGCGCTTACCGGGCTGCTCTCTTTAGGGTGCGAGTGTGCTCATTATACAATGGTGTCAGACAGTTTTCTTAAACTTCCTTAAGCATAAGGCAAAACTGTATCTAAAATGCTAGAAAAAAAGAGAGTCTATAGTTTGTTACATCAAGTTGTTCTGAGGTTTTGGATATGCTAAGGAATTGGGACACATCAGGAAGGTTACTAACACAGCAGTTTTTTTTTTGTGGTAGAAGTGATGGTTCTACAAAACTGGTAACAAGAAGTAGAATTTACAGTTTTAGCTTTATGAAGTTTACACAAGACTAGATAATGAATGATCTGAGATACCATCACTTGGCTGTATAATTTCAAAACCATCAATATCAATTCCATGTGACAGTATTAAATCTAGAGTATGATTTTGATGATAGTTCAATGCTTCATTCTTGAAGTAAACCATTCCGGTGAGTTCTCCTAGACTCGGCACTGATCTTTTATTTTGATTAGATAATCATTAAGTGTTCAAGAATATAAGCAGTTAAAATGTGAGAGTATACATTGTGCTGGTATAACTGTAGTGCTGTTTGATTCCCGCGATACGGAAAATGCGGACGGGATCGCGGAATCCATTCATAAAAACGGAATTTACAGTTTAACGTGTGTGCCACTCGCAGTGATTTCAGCGTCTGTCGTCTCACTAAATGAGGATGAAAACACATGAAAAATATCGCCAGGACTGCTCTAAGAGTCACTTCATGAGCATCTGACCGTATGATTTGAGCAAAAGCATCATATCACATGCACAGAACTGTAAAGGTATTAACGGCAACCCGTCAAAATAAAAGTCCGGTTTTGAAGTCTATTTTTCAGTAGATGTACACTGCCTACTACTACAACTAAAATGAAACAAACATTATTTTTTAATGACTAATCACACAACATTTCTTCCATGTTTGAATTTTAATAGTAAATCCCCTTTGTTTGGCAAAAAAAAGTTTGCTTAACTTTCAGTAATTAAAAGATAAATTAAATTAATGTTTCATGCCTTGATTTGATAACAATAGAAATTTAAATATACACAAAAAGGGGAAAAATCAAGGCTTTAAGGAAAAAAAAAAATTTATGCGTTCAAATAATTATACATAATAAAACACAGAATTTGGTAACAATAAAAAATATGGTGTTAAAAAAAAATGTAACATGGGCCCTTAACATGTAATTTTTGTTAAACTTTTATTAAACCGATGTGAAAATTTATGTTTCATGATTTTAATTAGACTTGTTTTATGATTAATAGAACTTCAATTTAACTATTAAAAAGGAGTGGAGAAAAATTCAAATGGAAAAAACTGAATCCAGAAAAATGTAAATGAAAATAACGGAATTTGGAAAAAAATCTAATTTGAATTTAGGTAAATATTTTACTGATTTTATAGGGCCCTATTAGAGTGTGGAATCGGCAAAATCCAATATCAGTCGACCTCTAGTAATAACCTAGAACGCATTCTAAGACTTGATGGTTGCTCTGTCAATTCTTCGTCATCAGTTAGGAACCTAGCTGTGCTATTTAATAGCAATCTTTCCTTAGAAAGCCACATTTCCAGCATTTATAAAACGCTCTCAGTTACTAATGTAACCTCGGTTCTCTCTAGATGAGGGAACGAGTGTTGCGTAAGCTAGCTTAGTAATGTGCACACATATATTCCCAAGGGCATATGCCCAGGTATACATAATAACGGGTAAATCCAGACCAACGAACGTGGGTCTGAGAATATAATATGACCATCTAAAAGGACATGGGTGCTTATCACAGTATAACAGTCAGGAATGACATAAGTCAGCCTGAACTGCATAAAAGCAAGGCTAACATCAGTTTGACATCTGAGCCAGAGGGACAGATATCCTTGTAGAATTACAGTCAGGGAGGACCTAAGTCAGCCTGATCTTTTAGTCTTAGACGCGTGCTAGCAGCATGCTCATACCACACCGTCTGCACGACACCGAGTCGGGTAGATCAGTGGATATTACACCTACACTGACAACAGCTTAGCCTACAAGGCAGGAACTTCCATGTTATAGAACCTCATGAATGTAGACAGGGAGGCCCAGCCTGCCGTCATACAAATGTCCTGGAGTGAAACACCACTAGACCATGCCCATGAGGAGGCCATGCCTCTTGTGGAATGAGCTCTGATGCCCAGTGGGCAGCAAGGGCCCTTAGACTCATAAGCCAGAGCGATAGCGTCAACTATTGCTCTGGAAAGGCTCTGTTTTGACATGGCTAGTCCCTTACTACGGCCACCAAAAGAAACAAAGAGCTCTGACTGTCTGAAAGCAGCAGACAGTCCGACATATACCCTCAGCGCCCTGACCGGGCAGAGGAGGTTCACATCGCCCTCACTATCAGATCTTGAAAGAGCTGACAGTTAAATGACTTGTGCTCTGAACGGAGTGGAAGGCATTTTGGAGACATAAGCGTGTCTCGATTTGAGAATGACTTTAGAGTCGTTAGGTTCAAACTCGATACACATAGCACTCACAGAGAGCTCCCAGGTCACCCACTCGCTTGACAGAGGGCGAGAGCAACAAGGAAAGCGGTCCTAAATGAAAGATACCGCAAATCCACGGACTGCAGCGGTTCGAAGGGGGTGCCCTTCATAGTATCCAGGACCGTGGAGAGGTCCCAGAACGGAACCAGAGGGGGCTAGGAAGGGTGTAATCTCCTATCAACTCTCAGGAAGCGAATGATGAGATCGTTCCTTCCCAGTGGCTGGCCAAGAATAGGTTTGCCAAACGCTGCTATGGCAGCAACGTACACTTTGAGCATGGAAGGGGACCTGCCCTTCTCCAACAGCTCCTGAAGGAAGTTGAGAATCTCCTATGTTTTGATCCGAGCACCAGCCGGAAAACACTGACCATTTTGAAGCGTGAAGCCTTCTAGTAGAAGGCACTCTTGCCTGTGTAATAGTGTTCAACACTCCCTCTGGGAGGTCCGCAGGTACCCATTGATGGCCCAGATGTGCAGGGCCCATAAGTCATGCCGCGGGTGCCAAATCGCGCCCCTGGCCTGAGAGAGGAGATCCCTCCTCACCGGAATCAGGCATGAGTTCGTGCTCACTAGCTGCATCAGCTATGGGAACCAATCAGGAACCCTGATTCGCTTGATCACCTGTGGTAATACTGCGACAGTGGGAAACACATAAAGCAGGCGGCTTGGCCATACATGGTATTCGTTAAAAATGCTGGGCAGTGCGCTTTCTCTGGCGACGCAAAGAGATCGATTTCCACTCTGCCAAAGGTGTCCCATAGTAACTGGACTACCTGGGAGTGCAGGGACCATTCCCCTGTGGGAACATTGTCTCTGGCATCCGTAGAGATTACTTTTCGTTTTGAGATCATCCCCAAATCCATGCCTGACTGATAACAGTCTGCCACCTTCCAGGGCTCCAGTGCTGTCACACAGTTCTGAGTCACCCTGAGGCGAATAGTGCCAGAGGTCCACACTCGACGTGGGACCCATGTTTTCAGCCAGTGCTGTAGGGGGCGCATGTAAAGCAAGCTCAGTTGGAGCACTGCCGAGGCCGAAGCCACAAGACCCAACATCCTCTGAAAATTCTTGAGAGGAAAAAACCTGCTGGCCCTGAAAACCGCTGATGAGCATTGTATTCGCAATGCGCACTCTGGCATCATTGATACAGAGTCCAAATATTGAAAATCAGGTCCCTCTTTACGAAAGCACTTTTTGTAAATGATTTGACCAATGATCATAACATAGATGTTCTCTGTTTTACAGAAACCTGGCTAAAACCTGATGATTTTTAATTTTAAATTAGTCCACCCCCCAAGATTACTGTTATAAACATGAGCCACGGCCAAAAGGTAAAGGTGTTGCTTCAATTTATAAGAATGTTTTCAGTATATATCAGAGGGCGGGCTTCAAGTCATTTGAAGAAATTGTGCTTCATATAACATTATCAAGAAAACAAATGTTAATGATAAATCCCCGTGATGTTTGTACTGGCTACTAGGGGTGGGTGGATAGATCTAAGTATCGTTAGTAACGATGCCAACACTGGTATTGGTATCAGATTGATACAACTGTAATTGAATCGATATTTTAATTTAAATATCTCTCATCTATGTTCATTATACTTTGCTCGTGTTTTTTTTGTTTGTTTATACTTTGTTCTTTGTTCTTCAGTAATTTTTGTGTGCCTTTTATTTCATTTGCTTTTAAAACCAGAAAAAAGGGAGAGATTTTTGTTATTCTTTATTTTTTTTTTAAAAAAAGGCTGTAAAGAGTTCATTCTACAGTGCCTACTAACTAATAATTTTGTGGACTTCAATACATTAATAAAAAAAAAATATTGCCTAAATAATTGATCATTTATTCACCTCAGAAATAATGACATATACCTACTGCTCTCCCCTACACAAAAGTATATATTTGTTTTAAGTAAAAAGTAACCTGTCTTATTTATTCAATACAGTGGCTAAATTAACGAAAAATAAAGCATCAACAAGTGTTGACATTTCCCAACAGCATAGCAGTAATGACTTTATGAACTACTTTTACTTCTGAGATTGATACTATTAGAAATAAAATTGTAACCATGCAGCCATCAGCTACAGTATTGCATCAGACAGTACACTACAGATCCCCTGAGGAACAGTTCCACTCATTCTCTACTATAAGAGAGGAAGAATTGTATAAACTTGTTAAATCATCTAAACCAACATGTTGGACCCTATTCCATCTAAGCTCTTAAAAGAGGTGCTTCCAGAAGTCATAGATCCTCTTCTGACTATTATTAATTCCTCATTGTCATTAGGATATGTCCCCAAAATCTTCAAACTGGCTGTTATTAAGCCTCTCATCAAAAAACCACAACTTGACCGCAAAGAACTAGTTAATTACAGAAAAATCTTGAATCTCCCTTTTCTGTCCAAGATACTAGAAAAGGCAGTATCCTCACAATTAAATTCCTTCTCAGAGAAAAATGTTATACGAAAAGGATTTCCAGTCAGGATTTAGACCGCATCATAGTTCTGAGACTTCTCTCCTTATCATCTGATTGTGGTTGTATCTCTCTATTAGTGCTATTGGATCTTAACGCTGCGTTTGACACTACTAATCACAACATTCTTTTTCACAGACTAGAAAACTTTGCTGACATTAATGGAAGTGCATTAGCATGGTCATATGCATTGACCACCATCAGTTCGTAGCAGTGATATAAGAGGTATCATATTGATCACAAGCGCAGTATGAAGTACCTCAAGGCTCAGTACAAGGGGCTTTACTCTTCACGCTTTACATTTTACCCTTGGGAGATATCATCAGGAAACACGGTGTTAGCTTTCACTGTTATGCTGATGATACTCAGCTCTACATTTCTTTGCGGCCTGGAGAAATATACCAGTTGAAAAACTAATGGAATGCATAGTCGATCTAAAAAAACGGATGACTAGTAATTTCTTACTGCTAAATTCTGAAAAAAAAACTGAGGTGTTAATTATAGGACCTAAAATATCTGCATGTAATAACCTAGAATTTTGTCTAAGACTTGATGGTTGCTCTGTAAATTTTTCATCATCAGTTATGAACCTAAGTGTGCTCTTTGATAGCAATCTTTCCTTAGAAAGCCATGTTTCTAGCATTTGTAAAACTGCATTTTTCCATCTCAAAAATATATCTAAATTACAACATATGCACTTAATGTCAAATGCAAAAATGTTAATGCATGCATTTATGACCTCTAGGTTTGATTATTGTAACGCTTCATTGGGTGGTTGTTCTGCACGCTTAATAAACAAATCCAGCTAGTCCAAAATGCAGCAGCTAGAGTTCTTACTAGAACCAGGAAGTATGACCATATTAGCCCTGTTCTGTCAACACTGCACTGGCTCCCTATCAAACATCGTATAGATTTTAAAATATTGCTTATTACTTATAAAGCCCTGAATGGTTTAGCACCTCAGTATTTGAAGAGCTCCTTCCTTTTCCTATTTAGCGCTTAAAATCTGGAATAACCTACCTAACATTGTTTGGGAGGCAGACACACACTTGCAGTTTAAATCTAGATTAAACACCCATCTCTTTAACCTGGTTTACACATAACACACTAGCACATTACTAATATCCAAAATCCGTTAAAGGATTTTTAGGCTGCATTGATTAGGTAAAGCAAAACCGGAACCGGGAACACTTCCCATAACACCCGATGTACTTGCTACATCATTAGAATAATGGCATCTACGCTTATATTAGTCTGTTTCTCTTTTATTCCAAGGTCACCATAGCCACCAGATCAGATGGTCACTGCAGTCACCCGGATCCAGTAAGTATCCAGTACAGATGGTCGATCAGCACCTAGAAAGGACCACTACAGCCCTGAAAGACAGCACCGACCAGGACAACTAGATGAGCCCCAGAGACAGATCCACAGTCAAGACCTTGTCTCCTAGATGACCAATGGGACAAGACCACAGGAAACAGATGATTCTTCTGCACAATCTGAATTTGCTGCAGCCTGGAATTGAACTGCTGTTTTTGTCTGGGCAGAGGAGAACTGGCCCCCCAACTGAGACTGGTTTCTCCCAAGGTTTTTTCTCCATTCTGTCACCGATGTAGTTTTGGTTCCTTGCCGCTGTCACCAAATGTCTGATTCATTCAGGAATGAAGCAAGTGACTGTCTTTATGAATGGGTAATCATGAATCACTGACTCGCTTGATTCATTCAAAAACGCACTTTCATTGAATGAATGAAACTTGGCTGTGTTTGCTTTTAGAGATGCGAAGCGGCTGAGCTGTTACTATATTTGGAACTATTTTCATTGAAGAAACGCAGCAAAATCAGGCAGTGCTTGTTTATTTAACTGTTGTATTAAATTAATATCACTTTTGCTATTAAACTCCCTTAATAACTATTAAAAACTGTCATTCTCCTTGCCGCAATCTGTGTGTGCACAGAAAATGAGAGCACGTGTGTGAGTTCTCAAGACTAAAAAGCATGTGATACATTCCGTCACCTGTCATCAAATTATAAGCACGGAACCTGTGGGAATGAGAAGAATTGTTATTATTAGCCACAATCCCACGCCGAAACTCAAGTCCAGCTCTGTGTTTTCTGCTAATAACCCAACTGTGAATGATGTGAGCAGCATCACTATGTTGTCACTGAGAAGCTGCAGCCCGTGATGGGGATGATTTTTAGCAACAACAATGCACTACATGTTTCTTTTCCCCTAATTTTTTCCAATTGACAGAAATGTCAATATTTGCCATATTTATAATACATTATAAGCCATATTTACAGTATAATACATTTTAAGTGTATTCATAAAGCATTTTAATGAATGCATAATGCCTTATAAAAAAAACTTGTAATAATATGTTGTATAATCTCATGAATATTAAAAATAACAGTTTTAAAATATTATACTATTTACTTATTTGTCGTTATAGCTTTTAAAAGTATCATGATTTATAACACAATGAACACGTTGCATCCACTTGCATTGATTATATTTCTCATAGTTATAATGTATTATAAGTCTCATATCTTGTCAATTTTTCTGATGCTTCTTTACTTAAAGCAGTCAAAGACCACTTATAAGTAATAATAATAATAATTAAAAAAAAAAAAAATTCTCTCAAACAGCCATAAGATCACATATCAGATCAGATGAATTTGTAATATAAAACATTTGTTTTGAAATATGTCTAATACTGTAATGAGAGTTAGTTGGCATGTACTTGCAAAGTTGCTTACAGTCGATTGATTAAGGGGACAATAAATTTTTTTCAATTGGAGTATTATGCTTACATCAATTATTTAACATTAGCTCCACAGGAAAGAATCAAATAACACTCAACATCTAACCACTCACAAGCTGTAGTAACATACTGTGCATGTCAAGATATGATACAATGTCAAGGTATGATACAGTTCATCCATTCATGAGGGAACGCTGTGGCCTAGTGGTTAGAACCCTAGTTTTGTGGGTTCGAGTCTCGGGCTGGTAGTACCACAACTTAGGTGCCCTTGAGCAAAGCACCGAACCCCCAACTGCTCCCCGGGCACTACAGCATAAATGGCTGCACACTGCTCCGTGTGTGTGTTCACGGTGTGTGTGTGTGTTCACTAGGGGTTGCACGACTACTGATTTCTATTAGTCGATTTTTTATTTAAAAAATACTTGAGTTACGGGAGATCACGTGACCCTCCGGTAGCAATGGCTGTGTAGTTCGACTGCTCCCTGACTCGGTATCCTTAATCTATCTGTTCTCAGTAAAATTATCAATGCTTGGTCAGTCTCGGCTGCTCTGATAACGGTGCAACAAATGAAGATGGCAAAACGTCAATTAACGTTGGCTTCCCCGGAGAAAAAACGAGTTAAAGACCCATTGTGTTCCTGAGGGGGAACTTTGCGCCATTGTTGCTGATGAGTTAAAGATGCACCTTAGCTTTGTCAGGGAAATGTTTAAGGAAGAATTTACCCCAATCGCGGATAGACTTGGAGTCCTGGAAGAGGACGTTCGACTGATAAGAAATAATTTTGACAACATGCAGGCAGCTCTTCGCAACGCAAAGAAAGACACCGTGGAAGTGAAGCTAGCAGTGGACTCCCTTCAGGAAAAGTTGGCGAGAATCGAAGACAAAAGCCGTCAGTCCAATGTCCATTTAGTGGGACTAAAAGAGGGTGTAGAAGGAGATGATCCTCTGCGATTTATACAGAATAATCTTACTAAATGGATCCCCTCTCTTGGTGGCAAAGTACTGGAGGTTGAAAGAGCGCACCGTATATACAGCGGTGAGCGCGCGAAATCTACCCCCTCGTACGTTCATCTTTAAGATGCTGCGGTATCAAGATCGGAATGCGATCCTGAATGGAGCCTGTGCCGCTGGACAAATACTTCATAATGGATCTCCACTGCTTTTCTTCCCAGACTACAGCACTCACATTGCATCTAAGAGGAGAGCGATGACATTGGCAAGGAAGAAGCTAACTCAGTCGGGAACAGTGTTGGGAAGGTTACTTTGGAAATGTAATAGGTTACAGATTACAAGTTACCCTGTTTAAAATGTAATAGTAGTGTAACTTTTTCAATTACTTTATTAAAGTAATGTAACTAATTACTTTTGAGTACTTTTTGATTACTTTTCTAAATTTGTGAAAATTAAAGAATAATGAATAAAAGCATATACATCAACTCAAATACAGTTACCACAGTTAAACAATAGTAACTATTTTCTCTGGATTTATAAAAATATATTAAAACGTTAATTTTCGTAAGGGTTGTGTTGTTGTCTGTCGTAGCTCCCCCTAAACCTATAAAAAAAATCTGATTGTTTTTCAGCTAAATTACTACTGTAACATCACAACAGATAATAATGATGTCCTTTATATAGTATTTTGAGTGATGACTGATGAGCAACGTGCTGCTGCTTGATTAATTAAATAAAAAAAACAAAGAAAAAAAAGCATCTTTACAGATGAAACTGACCTGAAACCCTGAACAGTATAGTTCTGCTTCTCTGCTCCAGCTGTGCGCTTCCACAGTCCACTCTTCTTTCTCTCTCTCTCTCTCTCCCTCCCTCTCCCTCCCTCTCTCTCTCTCTCTCTCTCTCTCTCTCTCTCTCTCTCTCTCTCTCTCTCTCTCTCTCACATTGATTACTCTGAGTCTGATCCAAACCGTTTGGCGGAGGCACGGAGAGCGCGCGAGTCATGACTAACACTTCCTGATTTATTAGAGATTTAATTATCAAACGGATTCGCAAATGATCGCTTTAGTACATTCGGCAGGCAATTATACAATAATGATATTAAAATAGCGGGCAAAATCGTCTGCCAGGCCGCCGGGAATTGTCCCGGTTCTCCCGGTGTCCAGTCCGCACCTGATTTCCACAGACACGCAGAACGTGCATATATTGCATTTTTGGGGCTTAATATTCACAGACACTAGTCCATGTCATGTTTTGATTCAAGTGTACTGACCTACTTTTGATTTAGTCATCCAAAATGTGGCATATCCCGTCCGCGTTAGGCATTCCGTTTTTATGACTGGATTCTACGAACCAGACTGTATTTCCGCATCCCGGAAATTATTAGGGCGGTATGTCTCAGAATAGTCAGTGCAATTTGGGAAAGAAATCAATTAAATCTGTATGTGGATGTGTGTAAATATTCAAATGTAATCCCCTTTGTAATCGTTAAAAATTTCATAAGTAACTGTAATTTAATTACTCATTTTTTCGTAGTAACTGTAACTAATTACAGTTACATTAATTTTGTAATTAAATTACGTAACGCCGTTACATGTAACTAGTTACTCCCCAACACTGGTCGGGAATTACGTCTTTTTTGCTCTATCCCGCGGTAGTCAAATTTACTCACCGAGGGAAGATTTCACTGCTTGAGACACCGGCGGAGGTTGAAAAGTTCGTCCTCAATATGAATCCCATCGCAAAATCTTCCCGGAAGGGAGCAGAGGCGGTCGTGTCACAAGAATCCGAAGAGAAGGAGCATGAATCGGCAGTTCCCATGGAGGACCTTACTGAGACGGATTAATTTTTCTTTTTATTCATCCGGAAAATGACCGGGTCAGGTCAGGTGTCGACGGACGAGCCGGACTGCTAGTTGGGCGCGTATCCAAAGACTGTTACGTTAAGGGCAGGTAGAAGAGTGTTTAACTCTTTGCTTGCTGCCCGTTCTTTACTGTTCTTGTTTATGTTTTTCTGTTCCATGCCCAAGTCGGCCCACGTAAGTTTAATTTGTTTTATTCATACATTTATATACGTGGTATTTATATGCATTTATGTGTGTATTGCATATTTTCTGATTGTTGCCCACTATCTTTCCTGGGGACTACTTTTTGGTCCTCCCGCCTCATTCTGTTTGGTCTGCATAGCTATTACTCTTTAAATTATGGCTATACATATATTGTCATGGAACATTAATGGGTTAATGTTAAAATTATTTCCTCCTCATCGGCCGTTAATAAATCTAAAGGGGTGCTGATATTGTCTAGGCGTTCTACAAATTTTTCTGTTATACGTTCTGGTGGGGATAAAGAAGGCCGAATTACCTATGTTGTTGGTTCTCTAAATAATACTAAATACGCTTTTGTATCTGTTTATGCACCCAACGAGTGTGATCCGTTATTTTTTCAAGAATTACTACGTTAAGTTGTGACTTTGGAGGACTGCCTAGTGGTGTTAGGGGGCGACTTTAATTCTGTGTTAGATCCTCAGCTAGATAGATCTCATGTTTCTAAAGCTGATTCAAGGATTTCTGGTTGTTTTAACTAATTTTTGCGACATTCTAACATATGTGATGTTTGGCGTTTACAAAATAATGGTTCCAGGGATTATACATTCTTTTCAGCTCGTCATAAGAGCTATTCAAGGATTGACTATTTACTTATGTCTCCCTCTCTAATTCCCTATATTAATAAAGTGGATATTCTGCCACTTCTTTTATCTGATCATTCCCAAATCATTTCTACTTTAACTCCTGTACCATTGAGCTCCAGACATAATCGCTGGAGATTTAATACTTCCCTGTTAAAGGACTGTACATTAATTAAGCAACTCTTTGAAGGAGTTTTTGCAGATTAACAAGGATTCCGCTTCTAACCCCCAAGTATTGTGGGAAACCATTAAATGTTTTGTTAGGGGTAAATGTATAAGTTATTCATCGTTCAGTAAAACGCGTAGAGAGAGTCGTAAAATTGAATTAGAAAAACAAATTGATCTACTAGAGAAGGAACTAAAAGGTAAATTTTGTGAGACCAAAGAAGTTAACGTCCTTAAATCTGAATTAAAATCAATATATTTGCACAGAGCTGAATTTCTCATACACCGTACTAGACAGTTCTATTATTTCAATGGAGAACGTCCTTCTAAGCTTTTGGCTTTGAGGTTGAAGGACAGTGAATCTAAGGCCAGCATATCTGCTATTAGGCATGAGGGTTCAGTGTATACTCAACCTATTGATGTAAATAGAATATTTGAATCCTATTATAAACATTTGTACATGTCAGAATCCAGCACTGACCCAACAAATTTTGATTTATTCCTTAAACATTTAGATATTCCCAAATTAAATGATTCTCAGCACGATATATTGGACAGACTGGATAGATTCCGGTATGGCTTCTAAGGGTATTGTTAGCATAATTTCAAAATCGCTTGTGGTACGACAGTACTCGAACATTCTGATTGAGGACTTCTGGGAGAGTCAGCTTAACACTGTGATCGATTGGGACATTGTCTGGGGGAATTGTTTTGCTACTTTAATTTAAATTAAATTAATTTATAAGGCATATGCCACACCCTGTTTACTATATAAAATGAAAAGAAAATCTGACCCTTTTTGTCACTTGTGTAATAATGAAAGTTTAGGTACATATATGCATATGTTCTGGGACTGTTCTCAAATTGAGTCAGTTTGGTCCTCAGTCCAGGACATACTAACAGATCTTCTGAAGATTCCGATCCGAAAGGACCCTCTGATTTTTCTTCTGCTGGATGATTCTTCGTTGTCACTGTCTGTCAATCAAAGGAGGATTCTGTCCGTTGTCCTTACTGCTGCTAAAAAAGTTATCCTAAAAATGTGGTTGGAACCAACTACCCCAGCTATGTCTATCTGGGTGTCATATCTACTGGACGTTGCCCTTCTGGAGTGCACCACAGCTAAAGTGCTCGGAGCCAATAGAAAGACAATACAATTTTTGTTGGACCTTATTGAGACTTTATCAAGAAGTTTTTGAGATCCTTCTAAGTTTTGGTCAATTTTATTTTAATTTCTTGTCATATGTATCTATTCTATGTATTTATATTTAGTCTTACGGTTAAGGACAATCTTGGGCTTTGTTGTAAATAGTTAATTACACAAAATGTTTAATAAATAAAGAATCACAAAAAAAAAAAAATACTTGAGTTACTCGACTACTCGTGGTTCATGCTACTGTAAAGGAAAAGACATTAAATTGTTTATTTATTTATTTTTTATCAATAAACGCTTATTAATTCATAGCCTTATCCAACAATTACATATATAAATTGTCAAAACTATTATGACATTACATATTTAAATTTTCATGAAACAGCCAGTATGTGTATTTGTGTCTGTAACAATCACAAATTTTTTCGTATCTGCATTCGGATACAACGTCGTACAGTACTTGATAAGACCGTTATGGCTATCTTTTTTTTCATAGTTATCACTGAACAAGTATGCAGTGTTAAACTAAAATAATTATTAATTTCTAAAATAATATTTATCATGCAAGCAGAGAGATTTAGTGATCATTTGAACACGACTGAATCAATTCAATGAGCACATTTTCATTACATTAACTCTTTAAGCAAAGAGTGCTTAAAGAGTAATGTTTATGTTTAATGTTTAGTGAACTTCACTAAACAAATGTGTGTGTGCCACGCAAACCAGCAAAAGATTAAGATGCAAACATGTAGGCCAAATAGAAAATGTATCCATATCTAAGTTGTTTATTAGCCTGCTCTCTCTCTGGTTTTTGAGAGACTGAGATGCGCAACGCAGCCGTTTGATAGGTGAGCGTGCTGTGCTTAATCTATTCATTCCTATCATATCGTGGCCTAAGGTTTAAAGCATTGCCTTTTAAATATAAACAATAGAATGTGTATGATGTATTATTATAGGTGATATTATTCATTGGCGAGCTCTGATTTCTGAGAGATGCATGGAGAGACAACAGCAATGCTGTGTTTGATTTGCGCTCTTTTATCTCATAAAGTTTACATTCATTCAATTCACACTCATGACTTTAGAGGTCTCTGTATAATACTGCACTGATCCCCTGGCTCACCTGCTATCTAGCAAACTCCGGACTGTGGCAGCTTCAGCTGAGTATTCAGGCAGAATTATTCCTTGTCTGTTATTAATTTTTGAAGCCATTATCCGTGCCATTCGGAATAAGGTATTCGGCTTTAGGCACAGATAGATAAGGTCATAGAAAGTAACAGCTACTCGCAATATTGTAATCCTAAAATTCACGTCGTACTAGCAAACTCTTTGTACGCATTATGGTTAATGCATGCTCGAGTAGTCGAATGTTTCCGACAGCGCCAACTAGTGGTTGAAGTAGTCGATCACTCGACTAGTCTATGCAAGCCCTAGTGTTCACTGCTGTGTGTGTGCACTTTGGATGGGTTAAATGCAGAGCACAAATTCTGAGTATGGGTCACCATACTTGGCTGTATGTCACGTCACATCGTCATTTATACTGTAAATTAAGTTGATTTAATATGGTGTTCATTGTGTGTTATAAGTAATCTTGCTCTTAAACTTATAACCACATATGCGTAAGTATTATGATGTATTATAATAGTTGTTATGATTATTCATGAGTTGATAACATATTATAAGGGTTTTTATAATGCATTATGTATTCATTATAATGCCTTAAGAATACCCTTATAATATATTATAAATACGGGCTTCATAGAAAGTGTTACCCATAGGAGTAAATTAATCTACTGTACAGGTAATTGTCATGATTATAAGTGAGAATGCCCATCATGGCCACCAGAGGGCACTCCAAACTGGACTTATCCATTGAAATCCGTTTCCCATTTACCCTGCACCTGCCACTCTTCCTACAACCACATACACACACACAGTGACTATTGCACTACATTTCCCACAAGCCCCATCCTTGGACTCGGATTACTCTCCAGCTGCAGCTCATTGGATTTTAGTATTTGAGCTGCAAGCAATCTTGTGTTTATCGCGATGTCTTGTTTTACTACGGTTTACACTTCTGAGCATTTTCTATTGTCTGTCGGTTGCTTATTTTGTCTGTTCCCCAGTTTACGATTACTGCTGCCTGCCTACTGGACTATATTGTTTGTTTTTTGGACTGTGATTCTCAGCTTGATACCCTGACATTCTGCCTGTGTACCTACCACAATTCTGCCTGTTCTTCCCTGTCGGGTTTGCTGTCATTGTCCCCTGCCTGTACGACCACGATGTTTCTTATTAAAAGCTTGCAAGTGGATCTAAAGTCTTGTGATTACCCCTGCGTAACAGTTATATATAGATTTATATCATTTTCGCGAATGCTTATAGATCATTAAAATAATTTATAAAAATGCTTATAGATCATTAAATCTTTGGTAACACTTTACAATAAGATCTCATTTTTTTTAATTAGTTAATGCATTAATTTAATTTATTTAAAAGTATTTATTCATCTTTGTTAATATAAGTTAATAAAACTGTTCATGTTATATTAACTAGCCTAATGTATATTAACTATGCATTTTAATTAATAAGGTATTAGTACATTTTGAACATAATATTAACTAAGATTCATAAATGCTATATAAATAGTGTTCGTTTTAACCAATATAGTTAGTGTTACCAAAGTTTTATATATTTTATTTTTGTGTGTGGCATACTCTGATGTTCTAAAGTAACCCTTTCATTACTGTGTGCTGACCATAACATCCAGACTGCTAAAAATAAATTATATAGCAT
Organism: Carassius carassius; assembly: GCF_963082965.1. Lineage (NCBI taxonomy): Eukaryota > Metazoa > Chordata > Actinopteri > Cypriniformes > Cyprinidae > Carassius > Carassius carassius. Next base: position 19,485,753 of record NC_081760.1, on the reverse strand, counting down.
TTATTTCTATGTAAAATAATAAATTCACTATGGAAAAAAACACATTGTAATGTATATTTCAAATAATGCAGTATGCGAAAGGTAAATGTGCAGATTAGTACTGGTTTAGTATTGGTAACTCTTTACAATGTTAGAGGTTAATAGTGTTTTTTACTTTAGTTTTTTATGTTCGTTTTTGGTATGACGAACACGGGTAGACGGGCTAGCCGATGAGCTATATGTGGGCGTACTGAAGACTAAGGTTGATTTGTTTAGTTTAGTTCTCTTACGAGAGTTCTCTCGTACTGCGTCTTAGCTAAGACGCTAGGGGGAAAGTCTCTTTTCACGAAATACTGAAGCAAAAAATTATCCTTAATTTTGAATTTTTGTAAAGCGCATTTGCAGCAGTACACAGCCATAGGCGAGACGGCTCGCTCGATCATTGGCTGCTCTACAGCAAGTGCACAGCCTATCGAGCGCAGGCTGATGCAATATCAGACCAATTAGGACGCTTCGCGCCCATCACGCCACTTCCCGCCGAAACGGGTGTGGCCCAACCCTATAAAAGGAGCTCGAAAAGGCTGACTCACCTGATTTTTCATCTCTTCAGCGAAGCTCACGCATCGCTGGATCACGGAGGAAGCAAGCGCCGTCTGAGAAGCATCTCAGCGGGACGAGCCATTCTGAAGCTGCTGGCCTTCGCCGCCTTCCACTGCCGTTCCTGCTGCGCTGTCCGGCGCCTATATCCTTTATATATATATCCTTGTGTGTGTTCGCCCTGCGACGCACACTCATAAAAGAGCTTGCGTCTTTTTAAAGATGCCCTTGTGCGGCTCGTGCAGAGCCCCGCTCAGCGAAGGAGACCGGTACGTCATCTGTGTCTCCTGCCTGGGTGAAGATCATGTAGCGCTCGCGCTCGCTGACGGCGGATGCCCTCACTGCGAGCTGTTGCCATGGTGACTCTGAGGACTCGCTTGGCCTTTTTCTCTGAGCCTGCATTCTCCGCTGCGCTGAGGCGCCGCACTCTGCTAGCTTCGGGCAGTGAGGGCTGGGCTAGCTCCGAGGATCTCGCGCCTTCTGCTCAGAAGCCCAGCAAACGAGCTGACATCGAGAAGGAGCCGAGGCGAGTGTCTTGGCCTCGAGTGGTCTGCACCAGCGCCCCCCCTCTCGTTCCCGGCTGGATGGTAGTTTCCTTTCGGATGAGTGTACTTCTCAAAGCCCGCCTCATTTCTTCCTGAGCTTCACGAAGACGTGGCAAAGGCTTGGAACGCTCCATATTCAGCGCGAACTCGTTCATCTGTCTCACTAGCATTCTCCGCACTGGATGATGCTAAAAACAGGAACTACCAGTCACTTCCGCCGGTGGAACAGGCGATAGCGATGCACCTTTGTCCGCCCTCTGCTGGACGGCGGACGAAAGCGGTGTTGCCATCCAAAGCCTGCTGCATGACGTCACCTCTGCTGGGAGCCCCGAAGCCATCCTAGGAAAGCGCCGGTGTACGAGTCGCCGCGGCCGAACTCTCACCTAAGCGCGCCGCTGTTTCAGTTCCAGGGATTGTGACTGTTTCACCGTCTTTTGCAATGCGCAAGCCCTTACAGTTGGCCGCTTGCCTGCACACAAAAACTGTTATCACGGCTACCCAGTTATTTCCCGAAAGAGGTGTAATTTCTGCCGTCCCGGCCACGGCCGATGGTGCTATAAATGTAGTGACGATGCCCACTGCTCAGTGCCCATCTCCACATATAAGCACAGCCCTTCACACAGGGCTCGCGCCCATGAAAGCGACTCAAGTCGATCGCGCGCACTGCATAGTAAACGTGCCCACTCCGCAGTACCCACAATCACTATGTCGCACGCATCATGTGGTTTCTGTAAAAACGAAACCCGTGCACGTTCGTCCGGCCACGGCCGATGGTGCTATAAATGTAGTGACGATGCCCACTCCTCAGTGCCCATCTCCACATGTAAGCACAGCCCTGCACACAGGGCTCGCGCCTATAAGATCGACTCAGATCGGTCACGCGCTCCACATTGTAAACGCATTGATCGCGTCCCACGAAAACGCTCACTGCCCCGCGTTCTTTTCCAAGAACGAAAGCGCGGTGTCACGGAGATGGCCGTGCTGCCCGCTTTATGCTTTCCCTCCCGTCTCCCTCCTTCCGCAGGTGATAGAACGGGTGAGAGAAACGAGATGTTCAATACTGCTTGTAGCACCTTTTTGGAAGAACCAACCATGGTTCCCAGATTTGATGCGGTTAGCAGACATCGCCCCGTGGCCAGTGCCGTTGAGGGGGGACCTCCTCTCGCAGGCCAGGGGCTCGATTTGGCACCCTCAACCGGAGTTGTGGTCCCTCCATGTGTGGGCGCTCAACGGTTACCCGCTGATCTCTCAGTGGGAGTGCTAAATACCATCACTCAGGCTAGAGCTCCGTCGACACGACGGCTGTATGCCTCGAAGTTGTCGGTGTTCTCCAGCTGGTGTACAGCTCGGGGATGTTCACCCCTTAGTCGTGAGGTGACGGAGGTTCTCTCCTTCCTGCAAGAGCTGTTGGATAAGGGCAGAGCCCCATCCACGCTCAAAGTTTATGTGGCGGCCATCGCAGCGTTTTCTGAAACAGCGTTTGGTCAGTCAATAGGAAGGAACGATTTGGTCATCCGCTTCCTTAGAGGAGCTAGGAGGCTGAATCCTCCCAGACCTCCGTCAGTCCCTATATGGGACCTCGCGATGGTTTTGGAGGCCATGAAGGGTCCCCTTTTGAGCCTATCCAATCGAGCCTCCAGCATCTGTCGTTCAAGACGGTATTCTTGTTGGCTCTCGCTTCAGTGAAGCGTGTGGGTGACCTGCACGCGCTCTCGTTGAGCCAGTCGTGCTTGGAGTTTGGGCCTAATGACTCAAGGGTCATACTCAAACCTAGGCACGGTTATGTGCCAAAGTCCCTCAACATGCCGTTTCGGGCTCAGGTTATTGCCCTGTCTGCCCTGTCGGTGTCAGGAGAGGATGGAGACTCGAGTCTTCTTTGCCCTGTTAGGGTTTTAAGAGCTTATGTGTCTCGCTCTGCTGTCTTTCGACAGAATGAGCAGCTGTTTGTCTCGTTCAGTGGACGTTCCAAGGCAATGGCTGTTTCGAGACAGACTCTATCCAGATGGATAGTTGACGCCATAGCTTACGCTTCCAAGGGCCTTCAGTGCCCACTGGGAGTCAGAGTACACTCCACGAGGGGCGTCGCCTCATCGTGGGCGTGGTCTACTGGGATCTCCTTGCAGGATATATGTATGGCGGCAGGTTGGGCCTCGCCGTCTCTATTTATCAGGTTTTATAACTTGGAGGTTCCCGCCTTGCAAGCAAGGCTGCTGTCAGTATAGCCGAATCAGGGCCCTGATGGGAATTCTGAGTTCGTGAGCGTTATGCGCTGCCGACTGTTATATGGGCAGTATTACGTAAGACCCGCATTGCCACATTGGTCAGGCCTTGCCTCGACTGTGTGATGATTGTATTGCCGCATCTACGGGTGGTGCTAAATATGGGACGGAGGGCTTCCCCCCTCTCCTGTCCTGGGCTCTCTGTGAGTCCCTCGGGTGACTGTGCACTGTAAATCCTGGGCGTTGCTTCAGGTTTATTGGTGTGTGATCCCTGCGCACACGCCGTTTTTCATGGGGTTCCCATAGCGTCTTAGCTAAGACGCAGTACGAGAGAACTCTCGTAAGAGAACGTACTCGGTTACTAACGTAACCTCGGTTCTCTCTAGAAGAGGGAACGAGTACTGCGTTCTCTGCCGTGCGTATGATTCACTCTGGTTCGCTTCGGCGATGAAATAAATCAGGTGAGTCAGCCTTTTCGAGCTCCTTTTATAGGGTTGGGCTATATCCGTTTCGGCGGGAAGTGACGTGATGGGCGCGAAGCGTCCTAATTGGTCTGATATTGCATCAGCCTGTGCTCGATAGGCTGTGCACTTGCTGCAGAGCAGCCAATGAGCGAGCGAGCCGTCTCGCCTATGGCTGTGTACTGCTGCAAATGCGCTTTACAAAAATTCAAAATTAAGGATAATTTTTTGCTTCAGTATTTCGTGAAAAGAGATTTTTCCCGTAGCGTCTTAGCTAAGACGCAGTACTCGTTCCCTCTTCTAGAGAGAACCGAGGTTACGTTAGTAACCGAGTACGTTTTAAAGCACATTTAAAAACAGCAGGTGTTGAAACCAAAGTTCCGTGCAACAAATGTAAAATAAACTTAAAAACATACATCCTCATTATAACAAAAGGACAAATGAAAGATACATCCTCAAACAGAATTAAAACAAACAGAATACAAATCAATCTTCAAAGAAGATTTATACAAACAAATAGAAGGGGAAGATTTGCCTTTGGTTTTAAAATGTGAATGAGGGACTGAGAGGAGAAATTGACTATGGATGACCAAAGACATCTAGAGGTATTTTGTGTTTTCAGTGGGTGATCGGTGCCTATGCTTTTCACCTCGGTAAAAACTGATCTAATGCTGGCAAAATTTAAAAACGTGCATAGGATAAACATTTGTCATCTGATCACTAAAAAAAAAGCATTAAGTTTTAAAGGGGTACATTTTCAAAAAGTTTTTAAATGTTACTGCATTGCAACATAGATAAACACTTTAAATCAATATCTCTGCATAGAAACTCTGACCTAATGTGATAAACACATACCACCTGGTATTCTGAAGCTGAAGTTGATGAACTTGCTGACGAACATAAGGATAAGTAGCACCCAGCCACAAGCACCAACCAGCAACCAATGACGGCGCATCATTGGCACACGAACAGGATGTCAAATCCTACAAAAAAAAATCAAAAACATAAAAAACATGATTAGTTTCTGCGATTACAATTTTGATGCATTACAATTTACATAATTAACACAGAATCTTTATTTTCTACATAGTTATGCTAATACATATGGCCACATCTGTACGTATACAGTGCAACATTGAGAGACAGACAGAGAGAACAAAAAAAGTATATCTAATTTTATATATATATATATATATATATATATATATATATATATAAATATATATATATTGTGAGCCGTGTCCCGGGCACCTACCAGCGTCGCCCTGGCAACGAAGGAGGTCCACCTGCACGCAATCACCGCGGGCTGATCGGTCCCAGCTGAAGACGATGAGGAGAGGACTACAAAAGCTCCGCCCGAGAATACACGGGTGAGAAAGATCTCCAGACGACAGCCAGTTAATGTTGTGTCTCTTGTCCCTCCAGAAAGCGACTGATCGACCAGCCCGCCACCTGAGCACCGGACACTGAATCCCCTTGCACTCAGCCGGCCGGTGAACAGGATCACGCAGCACCGAGGACGAGCACCTGACACCCACACGGTCACATCTGCCAATAAATACACCCTCCGGGGCTTTAAACTTTCACTGCAGCCTGTCGTGTGATTCTTCAGCCCGCCACACTGGTGGAGAATGCGGGCAAACTGCTGAAGAATCACAGACACCACGACCCTATTAACTCACCGGTTTTTTTTTTTTCCCCTCTGTTTTTCGTCAGGCGGTGACTCCTCCCCCAGCCATGGAAGAGCTCCTAAAACACCTGACGGAAATAAGCATGCGACAGCAGCAAATTGTCGAACATATGGCCACTCGGCAGGGAGAGACGGAGCGTGAAGTCGCCGCTCTCCGCTTCGCGGCTGCCCAGCGGGTCCCGCTGCCGGATCCCCGCACTCAAGCCACACAGCTCCTGCTGAAGATGACCGTCCACGATGACGTGGAACATTATTTGGGCATGTTCGAGTCCATCGCCACTCGAGAGGACTGGCCCCATGAAAGTTGGGCACGGATACTGGCCCCGTTGCTAACCGGGGAACCCGAGCAGGCCTATTTTTCCATGCCAGCGAGCCAAAAAGAATCATACGATGAACCACAGAAGGAAATCCTGGCCTGCATAGGTTTGTCTCCCATCGCCGCGACCCAATTGTTTTGAACATGGGAGTATAACAGTCGGTTGCCAGCCCGTGCCCAAGCCGCCGAACTCAAGCACCTCGCCCATCACTGGTTGCTCACCGGGGACCCCAGCACTGCCCAAGTGGCCGAACGCGTCATCGTGGACCTGTATCTGCATGCCCTGCCACGGCCCCTCTTCGGCAGGCAGCCGGAATGAGGAACCCGCAGACCGTGGGAGATCTCGTTGAGGCCGCTGAACTAGCGGAGACGACGCTACATCGAGACGCTGGGGAGCGAGCAATCGAGGGAAAGATGAATGCAGCCAAGTACAGGGATATCCTGGACCAAAACCTTCTCCAGAGTGTTCAGGACCTCAGACTGGGCCGAAGGTTCACCTTCCAACAAGACAATGACCCAAAGACCCTGTTCTTGAATGGCCCAACCAGAGCCCCGACTTAAACCCAAACCCAATCTTTCTCTGGAAAGACCTGTAAATGGCTGTCCAGTGTCCACCAACGTTTACCATCCAACCTGACAGAACTGGAGAGGATCTGCAAGGAGGGATGGCAGAGGATCCCCAAATCCAGGTGTGAAAAACTTGTTGAATCTTTCCCAAAAAGACTCATGGCTTTATTAGATCAAAAGAGTGCTTCTACAAAATACTGAGCAAAGTCTGAATATTTAGAACCATGTGATATTTCAGTTTTTCTTTTTTAATAAATGTGCAAAAATGGCAAAAACTCTGTTTTTTTTCTGTCAATATGATGTGCAGTGTGTACATTAATGAGGAAAGAAAAATGACCTTGAATGATTTTAGCTGCAATATAACAGAGTGAAAAATTTAAGGGGGTCTGAATACTTTCCGTGTGTGTGTGTGTGTGTGTGTGTGTGTGTGTGTGTGTGTGTGTGTGTATGTATATATATATAAAACCTGAGTAGGTTTTTTTTTTAATCAAATAACTTCAACTCGAGATGCAATACCAAACAGGACCACAAGCTGATGCCAAAAGACCACATTAGAACTTAATCAGGTTAGATCCCAGATTGAATTTTAAGCAGAAAACAACAAGGCTGTGATGGATAGACTTACAGTCTTTAAAAATGACACGCACTGTAAAAAGTCCCAGATCATTTTATTTACACTGTTAATTTTAACTGTTTTGTGGATTTTTTTTGTAACTTTTTTCTTTTCTTTCTTTCTTTCTCTTATGATTCAGTTAAGAGGTACTAAACGGCAAAATATAAATAATAAAAAATGAGCTGTCAAGCGATTAATTGCATACAAAATACAAGTTTTTGAGTGTTCGGTGTATATTTATGTATATATAAATACACATAAACATTTGAAAATATTTACATGTATTTACATGTCTATATTTATATTCATAGAATTGATATATTTGTCATTTTAAATGCAAATGTTGAGGATCTCGTCCATCTGTTGTTTATCATGTTCAGCTGATGTACGCTACTGTAATAAATATGATAGTGCCTTTTAATATGCAGGGGAAATTCCCAACATTAAACAAATAACCATTTACATGCATAGGACGCTCGCATTGTAGGAATGTACAGGGACACTTCAGATATAAAAACGCTGATTCATTAGGTAATGTTTTCTCATTAAAATTGTATGATTTCCTATTAATTCAATAGAATGTATGGGAATACCAATATGGAGGCGCAGTGGCTTAACTTTTATTATGTTGTGCAATAACTGAAAAAAAATTTTTTTTGCATTAATAGTGCTTGCATTTAAATGCATTCTATTTCTTAAGGCTTGAATTTTGCTGAACTCATTCTTCAATTACCCATCACATATCAGATCAGAAAGGTGTTTACTTTCAAAAAAATGAAAGAAATATTTGAAAAGTGTAAATTAAGTTTATTGGATTAGGTTAGATGTAGTGAGGGCTTCATTGTCCCAATAAGGCACCATCCATTATATATATATATATATATACTGTATTTTTCGGACTATAAGTCGCACCTGAGTATAAGTCGCATCAGTCCAAAAATACGTCATGATGAGGAAAAAACATGTATAAGTCGCACTCGACTATAAATCGCATTTATTTAGAACCAAGAGAAAACATTACCGTCTACAGCCGCGAGAGGGCGCTCTATGCTGCTAAGTGTAGGCTACAGGAGCACTGAGCAGCATCTCTGGCAGCATAGAGCGCCCTCTCGCGGCTGTAGACGGTAATGTTTTCTCTTGGTTCATTTCTCTCGGTTCATGTCAAATTAATTTTGATAAGTCGCACCTGACTATAAGTTGCAGGACCAGCCAAACTATGAAAAAAAGTGTATAAGGACTTATAGTCCGGAAAATACGGTGTGTGTATATATATATATATATATATATATTTTTTTTTTTATGATCATTTACACTCAATATGTTATGGCATACTATTTTATAATGTACAACAATACCGAGGTGTAGATATCTGCCACTATGTTAGGGCTGTGCAAAAAAATCGAATGTGATTTTCATGCGCATCTCATCAGTAAAGACGCTCCTGTAATTAGAAGTATATCTCCAGCACGTGCGTTCGGATCGGGGTTGCCAGGTTTTCACAACAAATCCTGCCCAGTTGCAAAACTTAAAACTTTATGAAACTTGGTGAAAACATGTAAAAGATGACTCTTATGAAGTATGCACTTATGAACTTATTTTAACATTCTTATTTACTTTAGTTGCTTTACTATCATAATTATTATGTTATTATTATGAGGTAGATCTTAATTCAATTCAAGTTTATTTGTATAGCGCTTTCTACGATACAAATCATTACAAAGCAACTTACAGAAAATTACATTTCTACAATATTTAGTAGTAGCTTATAAGTGGTGACTGTCAGTTTGTGCACATTTGACAGGATTTTTCAGAAAAATACATACAAGACGTAGTCTTGAACATTATTAACAGCAATTATTATATGATGAAGTCACACTTGTTGCAATATTTGTTAGTTCTGTTTGTTGATTCAGGGTTAGCATCATCTGGGGTCCTCTGAGGGGTCAGCATCATCTCTTCTCAGGTGTTCTGGATCCAGACTGGAGCTTGTGTAAATCCTAGTTACCATGTAAATCCCGTGGCAGAACAGAGAAACAAATAGAGACATTAGCATACTGCTGTTCCGACAAAGTGAAATGAATTAAACCCAAGCTAAAGAATAAGAATGCGCATTTGATAAGATGCAACTGCAGTCACAATTTAAGAGATGCATTATTCGAATGCTTGGCGAAAGAGATGCATTTTTAATCTAGATTTAAATAGAGAGAGTGTGTCTGAACCCCGAACATTATCAGGAAGGATATTCCAGAGTTTGGGAGCCAAATGTGAAAAAGCTCTACCTCCTTTAGTGGACTTTGCTATCCTAGAAACTACCAAAAGTCCAGCGTTTTGTGACCTTAGGGAGCATGATGGATTGTAAAGTGGTATAAGGCTAGTTAGGTATGCAGGAGCTAAACCAGTAAGGGGCTTATAGGTAAGTAATGATAATTTGTAACTGATACGGAACTTAATAGGTAGCCAGTGTATTTTCGTGACCTGGTAAGAACTCTAGCTGCTGCATTATGGACTACCTGTAACTTGTTTATTGAGGATGCAGGACAACCACCTAGAATTGCATTACAATAGTTAAGTCTAGAGGTCATGAACTAGCTTTTCTGCATCAGAAACAGGTAACATGTTTCGCAGCTTGGCAATGTTTCTAAGATTGAAGAATGCAGTTTTTGTAACATGGGAAATATGGTTTTCAAAAGACAAGTTGCTGTCTAATATAACACCCAGATTTTTGACTGTAGATGAATTAACAGTACATCCGTCTAGTTGCAAATTGTATTCTGTGTACTGTTTTGTTTTGGGTCCAATAATTAATATCTCTTATCCGAATTTAATAGGAGAAAATTATTGGTCATCCAATCTTTTACATTTTTAACACACTCTGTTAGCTTAGATCATTTAGAAGTTTCATCTGATCTCGTTATATAGCTGAGTATCATCAGCGTAACAGTGGAAACTAATCCCGTATTTTCTAAATACCAAGGGGCAACATGTATATTGAAAATAGAAGGGGACCTAAGACGGATCCTTGTGGCACTCCATATTTTACTGGTGATAAACGAGATGACTCCCCATTTAAATAAACAAAATGATAGCGATCAGACAGGTAGGATCTAAACAGTTCCTATGAGTGTGTGCGTGACGGTTATTCATGCGCAAGCATGTCAGTGAACAAGGCATCATAATCGATCAAATGCATGTTAAAGTTGCGTATGTTACCTATTTGAAGGAATCAGTTGAATGGATTGAATTCACTTGTTAAGATAACTTGCATCACCTAGTGTCTGTTAGGTTCATATTAAAAGTATAATTTAATTGATTGACATATTGACATTTCTGCCTTCAGAATTTAAAACATTAATTTCATAACCTTTTATGCATTTGTAGGCTAATTGCAGTGCAAATGCATTCAGTAATGATGGCTCTGATGGCTTTTGTTGACACCAATTAGATTTTTAATAGAAACAGCGCTTTATTATTTTAACAAAGGTTGCTTTACACTTGGCATTAACATGTGATCACCCTTGTATGGTTTACAGAGAGGACACGGTTCAAATGTCCTGTGCTCCATGTAGCTGTTTTTTTTTTCTCTAGAATCTTTTTTTCTCTAGAATATTTATCTTACTATCACTCTCTGTTTTTTAAAGTGATAAAATATAACTTAATTCACACCATATTTCTGAGATTATCGATCAATCTTATCAGATTAATTTTGATTGTTCACTTATTTTATATCAGTTAGTGCAATACACCTGCATTGCGTTAGCAATTGTTAGCTTGTCATTAGCATTTTCATTCTAACCTATTGCTGTTTTCTTTTCTCCTCTTCTTTCTCTCGCTCCAGTTTTTCACAAGTTCATTAAACAACTGTGGTAAGAATATTTCATCAAGCACGGTGAGTAATTCCTTCTCCTGCTATTTTTATTTGCACCTCTTGCCACATGTACAGTTTATCTATCGCAGTGGCAGATGAGGGATTCACATGTGATAAATGCAGGGAAATAGTTAGGCTGACAGAGAAGATTTCAGAATTAGAGACACGCATCCAAACTTTAATTGAGGACAGTAAGAATGTTAGGGCTCTAGATACAGCTTTGGATGCGTCTAGCTCAGGGATTCCTGTACATTGTTCAGTTCCCGCAACAGAGCCCCTGCAGCAGGGCAACTGGGTGACAGTGAGGCAGCATAGCCGCGGGTCAAAACACCGCTCTTCTGTTCCGATCAAAACATTAAACAGGTTCTCCCCACTCAGTAATGCACCCAATGAGAAACCTGATGAAAGTGCTCTAGTTATTGGTGATTAAATTGTATGGAACATGAATATAGAGACACCAGCCACCATAGTCAAATGTTTACCGGGAGCCAGAGCGCCTGACATTTTGGCAAATTAAAAGTGCTGGCTAATGCTAAATGTAAATACAGTAAGATCGTTATTCATGCCGGCGCTAATGATGTTCGACTTCGCCAGTCGGAGATCACTAAAATAACATTAAAGAGATGTGTGAACTTGCAAGCATGATGTCAGACACAGTAATATGCTCTGGGCCCCTCCCCGCTTACCGTGGTGACGAGATGCATAGCAGATTGTCATCACTCAATGGCTGGATGTCTAAGTGGTGCCCACAGAATAACATAGGTTTCATAGACAATTGGACGAGCTTTTGGGGCAGACCTGACATGTTGAAAAGAGATAGGTCTTCATCCCTCCTGGGGTGGTGCCGCTCTTCTCTCTAGAAATATTGCAAATAGTCTCAAGAGTTTATACTTGATTAACTGGGGCCCAGGTCAGGAAGAAGACAGACTGGCTAAACCGACCGACTGCTATAGGGATGGGACGGTATGAAAATTTAATATCACGATTATAGTGACTAAAATTATCACGATTATCAATATTATCACGGTTTTGTTGAAACGAGATGAAAGTGTTCAAAAATAGTTGATGCTCACACTGAAAACATTTCAGCAAGTTTTATATTTAATAATCAACAAACAACTAATAAAACAAGCAACTCTATGCACTTAATTTAAAGAAAGATTAAATTCTGTGGCATTTCCTTCCTTACAATGAAAAGTGTAGAAGAGTCACTGACTTTCGCCATTCCTTCTCGAAAAAAAAAAAAAAAAAAACATTGTGCGCTGCGCTTGCGTCAGACTGTTGCTGGCTGGACATGATTTAATAGTGAGTTATTAAAACCGCGATAATCAAACACGGTTTTAATGATAATTCATTTTTAAATGATATTACTAACCTTCAGCACATTTTATCACGGTTATCAATAAAACCGGTTATCGTCCCATCCCTAGTCTGCTAGCTGACTCACGTCACAGAGGTCAGTTAATTCTCAGCACATAGAGACTTTTTCACCTAGATATCACACTATAGAGACTGTGTCTGTTCCCCGAACCAGAAAATACAAAAACTGTCCAAACCAAGTTAAGATTAACAATTTAATTGAGGTTCATCAAATAACAGATGCAATACGGATAAACAAGTGATAAAGCTTGGCTTATCGAATATCAGATCCCTTTCTATGAAAACACTTTGTAAATAATATGATCACTGATCACAATCTAGATGTGCTCTGTTTGACAGAAACCTGTCTTAAACCTGATGATTATATTTTAAATGAGTCCACCCCCCAAGATTACTGTTATAAACATGAGCCGCGTATAAAAGGCAAAGGGGGAGGTGTTGCTTCAATTTATAACAACGTTTTCAGGATTTCTCAGAGAGCAGGCTTCAAGTTTAGTTTGAAGTAATTGTGCTTTATATAACAGTATCCAGAGAAACAAATGTTAATGATAAATCCCCTGTTATGTGTGTACTGGCTACTGTATACTGGCCACCAGGGCACCAAACAGACTTTATTAAAGAGTTTGGTGATTTTACATCCAAGTTTGTTCTGGCTGCAGATAAAGTTTTAATAGTTGGTGATTTTAATATCCATGTTGATAATGAAAAAGATGCATTGGGGTCAGCATTTATAGACATTCTGAACTCTATTGGGGTTAGCGAACACGTTTCAGGACCTACTCATTGTCGAAATCATACTCTAGATTTAATACTGTCACATGGAATTGATGTTAATAGTGTTGAAATTATACAGCCAAGTGATGATAGCTCAGATCATTATTTAGTTTTGTGCAAACTTCATATAGCCAAAATTGTAAATTCTACTTATTGTTACAAGTATGGAAGAACCATCACTTCCACCACAAAAGACTGCTTTTTAAGTTATCTTCCTGATGTATCTGAATTCCTTAGCATATCCAAAACCTCAGAACAACTTGATGATGTAAAAGAAACTACAGACTCTCTCTTTTCTAGCATTTTAAATACAGTTGCTCCTTTATGCTTAAGGAAGGTTAAGGAAACTTGTATGACACCATGGTATAATGAGCATACTCACACCCTAAAGATAGCAGCCAAAAAATGGAACACAGCTGGAGGAAAACAAAACTAGAGGTATTTCGTATTGCTTGGTGGGAAATTAACCTATCCTACAGAAAAGCATTAAAAACTGCTAGATCCGATTACTTTTCTTCTCTTTTTGAAGAAAACAAACATGCAGTAACCCCAGGTATTTATTCAATACAGTGGCTAAATTAACGAAAAATAAAGCCTCAACAAGTGTTGACATTTCCCAATATCACAACAGTAATGACTTTATGTACTACTTTACTTCTAAAATCGGTACTATTAGGGATAAAATTGTAACCATTCAGCCGTCAGCTACAGTATCGCATCAGACAGTGCACTATAGACCCCCTGAGGAACAGTTCCACTCATTCTCTACCATAGGAGAGGAAGAATTGTATAAACTTATTAAATCATCTAAACCAACAACATGTACGTTAGACACTTTACCATCTAAGCTCCTAAAAGAGGTGCTTCCAGAAGTCATAGATCATCTTCTGACTATTATTAATTCCTCATTGTCATTGGGATATGTCTCCAAAACCTTCAAACTGGCTGTTATTAAGCCTCTCATCAAAAAACCACAACTTGACCCCAAAGAACTAGTTAATTATAGACCAATCTCGAATCTCCCTTTTCTGTCCAAGATACTAGAAAAGGTGGTATCCACACAATTATATTCCTTCTTAGAGAAAAATGGTATATGTGAGGATTTCCAGTCAGGATTTAGACCGTATCATAGTACTGAGACTGCTCTCCTTAGAGTTATAAATGACCTGCTCTTATCATCTGATCGTGGTTGTATCTCTCTATTAGTTCTATTGGATCTTAGTGCTGCATTTGACACAATTGACCACAACATTCTTTTGCATAGACTTGAACACTTTGTTGGCATTAATGGAAGTGCATTAGCATGGTTTAAATCACACTTATATGACCGCCATCAGTTCGTAGCAGTGAATGAAGAGGTATCATATCGATCACAAGTGCAGTAGGGAGTACCTCAAGGCTCAGTACTAGGGCCGCTACTCTTCACGCTTTATATGTTACCCTTGGGAGATATCATCAGGAAACATGGTGTTAGCTTTCACTGTTATGCTGATGATACTGAGCTCTATATTTCTTCGCGGCCCGGTGAAACACAACAATTTGAAAAACTAATGGAATGCATAGTCGATATAAAAAACTGGATGACGAGTAATTTCTTACTGCTGAATTCTGAAAAAACAGAGGTGTTAATTATAGGACCTAAAAACTCTGCATGTAATAACCTAGAACACTGTCTAAGACTTGATGGCTGCTCTGTAAATTCCTTGTCATCAGTTAGGAACCTAGGTGTGCTATTTGATCACAATCTTTCCTTAGAAAGCCACGTTTCTAGCATTTGTAAAACTGCATTATGGCCTATGCTCTCAATGTCAAATGCAGAAATGTTAATCCATGCATTTATGACCTCAAGGTTAGATTATTGTAATTCTTTATTGGGTGGTTGTTCTGCACGCTTAGTAAACAAACTACAGCTAGTCCAAAATTCAGCAGAAAGAGTTCTTACTAGAACCAGGAAGTATGACCATATTAGCACGGTCCTGTCAACACTGCACTGGCTCCCTATCAAACATCGTATAGATTTTAAAATATTGCTTATTACTTATAAAGCCCTGAATAGTTTAGCACCTCAGTATTTGAATGAGCTCCTTTTACATTATAATCCTCTACATCCGCTACATTCTCAAAACCAATTTGATATAGACTTGTGCCGGTACTCGGTAATGCGATATATTGCGGTGATTAATATGCGCGATATTGTTATCGTGGGCACTTCTAAATACTGTGAATAAATATACATTACAAATTATTCAGAACTTGGAATGCATTTTAAGAATAGTATTCCCATCAGCTGCTTAAAATGCACAACACTGCTGTATGCTGCTTGAAAGAGCGTGTGCGCTCTGATGTAAACAACCGTGCACGAGAAGCACATGGAGAAACACGTGAGAGATGCGCTGAATGAAAGCAAATTCACTCTCTGACAGCAGATGGCGCAAAAGGCAGCCCTTACCCTGTTAACACAGTAAACTACTGAAATATTTAGACTTAATAGGCTATTTATCTTCAAACATTTTTTTTAATCTGGACTACAAATGCCCTAGATATTGTTTGAAAGTGTTTTGATCTTTTATTGTTCATTCACACTTTACATTATGGCTTCATTAGTTAACATAAACTGCCAATGAAAAAATTATTCTGAACATTCATTAATCTTAGGTATTCCAATATTTAATAACACATTGTTAAAATTGAAAGTTTTAACTGTGTTATTTAATGAGCTAACATGAACTAAGACTTGTATTTTTTAACAAAGATTAATAACTTCTTTAGTAAATTTAGCTATTGCTCATTGTTTAGCTGTGCATTTATTACCATTGTGTACGAAATGTGCTATATAAATAAACTTGCCTTGCCTTGAATGTTAATGCATTAACTAAGGTTAACTTATGAGGTCTTATTGTAAAGTGATACCTATTGGTTTTTATAGTTCTTTTGCACTTTAATGTGTAAAACATTGAACTTTACTATATTTTTCTGTATTGCTTTATTGTTTTAAATGTTTAGTTATTTTTGTTATAAGAAAAAAAGTTATTTAACCTGTTATACTGTATTATGACCACTTTTCAGTGTAGTATTTGGTTTCCCAACAAGGTCCATTGCCCAGCACAAAATTAATTTGCTGAATGCATAAACTGTATTCTCCTCCACTCAAACATGCCAATCTGAAGGAAATGCTGTTTATGGTGTTTGAGGTAATTTGTGAATTACCATAGACTTAGTCTAAATAAAACAATTTGCAACTATTACTGTTATTAAACTTGTATACAAAACTTTGTATTATGCTTGATATAGAGTGCGTGACGTCACGTGATTGTTTCAGAAACAAACAATTGAACATTGAAAATGAAACTTCATTTGGTTGGTTTTATGTTGTTAAAGTTAACTTCTGTCTGTAAAAAGAAATTATTTTAAATACATTTTTGTTTTCTACACAGTCAGTGTGCGACGCTAGAGGTGATTTCAGCTTCTGTCATCTCACTACATGATGACATAAATGCATGAACAACATCTCCAGAACTGACTACCTCTGAGAGTCACTTCATGAAAATTTGACAGTTTAATTTAAGTAAAACTATCGTCATATTTAAATAGGCTACAAAATGTAAAAGTTCCTCATGGCAAGTCGTCAAAATACAAGTTCGGGTTAAAGAAATGATCAGACATACATTACTGTGGTGCAGTATGATAATATAATACTACTCAGGGATTAAAGTTTTCCATCGCTATGACGGATTTCAATCAGTTGAAAAAAAAGAGGGGAAAAGAAACCTGTAGCTAGGCCTGTCACGATAACAAAATTTGCTGGATGATAAATTGTCCAAGAAATTATCGCGTTAAATGATAATATTGTCATTCTAAGACCAATTTCAACTAATATAATGATAATGGCAAAATAACGCAGGTACACCTTTTCAAAGATCAATAAACATTTTATTTTATGGCAGATTCAGAGCTAGAAATACCAACATGTTGACTTTGTGTGGCTTAAAATTAATTAATTTTGTATGTTATATTATGTTTATATGCCAGTTAGGGATGCTCATATTGACCGTTTAACCGTTAACCGAAAGTAAACATTTTGACCGATGAAAGGGCCGTTCACATATCACGTCTTTTTTTGTGCTCAAGTTCGTTATTTCAAATGCGCAATGCGCGCTCATAATGGAAGAGTATCTGATAATCTGGTAATGGGAGTTACCAGATCAGGGTGTTTGGTTTAGGGGTGGGGTGGGGTTGGGTAAGGGGGATCATTTAGATTGCATGATTTAGAAACACCCAGCAGTTTGAAAACACCCACAAGGTGATAAAGGCCCACTTTTGCTCTGCAGAGACCTAAGTCTCAAAACATCTCAGCTTTTCAGAATGACGCAAGCGCACCAGGTCATGTGACAAGAGCCAACTCAATCAGCTTCAAAAATAAATCTTGTAGAGTTATAGCAAGGGTTTTTTGGTGGTGGAAATTCATTACTTAAATTTCCTTGTTGTAACGGAGATTGCAGCTGATTGATGCTTAACGACAGACACCTCAGGAGCGCAACTGCCCAAGCGCTTTGGAAAGAAGGGCTGTCACGGTGTCTGGTCTGTGTTTCCCTGGGTGTCCACTACTGGTCTCACTTCCCCATAGGCACCTCACCGAAGGCACTACAATTCCCACAAGGCCTTGTCCCTTCATCACAGTAATTGCACACCTGTTAATTGCACTCAGGTGTCTTCACTTTCATAGTCATTATCCTGCCTATTTAAACCAGTCTGTTTCTGTTTGTTTCATGGAGTCCTTATTTTCCGTCACCCAGTTTCCTCGCGTTCCTTGTGTTCTAGGTTCTGTTTGTTTGTTTTTGGACTGATGTTTGGTTATGACCCCTGCTTGTTTTGATTCTGATTTTGGATTACCCAATAAAACTCACACTGCTCTTGGATATCTCGTCTCCTGTGTTCCAGTCGTTACAGAAGGACTCCATCATGTCTAGATCCAGCGTTGAGGGACTTCGTATCCGTTCCCCAGCCAGTATGGAGGAGCGGAGGGCAAGATTCCTCAAATTAACCGCCCTCCATCAAGAGGGGAATGAGGTGGGTGGTTTGGCACGAGTATTCTGGACCCTGGCGGTAGGAATGGGATATAATTATGCGCCCTGAAAGACATTTTCAATGCCAGTCTGGATAACCCTATACCAGAGAGGGAAATGGATAAGCTGGAGGCCTTTGATTTTTGGGGGTTCATTCTATACCTACAACATCGGTCTCAGTGGGATACCCCAGCCACACCTGTCTCTCCCGGTGGGATGGCCGACTCTAGACCGGGGTCTACAGACAGGAGGACCGCCAGCCCAGCACCACAGCACAAGGTGGCCGCAAGCCCAGCGCCACAGCACAAGGTGGCCGCCAGCCCAGCGCCACAGCACAAGTTGGCCGCAGGCCCAGAGTCATGGCACAAGATGGCCACCGGTCCAGCGCCTCTGCACAAGATGACAGCCACAGGTGACCCTCCAGAGTCGAGTCAGGTTCCCGTTGACCCTCCAGAGTCGAGTCAAGTTCCCGTTGACCCTCCAGAGTCGGGTCAGGTTCCCGTTGACCCTCCAGAGTCAGGTCAAGTCACCGTTGACCCTCCAGAGTCAGGTCAAGTCACCGTTTACACTCCAGAGTCAGGTCAAGTCACCATTAACACTCATGAGTTAAGCACTACCACAGTAAGACCTCAGGAGCAAGATCAAGTCACTGACTATCTTCATGAGCAAAGGCAAGTCACCATTGATCTTCAAGAGCAAATGCAAGTCACCAAGGATCTTCATGGACAAAGTCAAGACACCAGTGTTCTTCATGGGCTAAGTCAAGTCACCAGTGTTCTTCATGGGCAAAGTCAAGTCACCAGTGTTCTTCATGGGCAAAGTCAAGTCACGGACTATCTTCATGGGCAAAGTCAAGTCACCAGTGTTCTTCATGGGCAAAGTCAAGTCACCAGTGTTCTTCATGGGCAAAGTCAAGTCACCGACTATCTTCATGGGGCAAAGGCAAGTCACCATTGATCTTCATGAGCAAATGCAAGTCACCATTGATCTTCATGAGCAAAGTCAGGTCACCAATGATCTTCATGAGCAAAGTCAGGTCACCAATGATCTTCATGAGCAAAGTCAAGTCACCAATGATCTTCATGAGCAGAGTCAAGTCACCATTGATCTTCCTGAGTCCAGTCAAAACACCACAGATCTACCAGAGTCTCTCCACGTCTCTGCTGAACTACTAGAGCTTCTCCACGTCTCTGCTGAACTACCAGAGCCTCTCCACATCTCTGCTGAACTAGCAGAGCCTCTTCTCGTCTCTGCGGAACTTCCAGATTCTCGTCACGTCTCAGCCGAACTCTCTGAGCACTCGACTTATCCTGTCGTGGCCACGGAGGCCACCCTTAACCTGTTCATGTTCTCTGTTTCAGACTTGCCTAACCAGACTTGCTCTCCTGTGTCATCGATCCCACTGTGGTGGTCTTCGGCGCCGCCCTGGTGGGCTCCTGTCCCGACCGCACGGCTGTGGTGGTCTTCTGCACCGCCCTGGTGAGCTTATTTCTCGACCACACGGCTGTGGTGGTCTTCTGCGCCGCCCTGGTGGGCTTCAGTCTCGACCGCATGGCTGTGGTGGTCTTCTGCGCCGCCCTGGAGGGCTTCTATCTCGACCGCACGGCAGTGGTTTTCTTCTGCGCCACCCTGGTGGGCTTCTGTCTCGACCGCACGGCTGTGGTGGTCTTCTGCGCCGCCCTGGTGGTCTTCTGTCTCGACCGCACCGATGTGGTGGTCTTCTGTGCCGCCCTGGTGGGCTTCTGTCTCGACCGCACGGCTCCAGTTCCACCTGATCCACCCGGGATACTTGCCCTGTCGGCTCGGCCCCGGGCCCCGAACTTTCTGTTCCGTCCTGGTCTTGTGTTTTGTTTCTTGTTTATTTATTTTTGTATTATTTTTTGGTTTCTCTCTGTTTCCCTCTGTGGACCTGGCCCTACGTCCCTCCCCCTTGTCCTCCGCCGGTCCTCCTCCCTCCTGGTTTCCTTGTTGTTGTTTCGTTTTTGGCGTTTTTACTACAACAATTATTACAACTTTTATTTAAAAGAATAAATCACACTATATGCTATTACTTCCATTTTAATGTAAATAGTAAACCCTTTGTTTGCCAAAAAAAAAATAAAGTTTTTAACTAATTTTATTAAAAAATATATTTATTTGTATTCATGTATTCATACATCATAGGCTTAATTATGAAGCATACAGTGGCCCTGCTTTTAACTCTCTCTTCATATTACCCTTATTATAAATTAGGGATGGGATGGTATGAAAATTTAATATCACGATTATAGTGACTAAAATTATCACGATTATCAATATTATCACGGTTTTGTTGAAACGAGATGAAAGTGTTCAAAAATAGTTGATGCTCACACTGAAAACATTTCAGCAAGTTTTATATTTAATAATCAACAAACAACTAATAAAACAAGCAACTCTATGCACTTAATTTAAAGAAAGATTAAATTCTGTGGCATTTCCTTCCTTACAATGAAAAGTGTAGAAGCATAGAAAAGTCACTGACTTTCGCCATTCCTTCTCGAAAAAAAACTAAAAAACATTGTGCGCTGCGCTTGCATCAGACTGTTGCCGGCTGGACATGATTTAATAGCGAGTTATTAAAACCGCGATAATCAAACACGGTTTTAATGATAATTCATTTTTAAACGATATTACTAACCTTCAGCACATTTTATCACGGTTATCGATAAAACCGGTTATCGTCCCATCCCTATTATAAATGGATGCACTGAAGAAGAAAAGAGTAAGTGCAGTGCAGTGTGGGAGTACTACACTCAACCAACACCAGGAAAGGCAGTTTTTTTTTTTCAAATTCACTACCCTTTCGTTATGTTCGGGATGAAAACATCCACTCAATTAAACTGCTGTAAAAATGTATCAGATAATTTATTTATTTTTTCACTTTTTTTTTTTGCATAAATATATTAATCAACCTCAGTCCTGATCAAAACTACATATAACAGCAAATTATAGTGTTTGTGTGTGTGTGAGATTCTTGATTGTTGGTGGTTTTCCCTGTTGGGAAGAGGTAACATTTGTTATTTTTTACAGTTGATCACTAGGTGGATGTCACAGTGTCTGGGTTGTGTTCCCTGGGTTTCCACTAGGTGTCCTCAGTTCCCACAGTGTTTATCATTTATCACTTCCTGTCTCCTTATTTGGTCACCTTCCTCCTTGTCTAGTTAATTGATTGTTCCCCACCTGTCTCCTGTTTCCCCATTATCCTTTTGTGTATTTATACCTGGTCTGTCTGAGTCTTAGTCACGGAGTCCTTGATTAAATGTAATGTTTATTCATGTCCGTCAGTTTGTGCCCTTGCCTTGTCTTCTTGTTTAGTTTATGTTTTGGATGGATGTTTCCTATTGACCCCTGCCTGGACTGTTTATGCTGTTTGGATTACCCCTTAATAAAAGACTTACTTGCAATTGGTTCTATCTCCGTGCTTCATTGGATCCCGGCCGTGACAGAACGACTCCGTCACACTGAGATCCAGCGGTATGTTTTTTTCCCGTTCCCCAGCCAAGATGGCGGAGCGGAGAGCTAAGTATCTCCGGCTGATCGCCCTCCGCCAAGAGGGCAATGAGGTGGGTGCCCTGGCACAGGTGTTCTGGTCCCTGGCCGAGGGTATGGGATACAACGATGCGGCTCTGAAGGATTATTTCAACAGCGGGCTGGATGATCCAGTTTCTCAGGAGGAGATGGGGCATTTAGAGACACTGGAATTCTGGGAATTCGTGTACTTCTTGCAGCATAGGCTTCTGTGGGATGCCCCAGCCACTCCTGTCTCTTCCGCCAAGATGGCCGCTAACCCAGCGCCAATGCCCAAGTCAGTCACTGATCCAGATTCATGGCCCAAGATGGCCGCCAGCCCAGCGCCACAGCACAAGATGGCCGCCAGCCCAGCGCCACAGCACAAGATGGCCGCCAGCCCAGCGCCACAGCACAAGATGGCCGCCAGCTTAGAGCCACAGCACAAGATGGCCGCCAGCTTAGAGCCACAGCACAAGATGGCCGCCAGCCCAGCACCACAGCACAAGATGGCCGACTCAACGCCTGAGTCTCCAGACAAGGTGCCACCGACTCGCCATCATAGAGGGCGGAGGAGGAGACAGGCGTCTACCGTTCCTCAAAGCCCGGAGAATGTTGCCGAGCGGACCGCTGCTGTCCAGGAGGACATTCCCGAGGCGGTGCCCGAGACTGTTCCGGAGGCCGAGGCGGTGCCCGAGACTGTTCCGGAGGCCGAGGCGGTGCCCGAGACTGTTCCGGAGGCCGAGGCGGTGCCCGAGACTGTTCCGGAGGCCAAGGCGGTGCCCGATGCCGATGCTGTTCCGGAGGCCGAGGCGGTTCCCGATGCCGATGCTGTTCCGGAGGCCGAGGCGGTTCCCGATGCCGATGCTGTTCCGGAGGCCGAGGCGGTTCCCGATGCCGATGCTGTTCCGGAGGCCGAGGCGGTGCCCGATGCCGTTCCGGAGGCCGATGCCGTCCAGGAGGACATTCCCGAGGCGGTGCCCGAGATTGTTCCGGAGGCCGAGGCGGTGCCCGATGCCGTTCCGGAGGCCGAGGCGGTGCCCGATGCCGTTCCGGAGGCCGAGGCGGTGCCCGATGCCGTTCCGGAGGCCGAGGCGGTGCCCGATGCCGAGGCGTCTCAAGTCTCCACATGCAGTCCAGAGTCGAGTCAGGTGCCAGTGAACTCTCCAGAGTCGAGTCAGGTGCCAGTGACCTCTCCAGAGTCAGGGCCAGTCACCGCTGACCTTCCAGAGTCAGGGCCAGTCACCGCTGACCTTCCAGAGTCAGGGCCAGTCACCGCTGACCTTCCAGAGTCAGGGCCAGTCACCGATGACCTTCCAGAGTCAGGGCCAGTCACCGTTGAACTTTCAGAGTCAAGTCAAGTCACTGGGTGGTCTGCTGCTCCACCCTGTTGGACTCCGGCATCGACCACAGGGGCGTGGTGGTCATCTGCTCCACCCTGGAGGACTCTGGCCTTGACCACAAGGGTGTGGTGGTCTTCTGCTCCACCCTGGGGGGCTTCCACTCTGACCACACGGACGTGGTGGTCTTCTGCTCCGCCCTGGGGGGCTTCCGCTCTGACCACACGGAGGTGGTGGTCTTCTGCTCCGCCCTGGGGGGCTTCCGTTCTGACCACATGGACGTGGTGGTCTTCTGCTCCGCCCTGGGGGGCGTTTGCCCTGACCACACGGACGGGGTGGTCTTCTGCTCCGCCCTGGGGGGCTTCCGCTCCGACCACACGGACATGGTGGTCTTCGGCTCCGCCCTGGGGGGCTTCATGTTGTTTTTTCCTTTTGTTTTTGTGTTAATGTCTGTCTCCTCCCTCCTGGTCTTTCTGTGTTGTGTTACATTCTGGTGCCTGTTCCCCATGTTTTTCTTTTCTGGCCCTCCGTCCCTCCCCCTGAGCCTCCACCTGTCCGCCTCCCTCCTGGTCTCTGTTTTGTGTCTGTCTTGGAGCGTCTGGGAGCCGCTCCGTAGAAGGGGGGTACTGTCACAGTGTCTGGGTTGTGTTCCCTGGGTTTCCACTAGGTGTCCTCAGTTCCCACAGTGTTTATCATTTATCACTTCCTGTCTCCTTATTTGGTCACCTTCCTCCTTGTCTAGTTAATTGATTGTTCCCCACCTGTCTCCTGTTTCCCCATTATCCTTTTGTGTATTTATACCTGGTCTGTCTGAGTCTTAGTCACGGAGTCCTTGTTTAAATGTAATGTTTATTCATGTCCGTCAGTTTGTGCCCTTGCCTTGTCTTCTTGTTTAGTTTATGTTTTGGATGGATGTTTCCTATTGACCCCTGCCTGGACTGTTTATGCTGTTTGGATTACCCCTTAATAAAAGACTTACTTGCAATTGGTTCTATCTCCGTGCTTCATTGGATCCCGGCCGTGACAGTGGAACCATTAACCCTTTAGACAGGCCTGTGCAAAAAAAGGCTTAGTTTCTGACTTGTATATGAAGCCATATGGAGTATAACAGCATATTATATTCTGTGTGTGTGTATGTGAGAGAGAGAGAGAGAGAGAGAGTGTGTGTGAGAGAGAGGCCTTTGCGCACTTACCTTGATGTATTTGAGAAAATCAAAATGTGCACCTCAGCTCTCAGAACTACATGGAGTTAACAAAAGTGTATTTATGCACCTGCTGCCTTTTAATGGTGGTGATAAGTATAGACTAAACAAAAGCAAAGTACGTGGATTTAAACACTTGCATGCCATCCTGCTGGTCATTTGATGGTGAGAAGAGCAGCAAGCAACATGAGAAAGGGCTTGACTTGTACCAAAGTTTTAGAAATGATTATGCAGCTTGACCCCTCCAGCGAGCTACAGCTTATTTGAAGCTGGTATTGTATTTTGGTTCATAATCAATTATGTTCATAAATCTGATGCAAAGTAGCTTTTTTTACAGGATTTTAAGGGTTTAAACTGGCTTTACCATCAAGAAAAGACAAGCATTTCACACATAGGCCATCCGTACTTTTCCCCATTAAAAGGCAGCAGGTGCATAAACACACTTCTTTTTTTATTGTTTACTCCATGTAGTTCTGAAAGCTGAGGTGCATATTTGGATTTTTTCAGATACATCAAGGTAAGTGCACAAAGGTCTCTCACACTCTCTCTCTCTCACACACACACACACACTATAATTTTCTGTTATGCTCCATATAACTCCATATACAAGCTAGAAACTAAGCCTTTTTTTGCACAGGCCTATCTAAAAGGGTTAATGATCAAGTGTACAATTGTATTTTTTTCTTTTTTTTAAATAACAAATTTTACCTCTTCCCAAAAGAGAAATCTGCAAACAATCAAGAATGCATGATTATATGGTGTCATGGCTTTTCAATCAAAAAATGTCGCTATAATGGAAGTCAATGGGGCAAAAACAGCCACCAACAACAAATGAGGGAGAGAAAATTTAAACCTAATGCTGCACAAAAACTAACAATGCATCAAAGCCAATCTTGTTACTAATCTTTGACATGCTCAAAACTGTGATAAAAGGTAAAAAAAATATCCGGTCCACAATCACTTTTTTTATTGAAAATATGTCATTTTGTGTTTTTTTCCCCCACATCAGTGACATCATTTATGACAATTAAAGAGTTAAAATCTTGGATTTAAAAAAAAAAACATTTGGTAGTTTTGATCAGGACTGAGGTTGATTAATAGATTTATGCAAAAAAATTAGAAAAAAATATTTATCTGATACATTTTTACAGCAGTTTAATTTAGTGGATGTTTTAATCCACGAACATAACGAAAGGGTAGTGAATTTGCCCACAGTGTATTAAGTTTTTGAAAATTTTCAAAGCATTTTCCCAAAATATGTCAAAATAAGATTTGTCACCAAAAATCATTCCATTAGCTGAAACACAGAGAAAGTTGTGGCCAAAATAAGACTCAACTTTACCCCCTAGTGGACGAAAACTTCCCCGACAACGCATAAGGGTTAATTTTCACATTCATTTTCATTATACACCAGACCAGTGGCAGTTTCTCCATTAGAGCGATTGGGCGACGCACCACCAAAGCAAAGGTTTTTTTTTTTTTTTTTACATTCAACCACTGTGTTACGCTAGCTTTCACTATTCTAGACTGTTTGTGCTTCCTCTAAATAGTCCAATCAGCGTTGAGTCGCGTTTTGTGTAGTACCACCCATTTGGGCGCGATTTCTATCAAACTGAGAATCGCCCCGAGTGCTCTCATAGACTTCCATTCAAAGATAATTTTTTTCGAACTGCATGCACTGCAATGCAATCTCAATGAGTTCCAGGAGGGCTAGCTCTAATGTGCTTTCGTCATTGTGCGTAACCTTAACTTGTGCAACGACTGGTGGGAAAAGTGACATCCAATATTTATTGTATGTATTTATTCACTATTTTGAATTTTACAAACAAGAAAAAAATGAAAAGCTACTTTAATATCTTTATATATATATATATATATATATATCTTTATATATATATATATATATATATATATATATATATATACACACACACACACACACACACACATATTAGGAGCCATTTTGGGGATGGTAAAGGTTTTGTCCACTGGGTGGTGCTGTGGCTATGTTTAATTAGAGCACCTGAGCAACAAGTGTGTGTGTTGGTATTTGGGAAGCACAGTTTTTGAGCACACAGCAGAGAAGCTTACAAAGAGGATTCTAGTTGTATGTGGTCCATAAGGTATGGCTTTGTGTGTACATGTGAACAAGGAGAGAACACAAGAAGTTTGAGCTCATGTTTAATGGAGCTCAAGTAATAAAGAAAGACATTTGTTATGCATCTACATCCGTCTGCATGGACTCTGTACGTGTTTTAAACTTGCTTACCCCTATTATCAACGGCATTGGAAAGCCAGTACACACACACACACACACACACACACACACACACACATATATATATATATATATATATATATATATATATATATATATATATATATATATAACTTTTTTATCAAGTGTACAGCTGTACAGTTTCATTTTATCAATATTGAAAAAATATTTCTGTGTTCTGTATCCCTCTGTGTTGTGTTTTGACTTTTTAGTTTGGTAGATGAATGTTCCTTTAAATCTCCTTTGTGAATGCTTTAAATGTATAAATAGTCCTCACTTTAGATGAGTTCACAAAAATAGATAGCTGGAAACTACTAAATGTTTTATAAAAACCTGACTTTATCATGAATTACAGCAGGAATATCTGTTAATAAAGCAGTTATTAACACACTGACCAACTATTATCATGTGTCTAAATAATTAGATTTATATATTTACACTAAAATAGTTTATTAATCATTTAATTTCACTTTCTTAATGATCTCATGAACCACTGACAACTCCTAAATAACTGGTTTGAAAATAACGTCATTATACTTAAAGTATGAAAATACAATGATTGAACTTTATAGCTCAAGAACAAAACATTTATAGCTGTATTTATGAACTGCTTAATAATGCCTATTAAAGGAGTGCTATTATTATTTTTCACTTTTTCAACTTTAGTTATACTGTAATGTTGCTGTTTCAGCATACAAAAGGTTCTGCAAAGTTACAAAGCTGAAAGTCCAATTCAAAAGGAGATATTTTATTTAACAAAAATCACTTTTTAAAAACTACAACGAACAAATTGTTTGGACAACAACAAATATTTTCCGGGATTTGTGATATCATAAATATTGACAAATGGGATGAGACTTGGTTGATCTGCACTAGAGAAGCCAAAGAGTGTAATATATATGTAGTTGTCCATGAAGGCTGGAAGAGAAAAAAAACTCCTTGTATTCAGGTGTGAATAATTATAAGCCATTTTTTCCTTTACTGATAAAATGACCAAAAAAAAAGAGGTTTAACTCAGATTCTGGTTTCGTCTGGTCGAGGAGAACTGGCGCCTAACTGAGCCTGGTTTCTCCCAAGGTTTTTTTCTCCATTCTGTCACCGATGGAGTTTCGGTTCCTTGCCGTTGTCGCCTCTGGCTTGCTTAGTTGGGGTCACTTCATCTACAGCGATATCGTTGACTTGAATGCAAATAAATGCACAGACACTATTTAACTGAACAGAGATGACATCACTGAATTCAATGATGAACTGCCTTTAACTATCATTTTGCATATTGACACACTGTTTTCCTAATGAATGTTGTTCAGTTGCTTTGACGCAATGTATTTTGTTTAAAGCGCTATATAAATAAAGGTGACTTGACTTGACTTGACATTAAAAAATGTGTTACTGAAGTTATATACAGTCGTGGCCAAAAAGTTTTGAGAATTACATAAATATTAGTTTTCAAAAAGTTTGCTGTTAAACTGCTTTTAGATCTTAGTTTCAGTTGTTTCTGTGATGTACTGAAATATAATTACAAGCACTTCATACGTTTCAAAGGCTTTTATCGACAATTACATGACATTCATGCAAAGAGTCAGTATTTGCAGTGTTGGCCCTTCTTTTTCAGGACCTCTGCAATTCGACTGGGCATGCTCTCAATCAACTTCTGGGCCAAATCCTGACTGATAGCCACCCATTCTTTCATAATCACTTCTTGGAGTTTGTCAGAATTAGTGGGTTTTTGTTTGTCCACCCGCCTCTTGAGGATTGACCACAAGTTCTCAATGGGATTAAGATCTGGGGAGTTTCCAGGCCATGGACCCAAAATTTCAACATTCTGGTCCCCGAGCCACTTAGTTATCACTTTTGCCTTATGGCACGGTGCTCCATCGTGCTGGAAAATGCATTGTTCTTCACCAAACTGTTTTTGGATTGTTGGAAGAAGTTGCTGTTGGAGGGTGTTTTGGTACCATTCTTTATTCATGGCTGTGTTTTTGGGCAGAATTGTGAGTGAGCCCACTCCCTTGGATGAGAAGCAACCCCACACATGAATGGTGTCAGGATGCTTTACTGTTGGCATGACACAGGACTGATGGTAGCGCTCACCTTTTCTTCTCCGGCCAAGCCTTTTTACAGATGCCCCAAACAATCGGAAAGGGGCTTCATCGGAGAATATGACTTTGCCCCAGTCCTCAGCAGTCCATTCACTATACTTTCTGCAGAAGATCAATCTGTCCCTGATGTTTTTTTTGGAGAGAAGTGGCTTCTTTGCTGCCCTTCTTGACACCAGGCCATCTTCCAAAAGTCTTCGCCTTACTGTGCATGCAGATGCGCTCACACCTGCCTGCTATTATTCCTGAGCAAGCTCTGCACTGGTGGCACTCCGATCCCGCAGCTGAATCCTCTTTAGGAGACGATCCTGGTGCTTGCTGGACTTTCTTGGATGCCTTGAAGCCTTCTTGATGCAATCTTGGTAGCCACAATATCCTTGCCTGTGAAGCCATTTTTATGCAACGCAATTATGGCTGCACGCGTTTCTTTGCAGGTCACCATGGTTAACAATGGAAGAACAATGATTTCAAGCATCACCCTCCTTTTAACATGTCAAGTCTGCCATTCTAACCCAATCAGCCTGACATAATGATCTCCAGCCTTGTGCTCGTCAACATTCTCACCTGAGTTAACAAGACGATTACTGAAATGATCTCAGCAGGTCCTTTAATGACAGCAATGAAATGCAGTGGAAAGGTTTTTTTGGGATTTAGTTAATTTTCATGGCAAAGAAGGACTATGCAATTCATCTGATCACTCTTCATAACATTCTGGAGTATATGCAAATTGCTATTATAAAAACTTAAGCAGCAACTTTTTCAATTTCCAATATTTGTGTAATTCTCAAAACTTTTGGCCACGACTGTATATTGTTCTGTGAATGTGATTTCAAAGTCTAGATGATTCGGATTAACCCTTTAACTGCCGTATCCCTTAAAACCTGACTGCCAGAGGGCTATTGTGAATGCATGTGCCCGCTGGTCACAGTCTACCTGATGCCACTGGGGTGGTATTGCACTGATGGCTTGAGCCCGCCATCGCTGCTTGCAGCTATATTATATGTATTGTTTTACAAACCGGATTCGGCTTGGGGTCGGAGCTAGAGGAAGAGGCAACGGAGGACGGTCGATGCAGCGCGTCAAAGACAGGGCACACATTTATTTCTACTCCATGAACTCGGCGGTGTTTTATCATATTCATCGTGCACCCTCCTATGCACAAAACAATCTTTCCGCAAATGTTGCATTTTGCAGAGATTTCGTTCTGTTTAGAAAAGTGAAGCCACGCTTTGGACCGCCGACACACGCTATGCATGTTCGACTCGCTCGGTTATGCCAACACTTCCGGTGGACGCTTCTTCATTGGTGTTCAGCGGTTTCTTCTTATGGTCGGCGGATTTTGAATCGAAACAAGGAATCGAAATGTAAACTTTTGAACGATTCCGGGAAAATCGCAAAGCTAGTCCCGGTTCCAATCAATACTCGATACCCAAGCCTAGTTAAAATACTGTTATATATAAATAAATAAAAGATAGTCTAATCAGTTCAGCTTTGGGAAATAATATTATGTAATTACAATTATCATACAATTAATTTATACAAATAAATATATTTGACAGAGAAAATGAGATGACTTTACTATATTACTATATGAAAATTAACTGAATGACACATCATTCTGCCTAACATCTCCTTTCGTAAGTATATAATATGGATAAGAAACAAAATAAAGGCAAGTGATTAGATGTTTTATTTTTGGATAAACAATTTTATTCACAACATACACTACCAGTCAAACATTTTTTAACAGTAACATTGTTATTAAAGAAGTATCTTCTTCTCATCAAGCCTGCATGTACCGTATTTTCCGGACTATAAGTCGCACTTTTTTTCATAGTTTGGCTGGTCCTGCGACTTATAGTCAGGTGCGACTTATTTATCAAAATTAATTTGACATGAACCAAGAGAAATGAACTAAGAGACATGAACCAAGAGAAAACATTACTGTCTCCAGCCGTGAGAGGGCGCTCTATACTGCTCAGTGCTCCTGTAGTCTACACTGAAGACAGAGCGCCCTCTCGCGGCTGGAGACGGTAATGTTTTCTCTTGGTTCTAAATAAATGCGACTTATAGTCCAGTGCGATTTATGTTTTTTTTCCTCATCATGACGTATTTTTGGACTGATGCGACTTATACTCAGGTGCGACTTATAGTCCGAAAAATACGGTATTTGATCCAAAGTACAGCAAAAACAGTAACATTTTGAAAGAGACTTCTTTATAAAAAAAAAAAAAAAAAAAAAAAAAATCTTAACGTTACCATTCAAAAACTTTTCACTGGTAGCGTAATCTCTCTTAAAATACCTTGCTGGGTTATGATAATCAAAACAGTCCTGAGCTAGATTAAGCTAGATTAAGCTTTGATCTCTGCAAACCAAACTATCACTTCATTCAAATATTTAATAATAGTGTTTAATACCGTAAAGCTGCTTGATTTAAGGTATTACATAAAATACTATAGACGTACTATAGATGAGCTTTACTGAGCTCGTGCAAAAATGCACATCGGTGTAATAGGATGCATTTTTAACTGCTGTGATTTTTATTTGTTCGTTGTTTATTTCGTTATTTAGAGGAAAGCGCGCGTCATATATTTTCATATTCAAACGCCATTCGTTTCAGCTCAGGTGCGTTTCTATGAAGCAGTGCTGAGCGCTAGGGGTGGGCGGATCGATCTAAATATCGATAGTATCGATGCCAACACTGGTATTTGTATCGGATCGATACAATTGTAATTGAATCAATATTTTAATTTAAATATCTCTCATCTACGTTCTTTATACTTTGCTCGTGTCTTCTACCTCTACAATCCTGAACAAACGCTGCTTTCACATCCTGGCCCACTTTGCTACTCCTCCCCCTCCTGCTGCTCTGCTGTGATTCGTTGTTGTGTCGTCACATGACTCACTGACACAACGCCCCGAGGAGCAGCGAACAGAGTGAGCGAAGCTGATAGCACATTCAGAAGGGGGCACAGGGAATGTAATTGCACAGGTATATTTGTTCTTTGTTTGTTCTTCAGTAATTATTGTGTGCACTTTATTTCATTTGCTTTTAAAACCAGAGAAAAGGGAGAGGTTTTTTTTATTCTTTATTTTTAATTTTTTTTTTATTTTAAAAGGCTGTAAAGAATTCATTCTACAGTGCCTAATAACTAATAATTTTGTGGACTTCAATACATTAATAAAAAATTTTGCCTAAATAATTGATCATTCATTCACCTCAGAAATAATGACATAGACCTACTGCACTCCCCTACACAAAAGTTGTTGTTGTTTTTTTCAGTAAAAAGTATCGTATTGGTTTTGGTAATAATGACGCTATATGTATTTGGTATCGGATCGATACCAAATTTTGCAGTATCGCCTACCACTACTGAGCGCTGTATCTCTTCTTCTCTTGATTTGCATCAAGGAGGGCTGAATTTCAGTCTTGCGCTACAGCGCCACACTGGTCAAACCGCATTATTGCAGGCTCTAAATTAGGTCAAATTAAATCAAACAACTACTCAACAAAAATATTTGTCGAAATTTTTTTATTGTCGACTAATCGTTTCAGCCCTAGTAGTAAAAAACAACGGTCAGTTCTTATTAGGGACATCCCATACTATGCTGCCAACAACATTACAATGAGTCAAGCAATATCAAATGTCAGTATTCTCTTCTACCATCTTCTGAATTGCTGAAAATTGTGAATTTAGTTTTGTTGGGTTTAGTATAATGCCACCTTTATATTGAAAAACATCTATAGAGGATACATTACATATGTATTACCTTATTAAAATTGAAAGGAAAGACCATTTTAGAGGTTTCACACACAGGCCTCTGTTCGGGCTAATAGAGGGTTGTTTATGATCAAAGTTATACAACTCCAATTTAAGTTACTTTTGGGTGCAATAACTTTTACATTGAATGTAAAGTCTGTTTTAGCAAAAAAAAAACAAGTACTGAGTAGGAGTTACATGACATAGGCTAAATTGTTTACATCTCTAAATTGTTTACATCACCCCAAACAATGATAAAACTTACAATATTCTCACAAAATCATGTATTCCATAAGTATGTAATCATGTCAATGCAATTTAGACAAGTCCAATGGATTCATAACCCAGAAAACATAAGGTTAGACACCAAGATTACTTGACTAAGTCAAATAATGAAGGAGTTAGGATATTTTAAGGGCTCCCTGCCCATCTTGGACACCATCTTGAAAATTACACCTTTCTAGTGGTCAAACTTTGGTAAACTTTTAGTATGTTATTAAGGACATCTAATGCTACAAAAAACAGCTGAGAAACCTTTTGTTAGAATTTTTCTAGCTGGGGTGTGTTTTTTAGGGTTAAGTGTTTTTTTTCATATATGCAGCCGTCTATAATAGACATGTCAAGCTTTCTATGGATATATCTCTCATGTCTCTTCGTTGAGTATTCACTGAGTTACAGTTCATTTTAATGGTTCGTGTCTAAATGAAGATCAGCGCAGACAAAGGCTGCAGACACCTTGTTTGTTATCTTTACTTTATAAATGCACAAAATTTTGAAAAGTTTTTAGAAAGCTTGACATGTCTACTTTTAAACTAAACAAGTGCTGCCGAAAACAAATATTCTGTGATCAAGTAATCTAGATGAAAACAACGCAATGTCCCTTTTTCACGTCTCCCTTCATTATCTTCTAATGCGACCACACCCCCGCGCTGAATGTGCTATTCAGATTCTAATGTTTTATTGAAGCGCGCGGCTTGAATACGCCCATACAACAGAAGACAACGCAGGGAGAATGTTCTTCCAAGTTTTTTTTTATTTCTACTGTTTGCTTCGCGATGAGAGGAATAAGACATAATTCACCCCAAAAAGATGTGATGTGGTTATTTTCATATAGATTACTTGATCACATATATATTGGCAGCACTTGTTTAGTTTAACATGTCAAGCTTTCTATAGATATATCTCTTATGTCTCTTCGTTGAGTATTCACTAAGTTACAGTTCATTTTGACGCGTGTCTAAATGAAGATCACCACAGACAAAGGCTGCAGACAGCACACCTTGTTTGTTATCTTTGTTTTATAAATGCTAAAAGTTTTGTTGTTATTATGTCTTTATGCAAAAAAAGTAGACCCTTTACAGATTTGATTGATGTATTGCTCTTATGTGTACGATCAAAACTGAAAGTGTAATTTAAGTTCTTTTCGGGGTTATCAGGAGAAAATTACTCATAACGCGTATATGTGTTAATCGACTCCAGAGGGTTAAACTGATGTTTCTATAAGCCTCAAAACTGGAGAAACACTATCCAGTCTTTAATATTTGGATGTATGTAACTTCAAACTGCCACAGTACACATACTTCTGATTAGCTGTGCTGATAGAATATGAGGTACTTTGTAAGAAAAGGCCATAATTTTTTTCCACTTATTTTAAAAAACATTTCTATAGGTTCCAAAAATGAGGTAATATTAAAACGTCTTTGAGTGTTTTGTTCTATATGAATGTATGCTACTTCAAACTGCCACAGTACACAGACTTTACATTAGGTGTGCTGAAAATGAGGAGGAACTTTGAAATAAATAGCCTTTTCTTTCAACTTATTTGAAATAGTTCTAAAATGGGGTGTTTATATCCCTCTAAATCACCATATGGACCCATATCTAAAAATGCTGCAGTAAAATGGTTTCATATGAGGTGTGCATTTAATATGGAATGTCCCTTACAGGAATTAACCATTGTTTTTTTTGTTTTCTAATTATTAGAAATAGGGTCTTTATAGCCCTCTAAATCGCCATATGGACCCATATCTCAAAAACGCTGCAGTAAAATGGCATGATGTGAGGTGTGCATATAGTATGGGATGTACCTTATAAGAACTGACTATTGTTTTTTTTCTGCTTATTAGAAATGGGGTCTCTATAGCCCTCTAAAGCACAAAATAGTCCCATATCTCAAAAACGCTGCAGTGAAATGGTTTCATATGGGGTCTGCATATAGATGGAAAGTCCCATATAAGAACTGACCATTTTTTCTAATTATTAAAATTTTTATCTTTATCGCCTCTGAAGTGTAATAATTCATAATTCCCTCTAAAATCGAATAATTTCACATTTCAATTTTTCCTAAGAATTCTGCTATGATTTGAAAGGTCGAAAAATATAGTAACACACAACCGTTAAAACACCAATGAATAACACGTTATAGCAGAAGTACAAAAAAAAAATCGAGAAATGAGCGTCTAAATGAAAAGTGCTCTAAAAGCGCGTTCTCTCTCTCTCTCTCTCTCTCTCTCTGTGTGTGTGTGTGTGTGTTCCTGCCAGTACCGCAATCATGGTAATACGCACGCATACGAATTTCAATCGCGGCTGGTTTGACCGTGTTTTTCTGAAGTGCGGCTGGCTTGACCGGCGAAATCGAACGCACTGAATAGTGGAATATCATATGTATCGAAGCATTAGTCTAGGCTGTCTTCAAAAACCGACCAGCTTAAAGTCTATGTATACAGGATCTGAAACGATCATTGGAATCAGATGTGCCTTTGCTGCCTATATAGAGGCATCATTTTTAGGCTTTCGGACGCAGCCATTGACTGCATGTATAACTACATATTCTAAATAGCCCATGCCAAACCTTCTCAATGTAAATCGTCAGTGTCTTCCGTCATCTCTTCTTGTCAGGGTTTCCACAATAACTGGGTGCTGTATTCCGGTGAACATTAGCTCCGTCCGTAATCCATCACTAGATAACACTGACTGTTCAGTTCACTAAGTGACCTAAATAGAGGAGGGGAAGAAAAATGATGAGCGATTTTCGACTTCAGCGTAATTACAGTGGGCCAGAGAGCGGCTCCGGCTTCTTCTTCGTGTTCTTCTGTGAATTAACTGGGGGGTTGCAATCCAACTGTTACATACTGCCATCTACTGCTGTAGATTCTGTACTGTACTCTGACGAAGATGGATACAGGATAATTTACTATACCGTATCCTATATTTAAAATAACATTTGGTTTCTACAGTTTCAATTTTGTGGAATATATTGGGGAAAGATGCCCCCCTTAAAAAAACATGTGCATTTAAAATTGTATTATTTTTACTAAAGATATTCCAAAATAGCAACACTAATGCAAACTCAATGATTTTAAAGCCTATAGGGTTTAATGAAAAGCAAAGATCAATTTATTCATCTAATTCATGGAAATACTTAATAACCCCATTAAATACAATATGTACAAAAGGTTAAAAATTAGCCTTTTGAGGTTCCTTGTAGATTGCAAGGAGAGACAACCTTAAAGGTTCATTTTTTTTTACGTTTTGAAAAGGTTCTGATTGAGTAAGTGAATCTTTACTTAAAGGTGCATTAATGACCCTCATGGATTCCTTTTTTTAACCTTTTTCTAGATGGCAATAACATTATTATTATGATTATGCAAACTTATTATTATACATTACTATCTTAATCTAATTTCACTATATAGATGGACCCAGGTGATAAAGCAGCACTCATAAATATATAAAAAATTTACTGTGTGTGTGTGTGTGTGTGTGTGTGTATGTGTGTGTACATATATATATATATATATATATATATATATATATATATATATATATATATATATATATATATATATATATATATATATATACAGTCATGGCCAAAAGTTTTAAGAATTACATAAATATTGGAAATTGGAAAAGTTGCTGCTTAAGTTTTTATAATAGCAATTTGCATATACTCCAGAATGTTATGAAGAGTGATCAGATGAATTGCATAGTCCTTCTTTGCCATGAAAATTAACTTAATCCCAAAAAAACCTTTCCACTGCATTTCATTGCTGTCATTAAAGGACCTGCTGAGATCATTTCAGTAATCGTCTTGTTAACTCAGGTGAGAATGTTGACGAGCACAAGGCTGGAGATCATTATGTCAGGCTGATTGGGTTAGAATGGCAGACTTGACATGTTAAAAGGAGGGTGATACTTGAAATCATTGTTCTTCCATTGTTAACCATGGTGACTTGCAAAGAAACGCGTGCAGCCATCATTGCGTTGCATAAAAATGGCTTCACAGGCAAGGATATTGTGGCTACTAAGATTGCACCTAAATCAACAATTTATAGGATCATCAAGAACGTCAAGGAAAGAGGTTCAATTCTTGTAAAGAAGGCTTCAGGGCGTCCAAGAAAGTCCAGCAAGCGCCAGGATCGTCTCCTAAAGAGGATTCAGCTGCGGGATCGGAGTGCCACCAGTGCAGAGCTTGCTCAGGAATCGCAGCAGGCAGGTGTGAGCGCATCTGCACGCACAGTGAGGCGAAGACTTTTGGAAGATGGCCTGGTGTCAAGAAGGGCAGCAAAGAAGCCACTTCTCTCCAAAAAAAACACGATGGTGCACCGTGCCATAAGGCAAAAGTGATAACTAAGTGGCTCGGGACCAGAATGTTGAAATTTTGGGTCCATGGCCTGGAAACTCCCCAGATCTTAATCCCATTGAGAACTTGTGGTCAATCCTCAAGAGGCGGGTGGACAAACAAAAACACACTAATTCTGACAAACTCCAAGAAGTGATTATGAAAGAATGGGTTGCTATCAGTCGGTCCTGAAAAAGAAGGGCCAACACTGTAAATACTGACTCTTTGCATAAATGTCATGTAATTGTCTATAAAAGCCTTTGAAACGTATGAAGTGCTTGTAATTATATTTCAGTACATCACAGAAACAACTGAAACAAAGATCTAAAAGCAGTTTAGCAGCAAACTTTTTGAAAACTAATATTTATGTAATTCTCAAAACTTTTGGCCACGAGTGTATATATATATATATATATATATATATATATATATATATATATATATATATGTGTGTGTGTGTGTTGGGGGTGGGGGGGTGGGGGGGTTCTCCTCTGACCAGACGGAACCAGCAGTTCAATTCCAGGCTGCAGCAAAATCAGACTGTGCAGAAGAATCATCTGTTTCTCGTGGTCTTGTCCTGGTGGTCCTCTGAGACAAGGTCTTTACAGGGGATCTGTATCTTGGGCTCTAGTTGTCCTGGTCTCCGCTGTCTTTCAGGGATGTAGAGGTCCTTTCTAGGTGCTGATCCACCATCTGGTCTGGATACGTACTGGATCTGGCTGACTGCAGTGACCCTCTGATCTGGATACAGACTGGATCTGGTGGCTACGATAACCTCGGAATAAGAGAAAAACAGACTAATATTAGCGTAGATGCCATTCTTCTAATGATGTAGCAAGTACATCGGGTGGTATGGGAAGTGTTCCCGGTTCCGGTTTACCTAATTAATGCAGCCTAAAAATGCTTTAACGGATTTGGATATTAAAAGCATATTAGTATGTTATGTGTAAGCCAGGTTAAAGAGATGGGTCTTTATTCTAGATTTAAACTGCAAGAGTGTGTCTGCCTCCCGAACAATGTTAGGTAGGTTATTCCAGAGTTTAGGCGCCAAATAGGAAAAGGATCTGCCACCCGCAGTTGATTTTGATATTCTAGGTATTATCAAATTGCCTGAGTTTTGAGAACGTAGCGGACGTACAGGATTATAATGTAAAAGGAGCTAATTCAAATACTGAGGTGCTAAACCATTCAGGGCTTTATAAGTAATAAGCAATATTTTAAAATCTATACGATGTTTGATAGGGAGCCAGTGCAGTGTTGACAGGACCGGGCTAATATGGTCATACTTCCTGGTTCTAGTAAGAACTCTTGCTGTTGCATTTTAGACTAGCTGTAGTTTGTTTACTAAGCGTGCAGAACAACCACCCAATAAAGCATTACAATAATTTAACCTTGAGGTCATAAATGCATGGATTAACATTCCTGTATTTGACATTGAGAGCATATATCATAATTTAGATATATTTTGAGATGTAAAAATGCAGTTTTACAAATGCTAGAAACGTGGCTTTCTAAGGAAAGATTGTGATCAAATAGCACACCTAGGTTCCTAACTGATTAAAGCTAATTTTTTTTTTAAGCTCTACTTTTACTTTTTTATGTTCTATAAAATAGACAGCAACGATATAAAAGTAATAGGAGTTATAATGTTAATAATATTTGAGTAAGAATGTTTAGACAAAATTTTACTAGGTTCTGTTCGCGAATAACTTTATAGTGTGCTTAATAATAATGTATCTTTAGCTGCTGTTTGTGAACATCTGCTCTGGTGTAAATGTGTTAAAAAAAATGTATACTCTGTCATTGGCATTGATCATCATCTGAGGGCTAAATGTATCAAGTAAGCTTAGGACTGTGGCTGCATCACTGGCATAATTACACAAGAAAGTCACACGTGTCGTTCAGTTTTGAGTTTACTGGAAAATCATACTAAGTGCACAGTACAGTAATTGTACTTTTATTATGCCTAGACTATATGGTAATATTATTTGTGGTTAGTGTTAAAATGTAGTTTCTTTGTTATTGGCACTGTATGGGAAAAAATGCTAACAATTGTTTTTAAAATTATTTTAGGACTGAATACACCACTCTTGCCTTCACCTGCATCTCTCACAGGAAGGAGACACTCATTCAGTTTTCAGCTCTATTGAGAATCTTAGAGTAAGTGTGCATTCACTATTTTATAGTGATTTGTTTGATCTATGGTAAACTATGTTTGCTATGTGGTAATTGTGCTCATTGTTTCAATAAATTAGTGCTATTATCAGTGAACATCATAATAATGTTAATAATGTAATCTAAATTTCTTATGGCACGATTATGTTTTCATAGCCTATATAAGGAACAACAGGGGCATAAAACTGCTTGGGGCGTATATATACAGTCTATGATATCTACCGGCTCCAGGTCTGCAGCTTCCCCCTACTCAGCAATGACCCAAAGTAGCTCTTCTGATTGGCTGAAACTCTCTAATCTCTAAACAGTCCCGCCCACTAACTCTACAGTAAGGTTGAGGGTATATATAGCACTTTAAATACCATCACTCCTCTTGAGCTAGTTAATATCCAGCCTTCAAACTCCCAACTACTTCCTTTTCAAAATTTGAAATGGTCGGAGATGATTTTATTATAAGTACAGTATAGTCCATGAACTCTACAACCAGTATTTTAGATCCGGTTCCCTGCTCGGTCATTATGAACTGCCTTGCATCAATCTGCCCTTTTATGACTTCAATTGTGAACTTGTCATTGACTTCTGGAATTGTTCCTCCAGAACTAAAAATAGCTGCCATTACACCAGTCCCTAAGAAGACTGGTTGTGATGTATCTGATTTATCAAATTACAGGTCAATTTCTAACCTCCCATTCTTGGCTAAAGTTCTTGAGCGTGTTGTAGCTGTTCAGTTAAATAATCACCTAGCTCTGAACAGTCTCTTTGAACCTTTTCAATCTGGGTTCAGAAGAGGGCATAGTACTGAAACCGCTTTAATTAGGGTCGCAAATGATCTTCTTATCGCGGCGGATTCCGATTTGCAGTATTTTGGTCTTGTTAGACCTCAGTGCTGCTTTTGACACTATATGTCACTCTCTTCTGCTCGACAGGCTGGAAAATTGGTTGGGTCTTTCTGGAGCTGTCCTCAATTGGTTTCGGTCTTATTTAATGAATCGTGCCCAGTTTGTTGGCTTGGGTAACTACAAATCAGATACCGTGCCTGTTCGACAGGGAGTTCCTCAGGGTTCAGTATTGGTTCCAATATTATTTAACATTTATATACTTCCACTTGGGCAGATCATTAGGAAAGATGGTCTTGGGTATCACTGCTATGCGGATGATACGCAGATTTACATCACCACTAGTCCTGATGTCCATTGCTCATTAATAGCTTTGCATGGTTGTTTAGCAGAGATAAGTATCTGGATGCACAACAACTTCCTGAAGCTGAATGGCTCCAAAACTGAACTGATGCAGATTGGTACAGTGGCGGCTACTCGTAAGGCAGAGCAGATCAGTTTGATTGTTGATTCCTATGGCGAGTGGATAGTGCCACGGATAACTAACCGAAGTCGACAGTCGTGTACTTTTACATGACAGAAGGGGTACGCCGCACCACAGACGCGTGACACCAACGTGTGACTCCAACGTCGCACCACAGCACGTCTCATCACAGACGCGTGACACCAACGTGTGACTCCAACGTTGTATCACAATAAATTAATATCTATTTTCCTCCTAGCTTTTCTTATCTTTCCTTTGTTATCTTTCTAATCAATAATTCTTTTCTTGTGTTCTGATGACATTGAAAATATCATTGATACAAATTTTGTATTGTATACAAAGTTGTGTATCTCATTAATGTCATCTCTGAATGGTTTACGGGCATAGTATTTTTTTAAAATAATTCACTCACTTTCTATACTGGATATGAGTACTATGCAAATTATACACCATCAAAGTCACAACTTTTTTGCCAAATTATTAACAACAACTTTAACGTTGAACAGATAAATTCATTATCTATAAACATAATATTCTGGAATGTGTCATTCTGAGATTTTACTTTTGAAGGTGGTAATAATTTTAATTAACACAGTTGACCATAATGGGCGAATACACAATATGAAACTATTCACGATATTGTTTACAGGAGAAGGTGACAAGAAAGTATTTTAATAGCCTATTATTTTCAAGAAATCAACAATGAAAAAATATAAGACAGGGAGATAGTCTTTTAGTCACAAAATGCAAAACAATGTAGGTTCATGTTCAAATGTTCAAAATAGGGCTGTCAGTGTTGACTATTTTATTTATATATTTTTGGTCAGATAGATCTGAAGTGAACAATAGCCCTTAGTATGACTTAAATACATATTACAAATGAGGCAATACAATTGGTTCAAATAAAGTATTAAAAGTAGTTAATTATATTGTTTTATTTAACAACACTTAAAATACATGAAGAAATATATAAACAATGAACTTATGTATATTATAACAAATGCCAACAGAGGGCGCAAGAGGCCTGACGATAATTGTTACACTTTACATCAAGAGCAAACCATTGTTAGTGTTTGATTGCACTTAATCTGTAATGTTTTGCTATAGCCATCAGTTTCATTTTGAAACCTCAAACATCTATTTGCATTCTTAGAAAAATATTGGTTAATTTTTTTGTTGTTAGCGTGTGTTTTTAAGTTGCTAAATAAGTTCAACAGCACAGGTTTCGTTCATCTTCCCAAATGCACGTTATTGTGAGAAAAGTACCAAAGCATAGAATAAAAAAATACAAGGAATGTCCATTTTTGCCACAAACTCAACTCTGTTGAACAGAATAGTGCCAATGGGTTAAATGTATAAGGATCTATGTTGTCCCACAACCGTATTTCTTTTTCGTTCTTCTTTTGGAAAATAAAAAATAAAAGACTTAATATGATTTTTGGGATTTCCTCAGATAAACACAATGGCTCATTTCAGAGAAATGTTATAAACTGTCTGGTTTTACCTGCGCAAGTGATTCCTTACAGGCATTTTTATTCACATTGGCACCTAATGAATTGTATATATGATACAATAATTTATATACTGTAAAAATGTTTATCATTTATTCATTCACAAAAATTTATTATGTTTAATTTTAAATCAATAGTTATGTATTTAGTTATACTCATTTAAACTATATTTTATTGTGGGCTCAAAAGTTTACTATGAACACTTGGAAAAAAAACTCAAAATAGACAATGTCGTCAAACATTATTTATTATTTCAACATGAAAAAATTATACCCTCAACCTTACTGTAGAGTTAGTGGGCGGGACTGTTTAGAGATTAGAGAGTTTCAGCCAATCAGAAGAGCTACTTTGGGTCATTGCTGAGTAGGGGGAAGCTGCAGACCTGGAGCCGGTAGATATCATAGACTGTATATATACGCCCCAAGCAGTTTTATGCCCCTGTTGTTCCTTATATAGGCTATGAAAACATAATCGTGCCATAAGAAATTTAGATTACATTATTAACATTATTATGATGTTCACTGATAATAGCACTAATTTATTGAAACAATGAGCACAATTACCACATAGCAATATATATATATATATATATAGGGAGGTTTATTAACAAACAACAAAACAAAAAAAAAAGATATTCTCCTTTGATCAGGCCTACAATGTTCGCATTTTATGTTTCCCCATTTTTCCAAGCTACAATGTATGCTCAAATCTAAGTCTAGAAATAATTGAATCTTCCTTTCTATTTATCATTGTTTACCAGCATTTCTTTGGATGTTACTAAGCCATCTTCCTGTTTTTTTCTTCCTCCCATTGTTTCTGCCATCTACGTTTCACATTGTTTTATTAACTTCATCTTAGTCTTACTAATTTACTTTAATATATATATATTTGGCTTCCTTGGCACATTTACCTGGCAATCCTATATATACGTTTACTAACTCATGAGTTTGCATTAAAGAAAATGAAAATGTTTGTTATAAATAAATAAAAAACAGTAAATTATTATATAATACTTTTACCACATAAAATTCTAGAATGGTGAGCCAAACAGAACCTGAAGTAGATATTTGACTCCAAATGTTATTAATAGTTGAATTAGGTGTTAAAGCAGTTAATCTCTGTGTTAAGGGTTGCTTGAAAATTACAGGTGTGTTGGAACTTAAGTCCAGGACAGATGGAGACCCCTATACAAATCTCGTGATCTTTTTGGGTACTTATACACACTGCAGTAGAGCAGGGGTTCCCAACCATGTTACCATTTCATGTTTTACAGTCTGCACATTTTGTATCTCTCCTTATCTGACACACACCCTTCAGGTCTTGCAGTCTAATGAGCTGATGAGTGGAGTCAGGTGTGTTTATGAGGAAGACAAATGTGCAGTGCTGGTGGGGACTATCCTGGATGTTATAAACATTCCCTTTTGTAAAGAAGTTATTTAGAAAATTATCACAAATCAAAAATTAAGAAGAAATGGCAGGTCAAGAAGGACATGCATAATAGTGAAAGAAAATATTAGTGTACAGAAATCTATTAATGCGCAGGTGTGTTTAGAAGGAACAGAAGGGAGGAATTCATTGTATCCAAGTGATGGATTTGACTTTATTGTTATTTTCAAGCCTACTTGCTACAACTTATTGCTATTTATTAAAATCACTGCTTGTTAAATAAAACATAACGAAATAAAAAATAAATAAATAAATAGAAATAAACTTTAAAAAAATACAAAAATATAGACGAATGCAGGTAAGTTAACACATCTCATTGCTTTAGCAGCTAACAACAACAGTCAATTAAAATACATAAATTATGTCAACCCAATATTAACATTTAACATTACTTGATATTTAAAAAAATATATATTTCTGCTCTGATTCCCGACCTGCAGCTGAAATATGATGTAAATATTTTTCCACCATCAAATATTAGCGATTCATACATTTCACTCATTTATATATAAATCAATTATATAAAACTTTACTGTCACAATAGTGAATTAGATCAATGCATTTATTTCCATTTAAAGGGATTGAAACCAAATTAATAACAGTCGACTTAAATG
The DNA here is from genome assembly GCF_963082965.1 of Carassius carassius. Lineage (NCBI taxonomy): Eukaryota > Metazoa > Chordata > Actinopteri > Cypriniformes > Cyprinidae > Carassius > Carassius carassius. Next base: position 19,441,788 of record NC_081760.1, on the reverse strand, counting down.
ATTCCTTATGGTGCCCTCTAGTTGGCAACGTTAATATAACAGCCTTCATCTTTTCTAATGGTTTGAGCAGGGGTTATATTACCAATAATTCAATTATAATAGATGTATGAATTTCTGATGCTCTGTAGGAGAAAAGCTAATTCTAAACCAGGGGTTCTCAACTGATTAGGGTTGGAGGTAAACTCTGAAGGAAAGTGGACCTTGAGGACCAGAGATGACAACCCCTACTGAGCATCAGAAATGCATCCATCTATTATAATTGCCCTTCTTTTTTGTCATAATTTACCATGTTTTTCCTTTGTTGTAAAAAAAAAAAAAAAAAAACTATATTTTGACAATAAATTGATAAAACATAAGAAACTAAGCATGTTTTCTCAGAATACCTTTTTCTCCACGTCATGTTTAAGAAAATGTTGAATGACTTAAAGAGAATTAAGGCGAGATCACTAAAACCAGGCAAACAACAACAACAAATGTTCATGGGCTCTAAGGGCTAGTAAAAAAGAATGCCTTTGATGTTCAAAATATGTTAATTTTTTTACACACTAATTTAACAGCCAATGTATTTAGGCTACACAACCGGTTTTTGTAGATAAGATTTTTAAATGTTTTTAAAATAAGTCTCTTCTGCTCACCAAGGCTTCATTTATTTGATTCAAAATACAGCAAAAACAGTGATATTGTAAAATATTTTTACAATTTAAACTTTCACAATTTATAATTTATATAATTTTATACAGACGCTGAGTTTCGGTTAAGTTATTTGTACAAATCTATTTGTACAAATTGCTGCACATTCAATTAATTCTGAATTTTGCACACATAAGCTCAAACTAAGGCATTTATTTGTGCATAAAGCATCTGCAACATTTCTCAAGTTCACGGATAATTGTGCCTGCATTTATAAATCATTATGATACTAAAATCATAATAAAGTAGGATATAGCCTACTATATGTACAAAAAATCAGATGTTTAATTACATGTTAAGAATTCCTCCCATAGAAAACCATAATAAGAACGTCTCAAAATAACGAGATATTATGTTGAAATAAGGACTTAATTAAAACATGTTAAAAAACGTTTACACAATAACGTAACAGCCAATATATAGGCTACATCGTTTTTTAAAGTCTCTTCTGCTCACCAAGGCTTCATTTATTTGATTCAAAATACAGCAAAAACAGTAATATTGTGAAATATTTATTCAATTTAAACTGTTTCACAATTTATAATTTATACAATTTAAACTTTTCTATTTTAATATATTTTAAAATGCAATTTATTTCTGTGCTGGCAAATTTCAGATAGTTGCTGTTGTTTTGAACTTTCTATTAATCAAATAATCATAAAAACAAAATTGTACACAATTGTTTTTAACATTGATAATAATAATAAATGTTTTTTTAGCATAAAATCATCATATTAGAAATTATTCCTGAAGGATCATGTGACATTAAAGACTAGAGTAATGATGCTGAAAATTCAGCTTTGATCGCATAAATTACATTTTAAAATATATTCAAATAGAAAACAATTATTTTAAGTTGTATAAATAGCCTATTTCACAATATTAGGCTACTATCAAGCATTGAATAAACTTCGTTATTAAGCACCAGAGGCCCTTTTTGAGAAATGAGTTTACTAATTACTGTAGGCTAAAAGCAAAAGCCTATAACAAGTACATCTACTAATGCAAACTTTGAAATGTTTAAAGGCGAAATACATGGGGACGACGTGTGTATCAGGCGTCTTATTAGGCGATGTACAGAGGGACGACGTGTGTATCAGGGGTCTTATTAGGCGACGTGCCTGGTTCAGATGTATTGATTTTAATACATTTGTCACATACGCCGTCGCCACGTCGCTGTATGTTATACGTTACTACTGTGACGTTGCCGTGACGTCACACGGGCTGACAGCGACGGAAGGGTAGACTGCTCCTTCGCCTTCTTCAGGGTAGACTTAGAAAAGTCATTATCTACCCGCCATAGATTCCTGTACAGTAATCCCCACTTCACAGGTGCGAAATCTTGGTGTCATTTTTGATCCACAATTATCGTTTGAAGCACACATAAAACACATCTCTAAAACTACATTTTTCCACCTGAGAAACATAGCTCGACTTAGACCTTTTCTCTCTTTTGCAGACACAGAAAGGCTTATACATGCATTCATAACAAATAAAATTAGATTATTGTAATGCCTTGTTCTCTGGCCTTCCAGCTTAATCGTTGAGCTAGCTTCAGTATATACAAAATTCTGCCGCTCGTGTGCTCACTTGTACTTCTCCTCGTGAACACATTACACCGGTTCTTTCACAATTACACTGGCTTCCCGTAAATGCGAGAATTGATTTTAAAATTCTTATTTTAACATACAAGGCACTTCATGGGACTGCACCTGAGTATCTTTGTGATCTCATCAGTCCTTATATTTCATCACGCTCTCTTCGCTCTACTAACTTTCTTTCACTTCACCAGCTATCATGTAAGCTAAAGACCATGGGGGAAAGAGCATTTTCATACAAGGCCCCTAAGCTATGGAATGTGCTTCCTCTGCCCATCAGAAATGCACCAACGTTGGGTTATTTTAAAAAGTTGATTAAGACACATTTATTTAAGACGGTCTTTCTCTAATGAATTGTTGTATTGCTTTTGGTGTTTTTTTTATTTTTTATTTATTACTTTATTACTGTAGCGCTTTGGGTTTAAGAAAAGCGCATTACAAATAAAATGTATTGTATTATTATTACAGATGCACAACTCACTTTTGAGCCAAATATCTCGGTGCAAAATGGAGAGCACTTGAAACTTGTACTTGTCAGTTGTAAGCGAAAAACAGTGTTTGAGATTCGTCGCAGCAGATTCAAGCAGCTGTAGTTATGTACTTGTGTTTGTGTTAGAAAAATATACAAGACATTTCTGAGAAAATATTCTACAAGTGTGCAACTCTCATTGGATGAATTCACGTTCTGATTTGCGGATGTGCAAAATTTCTCCACGACTTCATATTTCTTGATGCGTGTGTGTAAATGCTGGGTTGGGGGTTCGTGTCTGCCAAATGCATAAATTTAAATTTAAATGCGTTTTGCACCATATTCACTGCAGCAATTGTATCAAAAATGTGAGCGTACGAGTTTCTTAATTTGTGATTTGTAGAATAGGATTTTTGCAGCTGCAATGAATAATTTGAGAAGGTGTAACTGTTGTGTTGTGTTTGTGGGAGGGATAAAAATGTCTACAAGCTTGCAACTCTTAAAAAATGTATCTCCGTAACTTCAAATTTTCTGATACACGTGTGGCTTTTCTCTACAACTACAAATCGCACTGTCACAGGTGTTGTTTTGATTTAAAAATACCTTCATAGACATGTCAATCAGTTAATCAACTCAAAACACCTGCAAAGCTTTCCTGAGACTTTAAAATGGTCCCTCAGTTTGGTTTACTATGCTACACAATCATGGGGAAGACTGATGATCTGACAGTTGTCCAGAAGACAATCACTGACACCCTTCACAAGGAGGATAAGCCACAACCATTCATTGCCAAAGATGCTGGCTGTTCACAGAAGTGCTGTATCCAAGCATGTTAACAGAAAGTTGAGAGGAAGGAAAATGTGGAAGAAAAATATGCACAACCAACAGAGAGAACTGGGCGCAGCCTTATGAGAATTGACAAGCAAAGTCAATTCAAGAATTTGAGTGAACTTCACAGGGAATGGACAGAGGCTGGGGTCAAGGCATCAAGAGCCAGCACACACAGACATGTCAAGGTATTTGATGAAGCACAGACAACGTCAGAGGTGTCTTACCTGGGCTAAGGAGAAGAACAGGACTGTTACCCAGTGGTCCAAAGTCCTCTTTTCAGATGAGAGCAAGTTTTGTATATCATTTGGAAACCAAAGTCCTAGAGTCTGGAGGAAGGGTGGAGAAGCTCATAGACCAAGTTGCTTGAAGTCCAGTGTTAGATTTCCACAGTCTGTGATGATTTGGTGTGCAATGTCATCTGCAGATGTTGGTCCATTGTGTTTTTAGAAAACCAAAGTCACTGCACCCATTTACCAAGAAATTTTGGATCACTTCATGCTTCCTTCTGCTGACCAGCTTTTTGAAGATGCTGATTTCATTTTCCAGCAGGATTTGGCACCTACCCACATTGTGTCAGGAAGCAGCCTGGATTTCAGATGTGGGTATAATGAACGTTATTAATAGACAATAATCAGAATAGGTGACGAGCCCTTCTGCAGACAGCTCGAGAGGATTTAGAATCTCCTGCCACACAGTAGATCGGAAACCACAGCTGGCACAAGCCACAATGACGGCAGAGGAGAAGTATCCGGCAAGGCAGGTCGCTACACCAAGCGAGAGGTGAGCAATTGACCCAGCAGAAACCCAGGGAGGATGAAGGCCAAAGGGAAACCTCAGGAATCTGAGTCCACAGAGGGGGCAGGAAAAATAATAATGCGGCAACGAGCACTGGACCCTGACAAAACAAAACCCGACAAGACAGGTGAGCAAGACAAACAAGATAGACTGAGCAATCGGGATTAACCACACCAGTCTGACAAAAGACAGAGAAACACAGGGAACTATAAATGGGAGAAATTAGAGATGACAAGGACCAGGTGGGAAAACAAGATAAGCTAACAAGTAGCAAAACAAGGGGGGCGGGGAAACAATTACACCGACAATGCGCATGTGACGAGCTGTCAAACAAGCCACGCACACGGCATAACACACAAAACCCAGACCAAGGAACAGGTGATTAGACCAGAGACCCATATAGTAACCCCCCCCTTTCCCAGGAGCACCACCAGGTGCCCCAGGAGGAGGCCTACCTTGTTGCAAACGGAAGTCCAGAATATTCAACGGTTCAAAATGTCGGGGACGGCACCCAGCATCTCTTCTTTGGACCAAAAACACTCCCAGTCCACAAGATACTGAAACCCTCTGTCGAGTAATCTCCTAACTGTATAGGTAGGGGATCCATCCACAAGATGAGGGGGTGGGGGGTGGGTGGAGCGATCGCAGGCAGGGTTAAGGGGATAAGAAAACACAGGTTTAACGCTAGTGACATAAATCACAGGGTGAACCCGACCAAGAGCAGGAAGGAGCTTAAGCCTGATTGCCATCAGATTAACCACCTTGGTTATGCATCGGGTTCCTGTGATGGAAACAGAGACTGTTAATAACCTACAGCACACTAAAAAGGAGACATACCTGAAGCCACCACTGGAAGAGAGTTATGAGTGTATTCCATTCAAGAGAACTGTTGGCACCAGGAACTCTGATTGTTTGATGTCAGACAGCGGAGCATTCTTTCAAGATCCTTGTTGGCCCGCTCGCATTGCCCATTGGTCTGAGGATGGAAACCGGAGACAGACTCACAGAGGCCCCGATCTCTTTCCAAATCCGGGCGACGAACTTAGGACCCCTATCTGAAACCACGTCCACCGGTAAACCATGAAGACGTGATCCACAACCAGTTGGGTGGTCTACCGGGCGGAGGGCAGTTTGGGCAGGGGAATGAATTGAACTGCCTAAGAAAGTGAGACCACAGTGAGAATTACAGTGTTACCCTTCAATGGGGGAAGCCCAGAGACAAAATCAAGGCCAATGTGTGACCACTGATGGGAAGGGACAGGTAGAGGACTAAGCAGACCATCAGGAGGGTGATTTACTGGCTTACATTGGGCACATGTCCCTCCCTGCTTACCGTGGTGATGAGATGCATAGCAGATTGTCATCACTCAATGGCTGGATGTCTAAGTGGTGCCCACAGATTAACATAGGTTTCATAGACAATTGGACGAGCTTTTGGGGAAGACCTGACCTGTTTAAAAGAGATGGTCTTCATCCCTCCTGGGGTGGCGCCACTCTTCTCTCTAGAAATATGGCAAATAGTCTTAGTGTTTATACTTGACTAACTGGGGCCCAGGTCAGGAAGCAGACAGACTGGCTAAACCGACCGTCTGCTAGCTGCCTCCCGTCACAGAGGTCAGTTAATTCTCAGCACATAGAGACTCTTTCACCTAGATATCACACTATAGAGACTGTGTCTGTTCCCCGAACTAGAAAATACAAAAAACGTCCAAACCAAGTTAAGATTAACAATTTAATTGAGGTTCAACAAATAAAAAACAGAAGCAATATGGATAAACAAATGATAAAGCTTGGCTTATTGAATATCAGATCCCTTTCTACGAAAACACTTTTTGTAAATAATATGATCACTGATCATAATATAGATGTACTCTGTTTGACAGAAACCTGGCTAAAACCTGATGATTACATTATTTTAAATGAGTCCACCCCCCAAGATTACTGTTATAAACATGAGCCACGTCTAAAAGGCAAAGGTGGAGGTTGTAACGATAATAAACCTTTGTATTCATCCGGAAGAAGGAGGCGGGAACCGGCGCACAATCAACAGAAAACTTGATTTGAGAAAATGATCTAAATAAACACAAAGCAGCGCATCAGCCCCTCACGGACGACTGATGCGCGCAAAATAAAACCAAAACACAACTAAAATCCCAGGCCTGGTCCTCTCTCGTCCTTCACTGTCGTCGCTCCAGTTTTATATCCTTCCATCTCCTCCATGGGCCTCGAGACCGGCGGGTCGAACAGGTGTAGCTCATCTCCAATCACTCCACCGGCCTCGCTCCCATGTCCCTCGGCCCCGCCCCACTCGTCACATACCCCCATCGCCCCTCGCAGGCCGGGGGGTACTCCCGAGACTGCGCTCTACTCCCCCCCCCCCCCTCCCTCCCTCCGGGGGGGGACCGCTCACGGGGACCTGCGGGAACCTGGGGGTAGGACAGGCGAGGCGAGAGAAAAGGAGATGGAAGGAGGAGTGACAGAGACGAGAGAGGGGAGAGAGGAGAAAAAAAAAAAAAAATTCCGGTTCCCAGACGCACTGCTGCTCGGCCCTCCACCGGCTGGGTGATCTCCTCCGCGGTGCCTGGCGGTGGCACTGGACGGCCCTCGGTGGACGGCACGACACTCCTCCGCCGCCCGGTGGACGGCGACGGCTCCTCCGGTTTTGGGCAGCCGGCAGGAGTCCCCCGTTCCCTGCTCCTCCCCGTTCCGGCGGATGGCAGCAGGCTCCGGCCACATCGTGGGCGGCCGGTAGCGAGCTCGCCCGTCCCCGGCAACTCGCTCCAGCCCACCGCCTCGAGCGTCCATGGCGGCACACTCCTCGCCTGCTCGATGGCACCGCGGATTCACCACAGCGGCGAGGGATCTTCAGCAGCGCGTCCCTCCTTCTCCTGGGCTTCGGCACCACTGTAACGATAATAAACCTTTGTATTCATCCGGAAGAAGGAGGCGGGATGCCCCACTCGGCCCCGCCCCACTCGTCACAGAGGTGTTGCTTCAATTTATAACAACGTTTTCAGGATTTCTCAGAGGGCAGGCTTCAAGTATAACTCGTTTGAAGTAATGGTACTTCATATAACATTATCCAGAGAAACAAATGTTAATGATAAATCCCCTGTTATGTTTGTACTGGCTACTGTATACAGGCCACCAGGGCACCATACAGACTTTATTAAAGAGTTTGGTGATTTTACATCCGAGTTAGTTCTGGCTGCAGATAAAGTTTTAATAGTTGGTGATTTTAATATCCATGTTGATAATGAAAACGATGCATTGGGATCAGCATTTATAGACATTCTGAACTCTATTGGTGTTAGACAACACGTTTCAGGACCTACTCATTGTCGAAATCATACTCTAGATTTAATACTGTCACATGGAATTGATGTTGATGGTGTTGAAATTATTCAGCCAAGTGATGATATCTCAGATCATTATTTAGTTCTTTGCAAAATTCATATAGCCAAAATTGTAAATTCTACTTCTTGTTACAAGTATGGAAGAACCATCACTTCTAACACAAAAGACTGCTTTTTAAGTTATCTTCCTGATGTAACCAAATTCCTTAGCATATCCAAAACCTCAGAACAACTTGATGATGTAACAGAAACTATGGACTCTCTCTTTTCTAGCACTTTAAATAAAGTTGCTCCTTTACGCTTAAGGAAGGTTAAGGAAAACAGTTTGACACCATGGTATAATGAGCATACTCGCACCCTAAAGAGAGCAGCCCGAAAAATGGAGCGCAGCTGGAGAAAAAAAAAAAACTAAAGGTATTTCGTATTGCTTGGCGGGAAAGTAACATATCCTACAGAAAAGCATTAAAAACTGCTAGATCCGATTACTTTTCTTCTCTTTTAGAAGAAAACAAACTTAACCCAGGTATTTATTCAATACAGTGGCTAAATTAACGAAAAATAAAGCCTCAACAAGTGTTGACATTTCCCAACACCACAGCAGTAATGACTTTATGAACTACTTTACTTCTAAAATCGATACTATTAGAGATAAAATTGCAACCATTTAGCCGTCAGCTACAGTATCACATCAGACAGTGCACTATAGACCCCCTGAGGAACAGTTCCACTCATTCTCTACTATAGGAGAGGAAGAATTGTATAAACTTGTTAAATCATCTAAACCAACAACATGTATGTTAGACCCTATACCATCTAAGCTCCTGAAAGAGGTGCTTCCAGAAGTCATAGATCCTCTTCTGACTATTATTAATTCCTCATTGTCATTAGGACATGTCCCCAAAACCTTCAAACTGGCTGTTATTAAGCCTCTCATCAAAAAACCACAACTTGACCCCAAAGAACTAGTTAATTATAGACCAATCTCGAATCTCCCTTTTCTGTCCAAGATACTAGAAAAGGTGGTATCCACACAATTATATTCCTTCTTAGAGAAAAATGGTATATGTGAGGATTTCCAGTCAGGATTTAGACCGTATCATAGTACTGAGACTGCTCTTCTTAGAGTTACAAATGATCTGCTCTTATCATCTGATCGTGGGTGTATCTCTCTATTAGTTTTATTGGATCTTAGTGCTGCGTTTGACACAATTGACCACAACATTCTTTTGCATAGACTTGAATACTTTGTTGGCATCAGTGGAAGTGCATTAGCATGGTTTAAATCGTACTTATATGACCGCCATCAGTTCGTAGCAGTGAATGAAGATGTATCCTATCGATCACAAGTGCAGTATGGAGTACCTCAAGGCTCAGTACTAGGGCCGCTACTCTTCACGCTTTATATGTTACCCTTGGGAGATATCATCAGGAAACATGGTGTTAGCTTTCACTGTTATGCTGATGATACTCAGCTCTATATTTCTTCGCAGCCCGGTGAAACACACCAATTTGAAAAACTAATGGATTGCATAGTCGATATAAAAAACTGGATGACGAGTAATTTCTTACTGCTAAATTCTGAAAAAACAGAGGTGTTAATTATAGGACCTAAAAACTCTGCTTGTAATAACCTAGAACACTGTCTAAGACTTGATGGTTGCTCTGTCAATTCTTCGTCATCAGTTAGGAACCTAGGTGTGCTACTTGATCGCAATCTTTCCTTAGAAAGCCACATTTCTAGCATTTGTAAAACTGCATTTTTCCATCTCAAAAATATATCTAAATTACGGCCTATGCTCTCAATGTCAAATGCAGAAATGTTAATCCATGCATTTATGACCTCAAGGTTAGATTATTGTAATGCTTTATTGGGTGGTTGTTCTGCACGCTTAGTAAACAAACTACAGCTAGTCCAAAATGCAGCAGCAAGAGTTCTTACTAGAACCAGGAAGTATGACCATATTAGCCCGGTCCTGTCAACACTGCACTGGCTCCCTATCAAGCATCGCATAGATTTTAAAATATTGCTTATTACTTATAAAGCCCTGAATTGTTTAGCACCTCAGTATTTGAAGACCCATCTCTTTAACCTGGCATACACATAACATACTAATATGCTTTTATTATCCAAATCCGTTAAAGAATTTTTAGGCTGCATTAATTAGGTAAACCGGAACCGGAAACACTTCCCATAACAACCTATGTACTTGCTACATCATTAGAAGAATGGCATCTACGCTAATATTTGTCTGTTTCTCTCTTGTTCCGAGGTCACCGTGGCCACCAGATCCAGTCTGTGTCCAGATCAGAGGGTCACTGCAGTCACCCGGATCCAGTACGTATCCAGACCAGATGGTGGATTAGCACCTAGAAAGGACCTCTACATCCCTGAAAGACAGCGGAGACCAGGACAACTAGAGCCCCAGATACAGATCCCCTGTAAAGACCTTGTCTCAGAGGAGCACCAGGACAAGACCACAGGAAACAGATGATTCTTCTGCACAATCTGACTTTGCTGCAGCCTGGAATTGAACTACTGGTTTCGTCTGGTCAGAGGAGAACTGGCCCCCCAACTGAGCCTGGTTTCTCCCAAGGTTTTTTTCTCCATTCTGTCACCGATGGAGTTTCGGTTCCTTGCCGCTGTCGCCTCTTGCTTGCTTAGTTGGGGACACTTCATCTACAGCGATATCGTTGACTTGATTACAAATAAATGCACAGACACTATTTAACTGAACAGAGATGACATAACTGAATCCAATGATGAACTGCCTTTAACTATCATTTTTGATGAATGTTGTTCAGTTGCTTTGACGCAATGTATTTTGTTTAAAGCGCTATATAAATAAAGGTGACATTGACATTGACATGTGGGACAGGCCAACACGAACTGTCTGACATCTGCAGCTATAACAGGCCACTTGAAGCATTGACAGATGGCAAACAACGTTCTCCGAATTCCTGGATGGCAGACCAGCCTGGACGCATGACCCCACTGAAGGACCGCGGGGCACAGTGCAGCCGGGCACATCCCCGGCACTTGCACCCCCCTAAACCGGCCTCCTCTACTTGCCACTTGATGCCCCAAGAAAGAGCCCCTACCACCACCCCTTCAGGGAAGGATGGCTTCACGTGCACATAGCAAGCTGTCAAACAAGCCACTCACACAACACAACACCCAAAACCCAGACTAAAGAACAGGTGATCAAACCAGAGACCCGACACACTGCAAAAAGAATCAAAAAATGGTTAAATGGCCATTGAGTTGGAGTGCTTGACTGGCCAACAAACTGACCAGACCTGAACCCCATTGAGAATCTATGGGCTATTGTCAAGAGGAAAATGAGAAACAAGAGACCAAAAAATGCAGATGAGCTGAAGGCCACTGTCAAAGAAACTTGGGCTTCCATACCACCCCAGCAGTGCCACAAACTGATCACCTCAATGACACGCTGAATATAGGCAGTAATTAAAGCTAAAGGAGCCCCTAACAAGTATTGAGTACATGTACAGTAAATGAACATACTTTCCAGAAGGCCAATAATTCACTTTTTTACAATTCACAATTTTTTTTCTTTTTATGAAGTATTCAAATTTTTTGAGATGGTGAATTGGTGGTCTTTTGTTAAATGTGAGCCAAAATCGTCACAATTAAAAGAAACAAAGACTACTGCAGTCTGTGTGCATTGAATTTATTTAATACACGAGTATTACAATTTGAGTTGAATTACTGAAATAAATGAACTTTTCCACGACATTCTGATTTATTGAGATGCACCTGTATAAATAAATAAATAAATCTATATGGCGGGGTCAGTATTCTTTGATGAATAAAGTCAGGAATAACAGCATTTATTCAAAAATATATATATAAAATGTATTTTAAATTATAAATTGAAATCCTTTATTTTAATTTGTAATTTTTCTCAATATTGCTGTTTATTATCTGTACAAAAAAGAAATAATCTGATAAATCTTACAGATTGTTAAATATTGAACAGCAATGTGTTTGTATGTGTGTAGCTAGCACTTTATTTATCTACCATATTTAAAGGCATCATTCAGAATACAAAGTTTTTACACTTTAGGAAACAAATAAAAATTTAAATAAATATGAAGTAGATGAACACACAAAATAATTATACAAAGATTAGTAAACTAACTAGTAAATTTAAAATAATCTAAAAATAGTAATAACATCATTTTAGACCTCCTAGATCTCAACCACTTGTGCATAGTGGCATTACTATAGTAACTTTCATTGTTGATTTGCTTAAACGCACAGTGGATGTGTGAAATGATGCTGGGATGAGATGTCCGTTCCCCGTAAACTCAAAATTTGTACTTGCTTTCCATAAAAATCACTTTCAGGATGAGGATGAAAGCCAGGAGACTTGTGCAATGATGCGTTTAAATTCTTGACCTTTTGACATCACATTTACAACAATAAAATTCTTGATAATAACCGGCTGTGGTTCTGCTCTAGGGTCAAGGGTGGGTTTTAGTGTTTCCAGACCACTCAGCATATACACATGCTGACCTTTCAGCTCCAGATCCATCTATGGAATAAGTAAGGAATAATTGACAACAGGCCATTGAATTGTTAGAAAAATAATGCACACCCGAGGTGGTGATGGATACTCTTATACTAGAGTTACCACACCTCAAGACATCGATCAGATGATATATTTAAAGGGATTTGTCCGGTTTTTGTACTTAAATCGCTATTGTGAGTAGGATTATTTCTTCCGTATCTCATCCAGTGGCTCTTTTGCTAGTTCAAAAACATAATTTTAAAGCTGGTAATGGAGGCTTGAGCCGTTGAAAGCATTCTAATGCAGTTATTAATGAAGTTATTAGAAAGAGAGCAAGAGAGACAGAGACAAACAGAGAAAGAGTCAGAGAGAGAGAGAGAGAGCACTTGTGTGAATTAGGCTACCACTGTGCGTCTCTAAACAGCATTGTTACCTCGCTAGTGAGAAATGTCATGTGTAACCTTTAAGTTGCTACAATATATAGGGTAGCTGATAAAATTGTCAGGGCAGCGCTGACAACACCTTTTTGTGCAAACTGCGTGACCGTTAATCGAGCGCAGCATTAGTTCAGTTAGGCAACGTAGGCATAGTGCTGCGACCAGTTGATGCAGTAAAGAGTAAAGACATTTGAAAATATGATTAAATGATGAATGTGTGACAAAACTATAGAATGTCACATTTTAATATTAGGTCTTTCGACACATATAAGTTTTACCAAATAAAAAGTACAGCACTTTTAGAATTTATCCCACTATTTGATGTGAGCATAAATATTGGAACAGTTGAATTTAAGCAAGATGTAAAAGATTAAAAGCTAATATTTAGTTAGCAGTGAGTCTGCAACCCAAAGGCATCATCAGACTCTTGGTCTTATGCTTTAAAATTATTTTCCCCAGCCTTTAATGCCGCCAATTCCGACTGTTGCTTGTTTTGGGGAGTTTTTGTCTATAGTCTCGTCTTCAGCTAGTGAAATTAATTCAGTCTGATTTAAATCTGGAAATTGATTTGGGCAATCTAAGACTTTACATTTCTTTGCCCTGATGAAGTCCTTGACTGAATTGGCAGGGTGTTTTGGGTCATTGTCCTTATCCAATATGGAGTGCTTTCTAATGAGTTTGGTGACATTTTCTTGAATATTGGTAGCCAAAATGACATTTTGTCATTTTGACATTTTGTACTCTTCCAAATTCATTCTGCTACTGCCATCATACGTTAAGTCATCATTAAAATTAAATGGTCCTGTTCTAGAGAGCCATGCATGCCCATGCCATGACACCACCTCCACCAAGCTTTACAAAAGTTTGCAGATTGCAGATAATTTGCAGTACCCTTTTTTCTCCACAGTCTTGCTTTCCAATCAATTAGATGAAGTTTAATCTTTGTCTCATTGATCCTTCAACTCAGTTCCAAGACTCTACTGGCTCACATTTGTGAAGAATCTTGCCTTTCTGTTTTTGGTGCTGATCAGAGGTTTGCATCTTGCTGTGTAGCTTCTGTAATTCTGTGTCAAATTCTCATGCAGACTGTAGATTGACAGAGCATCACCCTTCCTCACCCACAAGAACTGCCCGATCTCTGGGTTCAGAAGCCTGCACTGTGGCTACTTCCTCCCGGGATGATGGCTTGGTGCTTCGCCTGTCTTCCTCTAAAGGAGGTTGACATGGAAAGCGTCGTTGAGGTCTCGCCCCCTCTATCGCCCCAGTACGAGGAGCTGTTGGAGGTGGTGACGAATTATAAATCGTTTGGCCCACCGAGAGTCAAGCCGAGCCACACTGCTCTAGCTCCCCTCTGCATACCAGCTTCTCATATAGAGAGGCTCAGAAACACAGCAGGGGACCTGAGGGATCTGAGGAACATACTTCAAGCTAGGAGGTCATCGGCCAAAATGTTGTGAATAAGAATCTTAAAAAAGAAATAAGCTTCAAAAAATTACTTTAAAGTGCGTGAATAAATCCAACCACCCCTATAGATTTATGTTTCACTTTCCATAATCCGTGACCAACAGAGACAAAAGACCAAACTGACACAGGCAGAGACTGGATTTTTTCGAACGGGTAGGGTACAAGTTATTTCAAAACATTTCAGCCGGTGTATATCATGGATATATTATTTACCTGATATAAGATGCATTTGGTTTTGAGTCAAGCACTTCATTGTAGTACTACGATGATATCTCTTTACCGTGCAGCATTAGCAGGACAAACAACAATGCAGAATATGAATAACTATGACTGGACTGTCACACCCATACAATTATAACGAGAACACCATTATAATAAAACGCTGTGAATTTTTAGAGTTTGGCTGCTGTGTTTCTGCACATTGTTTCGTGAAGAACGCGTCCACAAAAGGAGTTCATTCAGAGCCACGCAGACACGTTCATTTGCATTCGGCTCTTTTTGCAGATAGCCTATAATTCCTAATATCAGTACTTTAAGTGGCCCAAAAGAGGTTCCGGTACTCTATTATAGCATATATATATATATTTATATATATATATATATATATATATATATATATATATATATATATATATATATATATATATATGTTATATAAAACATAACGTTAATATATAAAACCCCTTCAATATAGTTGTTGTAACCTCAGGGGATGAGGGGAGTCATCAAAAGAAAAAAAAAAAAAATATATATATATATATATATATATATATAATTTTTTTTTTTTTTTTTTTGATGACTCCCCTCATCCCCTGAGGTTACAACAACTATATTGAAGGGGTTTTATATATTAACGTTATGTTTTACAAATAACAAGCATATTCTACATGAAATTATGAATTTAATCCCATTGATTAAAAACTTGCTATCAAATGCTCACTCTACTGGTCACTCTTCAGTGCGTGCAGCTCAAAACAGAAATGCAGAACATTAATAACTACTGTCATATTAACTTTATAATGAGAGCACTATTGTAAAAATTGTGAATTGTTAGGGTTTGGCTGACGTTTAGTGTTAACTATCTTTTAATCAAAACAAAAACATTATTTACCCTGTTTGTATCTGCAGGGCATTTGTTACACATTTCCCCTGTGTGTTAACATCAGTAATTATGACGGTTGAATGTCTGACTTGACTCAATGTATTTTGCCCTGCCCCCAAACATATGCTTCAACTATTAGTCAAATATCAGCAAGATTAGAAAATTCTGATTAGACTATGAAAACCCTTAGTTGGGGACACCCCTAGAAGCTATCATACAATTTGATATTCAGCAGATCTACAGCCTTAAGGAAACATCAGTTTGTAAAAGGTGCATATGATACTTAATGTATCAATTAATAAGACTAAGTTTGATACTTGCACGTCTCGCCTGTTTGAAAAAGAGTGCTGATGCACTTTGGGGCTACAGTTAGTCTCTGCTAAAGTTGAGAAAGACCAGTTAGAATCTAAGGACATTGATAAATGGATAGTCAAGGCCGAAGGCCTGGCGCAAGCTTAGGGTGTTTTTTAAGGCTCTTAGCACAGCATCTTCTCCTGGAATTCCTAAATCTAAAAGAACCCCCCGATCTGGTGATCAGTGATATATGTAAGTGTGACTATGTCACACCCTCAGGATTTGAGTGAGCCAATGAGGAATGGTTCCATCTGGGTACAACTATTTGTTTCTAGTATGGTGTCTTGCATATGAAATTAGATTGGGGGGTTCAAGAGAAGAAACTTTAAGATTCTTATAAAACTAAGGTGTTGCATTGGTATCAACATATAATATACTGTACTGTAAAAAACCTTTCCACTGCATTTCATTGCTGTCATTAAAGGACCTGCTGAGATCATTTCAGTAATCGTCTTGTTAACTCAGGTGAGAATGTTGACGAGCACAAGGCTGGAGATCATTATGTCAGGATGATTGGGTTAGAATGGCAGACTTGACATGTTAAAAGGAGGGTGATGCTTGAAATCATTGTTCTTCCATTATTAACCATGGTGACCTGCAAAGAAACGCGTGCAGCCATCATTGCGTTGCATAAAAATGGCTTCACAGGCAAGGATATTGTGACTACTAAGATTGCACCTAAATCAACAATTTATAGGATCATCAAGAACTTCAAGGAAAGAGGTTCAATTATTGTAAAGAAGGCTTCAGGGCATCGAAGAAAGTCCAGCAAGCGCCAGGATCGTCTCCTAAAGAGGATTCAGCTGCGGGATCGGAGTGCCACCAGTGCAGAGCTTGCTCAGGAATGGCAGCAGGCAGGTGTGAGCGCATCTGCACGAACAGTGAGGCGAAGACTTTTGGAAGATGGCCTGGTGTCAAGAAGGGCAGCAAAGAAGCCACTTCTCTCCAAAAAAAACATCAGGGACAGATTGATCTTCTGCAGAAAGTATAGTGAATGGACTGCTGAGGACTGGGGCAAAGTCGTATTCTCCGATGAAGCCCCTTTCCGATTGTTTGGGGCATCTGGAAAAAGGCTTGTCCGGAGAAGAAAAGGTGAGCGCTACCATCAGTCCTGTGTCATGCCAACAGTAAAGCATCCTGACACCATTCATGTGTGGGGTTGCTTCTCATCCAAGGGAGTGGGCTCACTCACAATTCTGCCCAAAAACACAGCCATGAATAAAGAATGGTACCAAAACACCCTCCAACAGCAACTTCTTCCAACAATCCAAAAACAGTTTGGTGAAGAACAATGCATTTTCCAGCACGATGGAGCACCGTGACATAAGGCAAAAGTGATAACTAAGTGGCTCGGGGACCAGAATGTTGAAATTTTGGGTCCATGGCCTGGAAACTCCCCAGATCTTAATCCCATTGAGAACTTGTGGTCAATCCTCAAGAGGCGGGTGGACAAACAAAAATGCACTAATTCTGCAAACTCCAAGAAGTGATTATGAAAGAATGGGTTGCTATCAATCAGGATTTGGCCCAGAAGTTGATTGAGAGCATGCCCAGTCGAATTGCAGAGGTCCTGAAAAAGAAGGGCCAACACTGCAAATACTGACTCTTTGCATAAATGTCATGTAATTGTCGATAAAAGCCTTTGAAACGTATGAAGTGCTTGTAATTATATTTCAGTACATCACAGAAACAACTGAAAAAAAGATCTAAAAGCAGTTTAGCAGCAAACTTTTTGAAAACTAATATTTATGTAATTCTCAAAACTTTTGGGCACGACTGTACACTCATTTAAATAATGAAAATATGAACTTATAGATACCAAACATCATATAGATGAGGTTATATTAACTAGTGATCCATCATAAGCATGCATAAAACACGTACAATACACAAAAATATACAAGAACAGTAACAGCATACACAATGCCCTAAAGTATATGTGAATTAATTCAAAATAAAGGTTTTTCTATTAATTAATTAGAGAAGATTCCCTTTTAATGTGTATTATGTGTCTGTTTTTGAGAGACTTGAGATAAGAGATGATTTGCACATTCCTGGAGGCCATAAACTTGTCATAAAACCATCTCTTGTTCTGTCTGTTTTGAGGTGACAGATGCATTTTGGGGGAAGGGTCCATAGACCCATTTGTTAGATGAGGGGGCATTAGATATTATTTGTTAATTATAACAAATAGTTGTGTGTCTGATTGGTCCAAATGCTACACAATGCAGAAAGACATTGTGCACAGAAACTTATAATAGAGCTTCAATGCACATGCTTGTCAGTTTACAGCTTCTGAGAACACTAATGCTGAGTTAGTGCTTCTGGTCAAATGAAGTGAAAACAAGCCCACATTTGCAGAAATCTTTCTTTCAATACATTTTCAATTTAACTTCTCATTCAGCTCGTCAGCTGTTTTTCCTAAATCCTCCTTTCAATTTGTATCTTTGTTCTATATCCAGTTGTGCTCTTGCTTGTAATTTGTTAATTTGTATTTATATTTGCTAGGCTTGTAGTTTTTGCTGTGGTACTGAAGTTAGAATTGTAAAATTTAACTGGTACCTAAACTTATTAACTTATGGTACCTTAATTTATGTCATAAACTTATTTATTAGAATAAAAGATAACAAGGGTCAAAAACAATGATAACAACAACTATGGTATATTTATAACATAACCACACAGTAACCAACTGATCCGGTAGAAAAACCCTGCTAATGATTCAAAGCTTGTCAATATCAAAAAGATAGTCATTCTCTAAATGTTAAAGCTGCCAAAAATAGCCTAACAGGCTTCATAGTCTATAGTCACCATAGTTAGAATGCATAAAAATCAAATGTAAGATTTTTACTTTGGCCCTACCATACAGTAGTTCCACATAAGTCAGCACATGTACAAAATATAAAAAAAAATAATAATGTCTATAAGTCACATAAGATGCTAAATATCATTACAGTGTCACAAACAAGCATTCAAATTTTAATGGAACAAAAATAATAACCAGTTTCTGGCACTGTTGCCATAATTTTTTTTTTTTTACTTAGTTAGGTGACAATGTGATGTGATAACCCACTGAAAAAAATAAAATGGATTTACTTGATAGAATCTTTTTAACAATTTGCACTAACAAATTTTAAGTAGGCCTAAACTTTACTGAAACCGCTCTGTACAACTGACCTGCCATTGTCGAGTAAAATCTACTTACTATTGAGCTCAACATTCATTACGAAATTAAGTTTACTTAGACAAAGCTTACTTAGCAATACTTTGATTTTACTCAATAAAGCACTGTATGTGCTACTCAGAAACGAAATAATATAATACAGCTTAATCTCAGCGCAACTTTTATAATGCAAGAAATTCCCATACAAATATATTTATATCTCAAATCAAAAGTACATCTACAGACGTGAAGTAGTGGTGCTTCATATAACATTATCCAGAGAAACAAATGTTAATGATAAATCCCCTGTTATGTTTGTACTGGCTACTGTATACAGGCAACCAGGGCACCATACAGACTTTATTAAAGAGTTTGTTGATTTTACATCCGAGTTAGTTCTGGCTGCAGATAAATTTTTAATAGTTGGTGATTTTAATATCCATGTTGATAATGAAAAAGATGCATTGGGATCAGCATTTATAGACATTCTGAACTCTATTCGGGTTAGACAACACGTTTCAGGACCTACTCATTGTCGAAATCATACTCTAGATTTAATACTGTCGCATGGAATTGATGTTGATAGTGTTGAAATTATGCAGCAAAGTGATGAAATCTCAGATCATTATTTAGTTTTGTGCAAACTTCATATAGCCAAAATTGTAAATTCTACTTCTTGTTACAAGTATGGAAGAACCATCACTTCCACCACAAAAGACTGCTTTTTAAGTTATCTTCCTGATGTATCTGAATTCCTTAGCATATCCAAAACCTCAGAACAACTTGATGATGTAACAGAAACTATTGACTCTCTCTTTTCTAGCATTTTAAATATAGTTGCTCCTTTACACTTAAGGAAGGTTAAGGAAACCAGTATGACACCATGGTATAATGAGCATACTCGCACCCTAAAGAGAGCAGCCCAAAAAATAGAGCGCAGCTGGAGGAAAACAAAACTACAGGTATTGCTTGGTGGGAAAGTAACCTATCCTACAGAAAAGCATTAAAAACTGCTAGATCCGAAAACTTTTCTTCTCTTATAGAAGAAAACAAACATAACCCCAGGTATTTATTCAATACAGTGGCTAAATTAACGAAAATAAAGCCTCAACAAGTGTTGACATTTCCCAACATCACAGCAGTAATGACTTTATGAACTACTTTACTTCTAAAATCAATACTATTAGAGATCAAATTGTAACCATTCAGCCGTCAGCTACAGTATCGCATCAGATACTAGAAAAGGTGGTATCCTCACAATTATATTCCTTCTTAGAGAAAAATGGTATATGTGAGGATTTCCAGTCAGGATTTAGACCGTATCATAGTACTGAGACTTCTCTCCTTAGAGTTACACATGACCTGCTCTTATCATCTGATCGTGGTTGTATCGCTCTATTAGTTTTATTGGATCTTAGTGCTGCATTTGACACAATTGACCACAACTTTCTTTTGCATAGATTTGAACACTTTGTTGGCATTAATGGAAGTGCATTAGCATGGTTTAAATCGTATTTATATGACCGCCATCAGTTCGTAGCAGTGAATGAAGATGTATCATATCGATCAAAAGTGCAGTATGGATTACCTCAAGGCTCAGTACTAGGGCCGCTACTCTTCACGCTTTATATGTTACCCTTGGGAGATATCATCAGGAAACATGGTGTTAGCTTTCACTGTTATGCTGATGATACTCAGCTCTATATTTCTTCGCGGCCCGGTGAAACACACCAATTTGAAAAACTAATGGAATGCATAGTCGATATAAAAAACTGGATGACGAGTAATTTCTTACTGCTAAATTCTGAAAAAAAAATAGAGGTGTTAATTATAGGACATAGAAACACTGCATGTAATAACCTAGAACACTGTCTAAGACTTGATGGCTGCTCTGTCAATTCTTCGTCATCAGTTAGGAACCTAGGTGTGCTATTTGATCGCAATCTTTCCTAAGAAAGCCATGTTTCTAACATTTGTAAAACTGCATTTTTCCATCTCAAAAATATATCTAAATTACGGCCTATGCTCTCAATGTCAAATGCAGGAATGTTAATCCATGCATTTATGACCTCAAGGTTATATTATTGTAATGCTTTATTGGGTGATTGTTCTGCACGCTTAGTAAACAAACTACAGCTAGTCCAAAATGCAGCAGCAAGAGTTCTTACTAGAACCAGGAAGTATGACCATATAAGCCCGGTCCTGCCAACACTGCACCGGCTCCCTATCAAAAATCGTATAGATTTTAAAATATTGCTTATTACTTATAAAGCCCTGAATGATTTAGCACCTCAGTATTTGAATGAGCTCCTTTTACATTATAATCCTTTACGTCCGCTACGTTCTCAAAACTCAGGCAATTTGATAATACATAGAATATTAAAATCAACTGCGGGCAGCAGATCCTTTTCCTATTTGGCGCCTAAACTCTGGAATAACCTGCCTAACATTGTTCGGGAGGCAGACACACTCTTGCAG
The DNA here is from genome assembly GCF_963082965.1 of Carassius carassius. Taxonomy (NCBI): domain Eukaryota; kingdom Metazoa; phylum Chordata; class Actinopteri; order Cypriniformes; family Cyprinidae; genus Carassius; species Carassius carassius. Next base: position 19,420,519 of record NC_081760.1, on the reverse strand, counting down.
TTTAAATCTAGATTAACGAACCATCTCTTTAACCTGGCTTACACATAACATACTAATATGCTTTTAATATCCAAATCCGTTAAAGGATTTTTAGGCTGCATTAATCAGGTAAACCGGAACCGGGAACACTTCCCATAACACCCAATGTACTGTACTTGCTACATCATTAGAAGAATGGCATCTACGCTAATATTAGTCTGTTTCTCTCTTATTCCGAGGTCACCTAGTCTCAGATGACCACCAGGACAAGACCACAAGAAACAGATGATTCTTCTGCACAATCTGACTTTGATGCAGCCTGGAATTGAACTGCTGGTTTCGTCTGGTCAGAGGAGAACTGGCCCCCCTAACTTAGCCTGTTTTCTCCCAAGGTTTTTTTCTCCATTCTGTCACCGAAGGAGTTTCGGTTCCTTGCCACCGTCGCGTCTGGCTTGCTTAGTTGGGGTCACTTCATCTACAGCGATATCATTGACTTGATTGCAAATAAATGCACATACACTATTTAAACTGAACAGAGATGACATCACTGAATTCAATTGTGAACTGCCTTTAACTGTCATTTTGCATTATTGACACACTGTTTTCCTAATGAATGTTATATATAAATAAAGGTGACTTGACTTGATAATGAATTGCTTGTGAAGATAGTATTGGCTTCAAATTATATTATTTTAATCCCTATATTCAAACATTAATTGCCACTTTGCTCTTTATAGTGTTTGAGTGGATAGAGCTCGCCTGCCAACTCAACACAGTAGCAGCAAAGCGTGAGTAAATCATCGTCTACTTATCCTAAAATGTGTATTATATCGAAAGATAACATGAATGAACATGAGACAAAATAGACTCCTGCTCACTGATTGTAATCATCGCTCATGTAACCAGGGCCGCTGCTGGCCAAATGGGTGTCCTAAGCATAATAGTATTTTAGTATAGCATAATATATATATATATATATATATATATATATATATATATATATATATGTGTGTGTGTTAATGTTTAGATTTTTATATGTATATGTTAATAATAATATAGAAATAATATAGAATTTTTCAAGTGAACGTTGTTGATTGGTTGAACACCACTGTACTTGTCTGTTTGTTTTCTACTGTATTGGATTATCCTGCATTTTTGGGCAAGTGTTCCTTGTAAATTTCTCTCCAAACTTATTTGTTTCCGACTGAGGAATCTAAAGTGGCCTTTGTTATAACTAAGTATGGGCAGCTAGCTGGGGAACTACTGTGTGGGAGCTGAAGCTTCCTTGTCAAGTCTAGTCAAGTCACCTTTATGTATAAAGCACTTTTAGCAATAAAGATTGTGACAAAGCAACTGAATATCATTAAATAGGAAATTAGTGTGTCAATAATACAAAAAAGGCAGTTCAGCGTTGAATTCAGCGATGTTATCATCCAGCGATGTTATCATCCAGCTTAATTCAGTTTAAATAGTATCTGTACAATCAAGTCGATGATATCGCTGGAAATTAAGGGTCCCCAACAAAGCAAGCCAGAGGCTACAGCGGCAAGGAACCAAAACTCCATCGGTGACCGAATGGAGAAAAAACCTTTAGGGAGAAACCAGGCTCAGTCGGGGGGCCAGTTCTCCTCTGGCCAGATGAAACCAGCAGTTCAATTCCAGGCTGCAGCAAAATCAGATTGTGCAGGAGAATCATCTGTTTCCCGTGGCTGTCTAGAAGACAAGGTCTTGACTGTGGATCTGTCCTGTATTGACCTGGTCTCCGCTGACATTCAGGGCTGTAGAGGTCCTCTCTAGGTGCTGATCCACCATCTGGGCTCGATACGTACTGGATCTGGGTGACTGCAGTGACCATCTGATCTAGATACCGATTGTATCTGGTGGCAACAGTTACCTCGGAATAAGAGTTAAACAGACTAATATTAGCGTAAATGCCGTTCTTCTAATGATGTATCAAGTACATTGTAGAAGTGTTCCCGGTTCCGGTTTTCCTAATTAATGCAGCCTAAAAATCCTTTAACAGATTTGAATATTAGAAATGTGCAATTGTGTTGTGTAAACCAGGTTAAAGAGATGGGTCTTTAATCTAGATTTAAACTGACAGTGTGTCTGCCTCACTAATAATGTTAGGTGGGTTATTTCAGAGTATGGGCGCTAAATAGGAAAAGGATCTGCCGCCCGCAGTTGATGTTGATATTTTAGGTATTATCAAATATCAAACTTAAACACGCAATGTCCAGTCTGTAACAAACTTCACGTATTTGATAGTGTCATGGCCGAAGATATCTAAAGGCAAATATTCAGTTATAATCATAGTGCCACCTGTCGGCAATTGGACACGTCATGCTTTATACTAAATCAACGTACCATGTTCAATCTGCAACAAAATTTATATGTATAATAAAAGTGCTGGACTGAAGAAATCTACATGCCAAAATCCAGTTAAAGTCATAGCGCCACCAGCTGGCAGCAGGAAGATTGGCACATATAAATGACTTCCTGTTTGCTGTTTTACTATGGCTGCCCATTGGCGTTGAGTCCAGGTGGAAGGGCCCGTTCATCGCTGCTTGCAGCTTTAATGGTATTTACTTTTGCCGGTGCTTTGCGACAAGCTTAAGCCTATTGCGTGCATTTGAACGCAGAACTGTTTAGCTGCGCCGATGGCACTCACCATACATGTTGCTGCTGGCGGGAGAATAAACACTGTCGAGTCGCTTTTGACAGTCGCGGCAGCACAGTCTCATGTTGTTTCCACCAGCGCATTAATTTTTTCATCACTGATTGATGGTATGTCTGAAATATAAAAGTAAGGAGAAGTCTAAAACATGCGGGAGGCCCAGCCCGTGTCTAAACTATGACTTGAAAATTGGCCTGAAGCCCAGCTCGGGATGTGTACAAATGTCATGGCCCATCAGGATCGGGCTAAAGTGCAGGGCTCTAGTGTCTTTTTTTTTTTTTATACCACAGGGAGACTTTCAGGTAATTGACGTGTTAAGTTTTCTGTGCTCATGAGTTGGTAACACTTTGCATGGTTTAAGAAGGGTTTAAATGTTTTGGCTTAGCATTTGTATAAAGTGGCACTGAATAAATGTTGATTCATGAATGAATGCAGTGTGTTTTTGTCTATTTTCTATTAGAATTTCATGTTTTTGTACTGTTTGCATTGCATGTATGTAATGAATGTATTTACTATAAATCCCCAATAATTAGATTACTATTAGATTTTATAAGGTTTCTTTTTTGCACCAGATAAGGTTTGACTTTATAAATTCTATATGTATTTCAATGTAATAGTTGGAGCACATCAGGACCCGGACTAAAAGTGAGGTGTAAATATAAAAAATAAAGGTGGCCGTGGTATTTTGTTCATTAGGAAATACTTGGTACGTTCTGCAACCAATATGATCTGGTACTGTCACATTCTCAAAACGTGGCAGTTGGGTCGTTGGGACGTACTCACCACTTTCCAGTGACGTTTCACTATAGAGTTGCCATGACGAATATGGGAATCACAAAGTTACCTCGCTGGATCGTTATTTAGTACATCAATGCGACCAATATGCCTTTATAGTTACGTCCTCACAATGTGCCAGTTTGGTCATTAGGACGTTTTCACCACGTTCCAATGACATACCAAATAACGTCGTCAGTTCTCTACAAATTAGAATATGGTGACATGCCAATCCTCCTAGACCAGAAATATTGGTGCCTGATACATGTTTTGTCCATGTAATATTCTAATTAACATATTTGCATGATAGATAAGTGATTACAAATCAATTATATATTAAAGCAATTGGTTACAAGCATATTTATGGGAAAAATAAGTACAATTTCCCTTAAGTACAGGTACATGTAAATAAATTAGAATATCATGCAAAATTTCTTTTTTTTTTGTAATTTAATTTAAACTTTTTTATATTGTAGATTCATTGCACACAAACTGAAATATTTAAAGAGTTTTTTGTTTGAGTTCTGATGGCTACGACTTACAGCTTCAGTATCTCAAAAAATTTGAATATTTTCTCAAAACAGAAATGTTCAAGATCTCCAAAGTAGGTTTAATAATGCACTCAATACTTGGTTGGGGCTCCTTTTGCAATTACTGTCTGTGGCACTGCAGGTTGCTTTGATAGCGGTCTTCAGCTCCTCTGTATTGTTTTTCAGATGTTACTTATCTTCCTCTTCACAATACCCCATAGATTCTCTGTGAAGTTCAGGTCAGGTGATTCGCTGGCCAATCAAGCACAGTAATTTCATGGTCAGCAAACCACTTGGAAGTGGTTTTGGCACTGTGGGCAGGTGCTAAATTCCTGCTGCAAAATTAAATCAGCATCTCCATTAAGCTTGTCAGCAGATGGAAGCATAAAGTGCTCCAAAATCTCCTGGTAGATGGCTGCATTGATTTTGGACTTGATAAAACAAAATGAACCAACACCAGCAGACGTCTGATGTTGTTTCTGATTTAGGAGAGGCTTGGTTCTAGGAATGTGACAGCTGTAGCCCATTTCCTGAAGACGTCTGTGTGTTGTGGCTCTTGATGCACTGCTTCAGTCCACTCCTTGTGAAGTTCTCCCAAGTTCTTGAATCTGATTTTCCTGACAATCTTCCCAAGGCTGTGGTCATCCCATCTGCTTGTGCACCTTTTCCTACCACACTTTTTCCTTCCAGTCAACTTTCTATAAATATATTTTGATACAGCACTATGTAAACAGCCAGCCCTTTCAGCAATGACCTTCTGAGGCTTACCCTCCTTGTGGAGGGGGTCGATGATTGTCTTCTGGACAACTGTCAAGTCATTAGTCTTTCCCATAATTGTGGTTGCATGTTCTGAACTAGCCTAGGAGGTACCCAGTATTTATACTCATAATTAATAAAACTAATCAAGCTCAAAATGGAATATTCTAATTTTTTGAGATACTGATTTTTTTTCCCCTAAGCTGTAAGTCATAACAAACAGAATTAAAACAAAAAACTCTTGAAATATTTCTGTTTGTGTGCAATGAATCTAGAATATACAAAAGTTAACTTTTTTTTAATTCAATTACAAAAAAAATAAAGAACTTTTCTTTTATTAATAAGTCAAGGATGAATTTTGTTTGAGCAAGATTGTATACACTGTGCTGCCAACAATATTACAATGAGTCAAGCAATATCAAATGTCAGTATTCTCTCCCACCATCTTCTGAATTACTGAAAATTGTGAATTTAGTTTTGTTGGGTTTAGTATAATGCCACCTTTATACTCAAAAACATCTATAGAGGATGCATTACATATGCATTACCTTATTAAAATTGAAATGAGTGACCATTTTAGAGGTTTCACACACAGGCCTCTGTTCGGGCTAATTCAGGGTTGTTTATGATCAAAGTTATACAACTCCAATTTAAGTTACTTTTGGGTGCAATAACTTTTACATTGAATGTAAAGTCTGTGTTTTAGCAAAAAACATGTACTGAGTAGGAGTTACGTGACATAGGCTAAATTGTTTACATCTCTGGTTCACCCCAAACAATGATAAAACCTTACAGTATTTTCACAAAATCATGTGTTCCATAAGTATGTAATCATGTCAGTGCAATTTAGACAAGTCCAATGGATTCACAGACCCAGAAAACATTGGGTTAGACACCAAGATTACTTGACTAAGTCAAATAATGAAGGAGTTAGGATATTTTAAGGGCTCTCTGCCCATCTTGGACACCATCTTGAAAATTACACCTTTCTAGTGGTCAAACTTTGGTAAACTTTTAGTATGTTATTAAGGACACCTAATACTACAGAAAACAGCTGAGAAACCTTTTGTTAGAATTTTTTTAGGGATAGGTGTTTTTTTTTCATATATGCAGCCACCTATGAGACCTTTTATTCATTGCCAAAGTCAAAGTCAAAGTCACCTTTATTTATATAGCGCTTTAAACAAAATACATTGCGTCAAAGCAACTGAACAAGATTCATTAGGAAAACAGTGTCAATAATGCAAAATGATAGTTAAAGGCAGTTCATCATTGAATTCAGTGATGTCATCTCTGTTCAGTTAAATAGTGTCTGTGCATTTTTTTGCAATCAAGTCAACGATATCGCTGTAGATGAAGTGACCCCAACTAACAACTAAGCAAGCCAGAGGTGACAGCGGCAAGGAACCGAAACTCCATCGGTGACAGAATGGAGAAAAAAACCTTGGGAGAAACCAGGCTCAGTTGGGGGGCCAGTTCTCCTCTGACCAGACGAAACCAGTAGTTCAATTCCAGGCTGCAGCAAAGTCAGATTGTTCAGAAGAATCATCTGTTTCCTGTGGTCTTGTCCTGGTGCTCCTCTGAGACAAGGTCTTTACAGGGGATCTGTATCTGGGGCTCTAGTTGTCCTGGTCTCCGCTGTCTTTCAGGGATGTAGAGGTCCTTTCTAGGTGCTGATCCACCATCTGGTCTGGATACGTACTGGATCCGGGTGACTGCAGTGACCCTCTGATCTGGACACAGACTGGATCTGGTAGCCACGGTGACCTCGGAACAAGAGAGAAACAGACAAAAATTAGCGTAGATGCCATTCTTCTAATAATGTAGCAAGTACATAGGGTGTTTTGGGAAGTGTTTCCAGTTCCGGTTTACCTAATTAATGCAGTCTAAAAATCCTTTAACGGATTTGGATATTAAAAGCATATTAGTATGTTATGTGTATGCCAGGTTAAAGAGATGGGTCTTTAATCTAGATTTAAACTGCAAGAGTGTGTCTGCCTCCCGAACAATGTTAGGTAGGTTATTCCAGAGTTTAGGCGCCAAATAGGAAAAGGACCTGCCGCCCTCAGTTGATTTTGATATTCTGGGTATTATCAAATTGCCTGAGTTTTGAGAACGTAGTGGACGTAGAGGATTATAATGTAAAAGGAGCTCATTCAAATACTGAGGTGCTAAACCATTCAGGGCTTTATAAGTAATAAACAATATTTTAAAATCTATACGATGTTTGATAGGGAGCCAGTGCAGTGTTGACAGGACCGGGCTAATATGGTCATACTTCCTGGTTCTAGTAAGAACTCTTGCTGCTGCATTTTGGACTAGCTGTAGTTTGTTTACTAAGCGTGCAGAACAACCACCCAATAAAGCATTACAATAATCTAACCTTGAGATCATAAATGCATGGATTAACATTTCTGCATTTGACATTGAGAGCATAGTCTGTAATTTAGATATATTTTTGAGATGGAAAAATGCAGTTTTACAAATGCTAGAAACGTGGCTTTCTAAGGAAAGATTGCGATCAAACAGCACACCTAGGTTCCTAACTGATGACGAAGAATTGACAGAGCAACCATCAAGTCTTAGACAGTGTTCTAGGTTATTACAAGCGGAGTTTTTAGGTCCTATAATTAACACCTCTGTTTTTTCAGAATTTAGCAGTAAGAAATTACTCATCATCCAGTTTTTTATATTGACTATGCATTCCATTAGTTTTTCAAATTGGTGTGTTTCACCGGGCCGTGAAGAAATATAGAGCTGAGTATTATCAGCATAACAGTGAAAGCTAACACCATATTTCCTGATGATATCTCCCAAGGGTAACATATAAAGTGTGAAGAGTAGCGGCCCTAGTACTGAGCCTTGAGGTACTCCATACTGCACTTGTGATCGATAGGATACATCTTCATTCACTGCTACGAACTGATGGCGGTCATATAAGTACGATTTAAACCATGCTAATGCACTTCCACTGATGCCAACAAAGTGTTCAAGTCTATGCAAAAGAATGTTGTGGTCAATTGTGTCAAACGCAGCACTAAGATCCAATAAAACTAATAAAGAGATACACCCACGATCGGATGATAAGAGCAGATCATTTTTAACTCTAAGGAGAGCAGTCTCAGTACTATGATACGGTCTAAATCCTGACTGGAAATCCTCACATATACCATTTTTCTCTAAGAAGGAATATAATTGTGTGGATACCACATTTTCTAGTATCTTGGACAGAAAAGGGAGATTCGAGATTGGTCTATAATTAACTAGTTCTTTGGGGTCAAGTTGTGGTTTTTTGATGAGAGGCTTAATAACAGCCAGTTTGAAGGTTTTGGGGACATATCCTAATGACAATGAGGAATTAATAATAGTCGGAAGAGGATCTATGACTTCTGGAAGCACCTCTTTTAGGAGCTTAGATGGTATAGGGTCTAACATACATGTTGTTGGTTTAGATGATTTAACAAGTTTATACAATTCTTCCTCTCCTATAGTAGAGAATGAGTGGAACTGTTCCTCAGAGGGTCTATAGTGCACTGTCTGATGTGATATTATAGCTGACGGCTGAATGGTTGCAATTTTATCTCTAATAGTATCGATTTTAGAAGTAGTTCATAAAGTCATTACTGCTGTGGTGTGGGGAAATGTCAACACTTGTTGAGGCTTTATTTTTCGTTAATTTAGCCACTGTATTGAATAAATACCTGGGGTTATGTTTGTTTTCTTCTAAAAGAGAAGAAAAGTAATCGGATCTAGCAGTTTTTAATGCTTTTCTGTAGGATGTGTTACTTTCCCGCCAAGCAATACGAAATACCTCTAGTTTTGTTTTCCTCCAGCTACGCTCCATTTTTCGGGCTGCTCTCTTTAGGGTGCGAGTATGCTCATTATACCATGGTGTCAAACTGGTTCCCTTAACCTTCCTTAAGCGTAAAAGGAGCAACTGTATTTAAAGTGCTAGAAAAGAGAGAGTCCATAGTTTTTGTTACATCATCAAGTTGTTCTGAGGTTTTGGATATGCTAAGGAATTTGGTTACATGAGGAAGATAACTTAAAAAGCATTCTTTTGTGGTAGAAGTGATGGTTCTTCCATACTTGTAACAAGAAGTAGAATTTACAATTTTGGCTATATGAAGTTTGCACAGAACTAAATAATGATCTGAGATATCATCACTTGGCTGAATAATTTCAACACTATCAACATCAATTCCATGTGACAGTATTAAATCTAGAGTATGATTTCGACAATGAGTAGGTCCTGAAACGCGTTGTCTAACCCCAATAGAGTTCAGAATGTCTATAAAAGCTGATCCCAATGCATCTTTTTCATTATCAACATGGATATTAAAATCACCAACTATTAAAACTTTATCTGCAGCCAGAACTAACTCGGATGTAAAATCACCAAACTCTTTAATAAAGTCTGTATGGTGCCCTGGTGGCATGTATACAGTAGCCAGTACAAACATAACAGGGGATTTATCATTAACATTTGTTTCTCTGGATAATGTTAAATGAAGCACCATTACTTCAAACGAGTTATACTTAAAGCCTGCCCTCTGAGAAATCCTGAAAACGTTGTTATAAATTGAAGCAACACCTCCACCTTTGCCTTTTAGAAGCGGCTCATGTTTATAACAGTGATCTTGGGGGGTGGACTCATTTAAAATAATGTAATCATCAGGTTTTAGCCAGGCTTCTGTCAAACAGAGTACATCTATATTATGATCTGTGATCATATTATTTACAAAAAGTGTTTTCGTAGAAAGGGATCTGATATTCAATAAGCCAGCTTTATCATTTGTTTATCCATATTGCTTCTGTTTTTTATTTGTTGAACTTCAATTAAATTGTTAATCTTAACTTGGTTTGGACATTTTTTGTATTTTCTAGTTCGGGGAACAGACACAGTCTCTATAGTGTGATATCTAGGTGAAAAAGTCTCTATGTGCTGAGAATTAACTGAGAAGTAACCTCTGTGACGGGAGGCAGCTAGCAGACGGTCGGTTTAGCCAGTCTGTCTGCTTCCTGACCTGGGCCCCAGTTAGTCAAGTATAAACACTAAGACTATTTGCCATATTTCTAGAGAGAAGAGTGGCGCCACCCCAGGAGGGATGAAGACCATCTCTTTTCATCAGGTCAGGTCTGCCCCAAAAGCTCGTCCAATTGTCTATGAAACCTATGTTATTCTGTGGGCACCACTTAGACATCCAGTCATTGAGTGAGGACAATCTGCTATGCATCTCGTCACCACGGTAAGCAGGGAGGGGACCAGAGCATATTACAGTGTCTGACATCGTGCTTGCAAGCTCACTCACCTATTTAATGTTATTTTTAGTGATCTCCGACTGGCGAAGTCGAACATCATTAGCGCCGGCATGAATAACAATCTTACTGTATTTACATTTAGCATTAGCCAGCACTTTTAAATTTGCCAAGATGTCAGGCGCTCTGGCTCCCGGTAAACATGTGACTATGGTGGCTGGTGTCTCTATATTCACGTTCCGTACAATAGAATCACCAATAACTAGAGCACTTTCATCATGTTTCTCAGTGGGTGCATCACTGAGTGGGGAGAACCTGTTTAATGTTTTGATTGGAACAGAAGAGCGGTGTTTTGACCCACGACTACACTGCCTCACCGTCACCCAGTTGCCCTGCTGCAGGGGCTCTGTTTCTGGAACCGAACAATGTACAGGAATCCCTGAGCTAGACGCATCCAAAGCCATATCTAGAGCCCTAACATTCTTACTGTCCTCAAATAAAGTTTGGATGCGTGTCTCTAATTCTGAAATCTTCTCTGTCAGCCTAACTATTTCCCTGCATTTATCACATGTGAATCTCATCAGCGACAGAGATAGATAAACTGTACATGTGGCAAGAGGTGCAATTAACAATAACAGGAGAAGCCATTACTCACCGTGCTTGATGAAATATTCTTACTGCGGTTGTTTGATGAACTTGTGAAAAACTGGACCGAGAGAGAGGAGAGGAGAAAAGAAAAACAGCGATAGGTTCGAATGAAAACGCTAATGACAAGCTAACGAGTGCTAACGCTTTGCAGGTGTACTGCACTCACGGATATAAAATAAAAGTGAACAATCAAAGTTAATCTGATAAGATTGATCGATAATATCAGAAATATGGTGTGAATTAAGTTATATTTTACCACTTTTTCAAGTGGTAAAAGCTGGCTGTTAACAGAGTACTGTATCCAAGCATGGCTGTTAACAGAGTACTGTATCCAAGCATGTTAACAGAAAGCATGTTAACAGAAAGTTGAGTGGAAGGAAAAAGTGTGGAAGAAAAAGATGCACATCCAACCGAGAGAACTGCAGCAATATGAGTGAGGATTGTCAAGCAAAATCGATTCAAGAATTTGAGTGAACTTCACAAGGAATGGACTGAGGCTGGGGTCAAGGCATCAAAAGCCACCACACAGAGACGTGTCAAGGAATTTGGCTATAGTTGTCATATTCCTCTTGTTAAGCTACTTCTGAATCATAGACAACGTAAGAGGCGTCTTACCTGGACTAAGGAGAAAAGAACTGTACTGTTGCCCAGTGGTCCAAAGTTCTCTTTTCAGATGAGAGCTAGTTTTGTTTTTAATTTGAAAACCAAGGTGCTAGAGTCTGGAGGAAGGGTGGAGAAGCTCATAGCCTAAGTTGCTTGAAGTCCAGTGTTAAGTTTCCACAGTCTGTGATGATTTGGGGTGTAATGTCATCTGCAGATGTTGGTCCATTTAATTTTTTTTTTAAACCAAAGTCACACCCATTTACCAAGACATTTTGGAGCACTTCATGCTTCCTTCTGCTTATTTCATTTTCCAGCAGCATTTGGCATCTGCCCACCCTGCCAAAAGCTGGTTAATTAACCATGGTGTTGTTGTGCTTAACTGGCCAGTAAACATACCAGACCTGATCCCCATTAAGTATCTATGGGGTATTGTCAAAAGGAAAATGAGAAACAAGAGACCAGAAAAAATTACATGACCAAAAGACCACTGTCAAAGAAACCTGGGCTTCCATACCACCTCAGAGTGCCACAAACTGATCACCTCCATGCCTCCAATTGAGGCAGTAATTAAAGCAAAAGGAGCCCCCCTTCCAAATATTGAATACATGTACTTTATCACGAAGTACTCTGTCTCTAACCAGTTTTTAATGGCCTTAATATGAAGCTTGTCACATGTTTAGAACAAATTGCATTGTGCACTTTCTCTGCAGCAGCTCAGTTCTATTCCCCGGGAACACATGATAGATAAAAATTGATAGCCTGAATGCACTGTAAGTCGCTTTGGATAAAAGCATCTGCTAAATGCGTAAATTTAAATTGTAAATTTAAATTTACTTTTAGGCAACTAGTCATCATAGCTCTAGTCCTTTAATGTATTTGCATTGTACTAAAGTGCGTTCATTTTCAATGGGCATACATGCGGCTGAAACAGGTAGCCTAATGCATCCCAAATTTTTCAACATGAACATTTTAATATAACATTATAGTCATTATAGCCTATGGCCTTTAGAAAAATGTTTTTGGGGAGGTGGGGTAGTGCACAATAGGCCCCTGTGGCGCGGCCTAAGCTTTTGTTCTTAATGGCATTTTTTCCCTTACATTACTTTTACATTTATACTTTAAGTAGTTTTTTAAACCAGCACTTTTACACTTTTACTTGAGTAAAATGCTTGAGTTCATACTTCAACTTCTACAAAAGTATTTTTAAACCCTAGTATCTATACTTCTACTTGAGTAATGAATGCCAATACTTTTGACACCACTGATGTAGATGCATAACAAATGTCATATATATATATAATTCAAGTGTACAGTTTCCTTTTATTGCATCTTGAAATAAATATTTTTGAGTTCTGTATAAATCTGTGTTTGTGTTTGTTTATTTTTAAATTTTTATTTTTTAGGAAGATAACAGCCTTTAATCTCCTCAAAATAAATGTGCATATAAACCATGAACAATTTAATTATAGCTCTATTTATAAAGTGCTTACTAATGACTATTAATTTTGTGAGAAGGCTTTATAAAGCATGAACTGACTATTTACTAACGCTTAGCTAATGAGTGCAGCTATTATGAAGTGTTACCAATGCATTTACTAATGTTAACATATGAGACATTATTTTAAAGTGTTACCAAATCCTTAAATGATTTAAAAGTGTTTTGTAATGATTTTATTGACCTATAAGCATTTGTGAAATAGTTCTGCTTGCATCACAGCTTAGTCTTCATCTTTGAGCTGAACAGTTTTACTTTACATTCATGAGATTATGTAAATTCAGATAAATGTCATGTCACAGGATATCAGAGGTCAGTATCAAATGAGTTTGAAATTATTATTTGCACCACAAATAAAAATACTGATGTGTTTTGAGTTTTATGTAATTCTGAAAGTGTTATCTGCCTCAAAATCAGCAGAACAGAATTTTCTAATTTGAAGCATTGCCATGGCATATACATCGGCTGTGTTTTGTCATTATTCTGATGAAGTTTGAAGCAAATCGAGTAAAAGATGCTGAATTCAAAGCATTTTGAAAAATGACACTTCCTGCTGCCAGTTGGTGGCGCTATACTTTTTACTCCTAATGGTCACATATGTACGATTAGAATCATACAATGAACAAAATGATGAAGTTTGATCAAACTCAGGCAATATATGTGGATGTTACAGTGTGTGGATGTTATTAGACATTTCCTCTTTCTCATTTCTCACCATAATTTCAACGTCTCGCCACGGCCAAACCGTTCGAGATATAAAAAATATCTTTGCAATTTAGCATCCCCGATGTCTTGAGATCATGTTCACCGAGTTTGGTGGCGAACTGGTGGAGTTCCTCAGAGGAGTATATCAAATTCCAGAGCATGCGCTTTTTACATAGCCCTAAATAGCCAACCTGTAGGGCGGATCTTATGACATGCAGTGTGAAAGTTGTTTGGTTTGATGAGATATACATGTGTACCAAGTTTCATATGTTTACGTGCACGAATGCATGATATATGGCCCTCAGTATTACAGGGGGCGCTGTAGAGCCCCGTGCCACGCCCATGTATCAGTCTCTGCCCAGCCCTAATAGGTGTGTGCCAATTTTCAAGACTGTTTAAGCATGTTAAGGGCCCCAAAAGAAAATTTGAGGAATAAAAAATAATAATAAATATAGCTGCAAGCAGCGATGGTGGGCTCATGCCATCAGTGCAAACGCCAACCCGGTGGCATAAGGAAGCGGGCACATGCATTTACAGTAACCCTCTGGCAGTCAAGTTTTAAGGGATATGGCAGTTAAAGGGTTAATCCAAATCATTTAGACTTTGAAATCACATACACAGAACAATATATATCACTTTAATAACACTTTACAATAAGCGTTCATTTATTAACATTAACTATGTTAACATGAACAATAATTATATGGCATTCATTCATGTCAGTTAATATTCCAAACTTGGTTTTACTGTGATTTTTTTTTCCAAGCACATTTTACCAATTCCAAACCATATCAATTTTAATAACTACCATTATGTTTTATTTATTCATTTATGAGTGATATATAATTGTCCAGGAAAGCTGGAAGAGAAAAACTCCTCATATTCAGGTGTGCAGAATTATTAGTCATTAATTAAGATTTAATGTGAAGATTCACTTTTATTCAATTCTGCAAGACAGACTTTTCAGGATAGGAGATGGAATAATTATGAGCTTCTAAATCTCAATGCAAGATTCTGGAAGATATATTCCTCAAACCGTCTTACAAGAGGAGGTGGTGCTGGTCCTTCAAGAGTCACTCAAAACCTCTGTTCATAGAGCCTATATACAAAGTCTTAATATAAAGTATTTCACACTACGTTGTGCTATTCTAAGTCGTTTTTTGGGATCTTTTAAGTTTCTCAGAACCTGACACCTTGTAATTCTGGAGACTCCAGGAAAGTTGCAGTTCTGGAAAATGGTGGCGCTGTAGACTAAATGCTCCCTGATATTTTCACACCTAATTCTTCACTTAAATTCTTAATTCTTTTGCATTTGAACATGTTTCTGTTCTTTTCCACCTTTTTTTTTGACCTTTCTGACCCAGTTAAGCATTTTGCTGTCCAGTGGTCAAGTCTTTACTTTGCAATCACTGTACTGCTCTAATTTTGAATATGGGGATCTAATAATTTTGGATTTTTCAGTCTGAGTTAAACCTCTTTTTTTTGGCCCATTTTATCAGTAAAGGAAAAAATGCCTAATAATTCTTCACACCTGAATATAAGGAGTTTTTTTTCTCTTTCAGCCTTCATGGACAACTACGTATATATTACACTCGTTGTCTTCTCTAGTGCAGCTCAACCAAAGTCTCATCCCATTCGTCTATATTTGTGATATCACAAATCCCGGAAAATATTTGTTGTAGTCCAAACAATTTGTTTGTTATAGTTTTTAAAAAGTGATTTTTGTTAAATAAAATTTTGCCTTTTGAACTGGACTTTGAGCTTTGTAACTTTGCAGAACTTGTTTATGCTGAAACAGCAACACTAACTAAAGTTGAAAAAGTGAAAAAGCATAATAGCACTCCTTTAATAGGCATTGTTTTGTTTCTTGATCTATAAAGTTCAATCATTGTATTTTCATACTTTAAGGATCAATTTATCATTTATAAATTACATAATTTACAAACCAGTTATTTAGGAGTTGTCAGTGGTTCATGAGATAATTAAGAAAGTGAAATTAAATGATTAATGAACTATTTTAGTGTAAATATATAAATCTTATTACTTAGACACATGGTAATAGTTGGTCAGTTTGTTAATAACTGCTTTGACATATATTCCAGCTGTAATTCATGATAATTGCCAGCTATCTATTTTTGTGAGCTCATCTAAAGTGAGGTCTATTTATACATTTAAAGCATTCACAAAGGAGATTTAAAGAATCATTGATCTTCCAAACTGAAAAGTTAAATACAACAAAGAGGGATACAGAACACAGAAATATTTTTTCAAGATGTAAAAAATGAAACTGTACAGCTGTACACTTGATATATATATATATATATATATATATATATATATATATATATATATATATATATATATATATATTATTGCCTAAGTTTATATTTCTTTTTTTTTTTTAAATATACTGGCTTTCCAGTGCCGTTGCTGTTGATAATAGGATTAAGCAAGTGTAGAAGACGTACAAACAGAGTCCATGCAGACAGATGTAGATGCATAACAAATGTCTGTCTTTATTACTTGAGCTCCATTAAACATGATCTCAAACTTCTTGTGGACTTTCCTTGTTCACATGTACACAAAACCATACCTTATGGACCGCATACAACTAAAATCCTCCTTGCAAGACACACTGCCCATGCGCTCAAAAACTGTGCTTCCCAATTACCAACACACACACTTGTTGCTCAGGTGCTTTAATTAAACATAGCCACAGCACCACCCAGTGGACAGAACCTTTACAATTAGCAACAACAAAAAATAACAATTTGAAATACAGTATTTTTCTGGTGATTAAAGAGATGTTTAAGTCTCTCTCTCTCTCTGTGTAGGGGTTAAAGCAAAAAAAAAAAACCTGAGCCTGAACTTTTTTCCGGGGGCGGGGCGGGGCAGGGCAGCACATGTAAAGCATGCAATGACTGTGACAACTTTAACATTTGAAAGGATACTATGGCAAAGTAATTGCTTTCTTTATTCAAACTGATTTTTTTTTTCATGAATATATGATTGATTTTACACTTATGAGCTATATCATCGCTTATCGACACTAGGGGTGTGACAATACACTTAGCTCACGAGAGACAAAATACAGATACTTGGTTCACTAGAATGTGACAATATTTTAATACTGTTTTTAAGAAGTTTTCAATAAAATGTTTTGTCTTTTTATTACAAAAAGTAAAACAATGCCGTTGTATTTAGAAATATTTTAACTAATCTAGGGCTGCAACTAATGATTCTTTTGGGAATCAATTAACCTACTGATTCTTTTGACAACTGAGTAATCCTATTTTTTATTTAAAATATTTTTTTTTGTAACACAAACAGACTTAAGTGAAAACCAGGCTTTAGTATGACTATTTATATATAAACTAACAATGAAGCAATAATAATTGGCTCAAATAAAACATCAAAACCAAGAAATTACAAGATTGTATTGAACAACACTCAAAAAACAATGTAATATGCCTATATAAAATATTAAATATTAAAATCAGGTAATGTATGTGGATGGTATTAGACACTTCCTGTTTCTCATTTCTCACCATAAATTCAGCTTCGCCATGAGCAAACCGTTCGAGATATCAAAAATCCCCTGGCAATTTTTCATCCCCAATGTCTTGAGATCATATTGACCGAATTTTGTGGCAATCGGGTAAAAAACCTATGACAAGTAGTGTTGGGCGATATGGTCATTTTTCAAATCGTCAGCCCGTGAGATCGACGATACACGATATTATCATGCATGGGTGGAGCGAGAGAGAGACTCTTTGTTCTTGTCATAGCATAACTATTTGGTGTTTTAAACCGCGCAGGTGCACGAGAGAGAGCCCATGGAAAAAAATATTACTTTAAAACATACTGATAAACTAACGTTAAATATAAAAATATGCTATTTAAAACAACTAGTTTATATATAGTCAGACGCAGCTGTCATATCATGCATCCTGTGACAAATTTGCCGCATCTGCGCACAGAAGTTATCAGTCTAAATGTTCTGCAAAATCAGTCAACGGTGAAAATCAATAGTAGATTTCTTTTAAAGTCCAGCAGTTTAACACTATATTAAACGGGTTCGTTTATGTCAAAAATTAAAGTATTAAAAACAGGTAAGTTCATATATTTGGAATAAAGTTAAATCGAACTGATGCATCAGTCATACAGTGCTCCGGACGGCGTGCCTCATGATGAGACCAACGCACCGCCACAGAAACAAGAATGAGATGCATTCTAAAATAACTGTGGCATTAAACTCAGATAATGAGGGCTCCTTTAAAATATTGCACATATGTAGGCTGTTCAGATTACTTGTTAGAGTGCAATGCAATTCCTTACATCTGCAGATGATGTACGTCTGTTTGTAGGGCTGGGTATTGTTCAAAATCTTTCGATCCGGTGCCAATTTCGATACCTCAGTTTCGATACCGGTTACTAACGATACTTTTTTCGATACCATATGTTTTAAAATCCATTTCAACATCAAATACGTACATTAAACACAAAACTTTTATTTTTCACCTTAATTAAAACAAATTCTGGTAACACTTCACATTCAGGATAACATTATTAATCCAACTGGTTGTGCTTTTTGGATAGGGGTGTGCCAGCAGACACTCAGGATTGGTATCAATCCTAACTTGGCCAAAATTAACAAAAACCACAACATGAACATATAAATAAATAAATAAACAAATGATATTGTGTACAGGCTAATATTGAACCAACTAAGGAATTGTAAAAAAATGCAAAGGAATGTAAAAAAAACCTTCTTCTGCATTTGTGGGTTAAAGAACATTTCATGACTTCTCAGACAACTGTACATTTGTGGCTACTGTGGGTTAATTATAAACGCTATTGTTAACTCATATTTACCATAGTAAAAACATGGTACATTTTCTTTAGTTTATAATTAACCCACAGTAGCCACAAATGTACAGTTGTCTGAGAAGTCATGAAATCTTCTTTAACACCATGAACCATAAAATGTAGTCATCGTTCTGCTACGGTTTATTTTCATAATAGGCAAACACAGGTCACAAGTTAACACGGTCACATTTCCTTGATTCAGCAGCTGTACGATGTGACGCCGAGAGTCCTGTCTTGAATCCAGAGACCTGGAGCTGATCCGGTGTAGATCGGTAGCTCGGTGGTTCGTGACTGTCTCGCGGCGCGCCGTCTTTTAGCGCGTGTTCGAAACCCGTGCGAACACAGACGTACTTTATTTGTATTTTTTTGTTTATCCTACATACTTTAGCCGCGAAACGGGCGATCATACTAATAACTTGTAATCTTTACAAGAATATCAGAGTCATGCAATGAGCATGTCTGCGTTTATTAGACACTTAATATCACGTCAGTTGGTGCTTTCAGAATCGCCGAAACTGCTGCCGTCGTTCCAGCAGATCTGCAGCGGAGACCTAAACCAGGAAGTTGGTCACCAGATAACACGGTAACCAGTTAAACCGTAACACCGGATTTGGTTGCAATACTCTTTAGACCTCTTTGGCATTGTAAAACGGAAACGTTTTGAGAAAAAACAACTACACTTGTGTTGTGTGACTGCGAGTATCTTCAGAAATCGTCCCCGTCACGTGGTGGTGGACAGCCAATCACGGCGAATTTAGGTCCTTACATGCACGTAGGCTATGCAACAAGCTCACACAGACACAGCCGCTTGGCAAAAAAAAATAAAAAAATAAAACGCCGCTTGGCTTTTGGAACCGAAATTTGGCACCGAAAGATAAATAATTTTTCGATACTCATAGTATTGGAAGTTTTTCGTTCGATACCATAAAGGCATCGAAGTTCGGTACCCAGCCCTATCTGTTTGTGGATGGAGACTTTGTAATGGTCAAAACTATGTATTTTGCATGCATCACATTGTAGTGCGGAGTGCATGAAAATAACAACAAGGCGGCAGAGCGATTTTATCATCCATAGTAGTTCTCACATAGTGCTTTATGTCATCACCACATAGTGAGTGTTATATGTTAAGTGATCAGTCTTTAAGAGAATAACTACGTGAGAACCACTATTGATCATAAGTTCGCTCTGCCACCTTGTTATTATTCTGTCTTTATTTGTAACGCCAAGAAAGAGTTAATCTCTCATGTATGAGAAGAGCGCGTTGCTGTCTACCAGCCAATAAATGTGTGGGACACCAACTCCTCATTTTCTATCGCTTTCATTTCATGGATTTAACGAGTTATCCGAGTCAAAGCGGACAACTGCGACTACAGGCTCTAATCCTCCTGCGCTCGCGCGCTGTGTGTGTGAAATGTGGTGCTGAAGTGAAATAGCTGGGCATATTGATAGCAGTGTTATAATAAGCTGCCTAATAAAAAAAAAATAGTTATTATTATTATAATCTAATACATTAATAGGAAAATGAGCCTAATATCGTCTTGATTATCGACAGAGAAATCTGCTTATGTCGATATCTCTGACTATCGTCGATACACGATAGTATCGTCTATCGGGACAACCCTTATGACAAGTATATCAAATTCCAGACCATGCACTTTTTACATAGCTCTAAATAGCTGACTTCCTGTTGGGCAGAGCCTATGACATGCAATACCAGTTGTTCGTCACAATGAGATCTATAAGGGTACATATGAATATTATATATGAATGCGTGCAAGTATATGTGTGCTATACATCAACATTTCTGACTGTTCCAGGGGGCGCTGTGGAGCCCCTGTGCCACACCCGGATCCCTGCCTTGGCAGCCTTTTAATGGCCACAGATTATAAGATGTGTGCAAATTTTCAAGAGATTGAGCATGTTAAGGGCCCCAAAAAACCCCCACAACTTGGACGAAAAATACAAATATTAAACCCTAAGTAGCCAACTTCCTGTTGGGTGGAGCCTATGACATGCAGTACGAAAGTTGTT